>NC_133407.1:143481538-143803653 GCF_049350105.2 Macaca mulatta | reverse complement strand
CTCAATTTTCAGTAGGAATATTGTCATAGGTGGGGTTCCTGGGAGGCAGTTTCTGTGAAGACTTGCAGCAGGATGCTTGTTGGGAAGTGATCTTGAGGACAATGCTTGTGGAAGAGACAGGATAGGAGGATTAGAGACATGGAGAAGTTGGCCTGTCAGGCAGTCTCAACAGAGGTCTCAGGCAACCCCACAGGCAGCTCTGAAGCTGCGCTGGCCCTTCCAAATTGTTTCAAGTCAGGCCGGGGGCGGTGGCTCATGCCTGTAATCCCAGCACTTTGGGAGGCTGAGGCAGGTGGATCGCTTGAGGTCACAAGTTCAAGACCAGCCTGGACAACGTGGTGAAACCCCATCCCTATTAAAAATAGAAAACTTAACCAGGCATGGTGGTGGGCACCTGTAATCCCAGCTACTCCAGAGGCTGAGGCGGGAGAGTCACTTGAACCACGGAGGCAGAGGTTGCAGTGAGCCGAGATCATGCCACTGCACTCCAGCCTGGACAATAGAGTGAGGCTCCATCTCAAAACAAAACAAAACAAAAATTGTTTTGAGTCAGAAGTCTTCACAGAAGCTGCCTCCCAGGAACCCCACCTGTGACAATGTCCCTACTGAAAATTGAGCATGGATGAACCAGCAAACTCAAGAGATCTTCTAAGTGGCCCAGGGGGAGAATGGCCATGCGCCAGGCAACTGTGAGGCAATGAGAGATGGAATAGGGGGTCAGTCATTAAGCCACCATATCTGCCAGTCATTGGATGTGGGCTGCCCTGGAAAGAAACACAGCCCAGGGCAAGGCAGTTTTTCTTTAGCTAATGCAATCCCCAAAGTGGGCTGGCAGCAGAGGGTTGTCTTCCAGCATCATTCCCAACACCTGGGGAAATTGTCTGTCTTTCCCAAAGGGGGATATCAGCAGTGTCTCTCAGAGCCCACAATGTCACTCGATCCACTTAACAAGAATCACAATGGCATTTCTGAGAACATTGGTGGCCAGGAAGTTAGCGGAATTGAGTTCTAGTTATGGCTTTCCAAAAATCAAACAAGCATAAAAAATAATGTGGTTGGTGACTTGGGTCTACTCTGTTGGTCTCCCCAGCCTTATCTCATATTCCCTCTCCCTTACTCAACCTACTCCATCAACACAGGTTTCCACTCTATTCCTTCAACCCTCCAAGCTCACATACACCTAGGGCTTTTGCACTGTCAATTGGAATTATCTTATTTGTGTGTTTGATGAGAACATATACTGCGTGAGCATGGAAGCCATGTATTCACTCATATATCCTCACGACCTGGAACATGACGTAAAAAATACTTGCAGAAAAATGAGTGACTGAGTACCAGGCGGAGTGGATGTGTGAGTTTTCTATGGCTGCCATAACAAAGTGCCATGGACCGGGTGGCTAAACAGAACGTACTTCTCACAGTTTCTGGGTTGGTTTTTTTCTGAGGTCTCTCTCCTTGGCTTGCAGATCACTAACGATCTTTTCCCTGTCTTCACATGGGCTTCCTTCTGTATCTGTGGCTAAATTTCCTCTTATTGTAAGGACACAGCTCATATTGAAATAATGCTGATTAATCATAAGACCTCATTTTAACTTAATTACCTCCATAAAGACCGTACCTCTAAATATATTCTGAGGTACTGGGAGTTAGGACTTTGACATATGAACTGGCAGTGGGTGGGGGGAGCACAATGCAATCTATAACAGTTGGGTGGGGACACAAAAAGTCTATGTCCTGGGCTTTTTCTTTCAAGAGCATAGCTATACTGCACTAAAGAAGGCTGACTCACAGTAGCCACTATTTTTTGTTTTATTTTGTTTTTTTGAGTCTTCATGACATACCAGGCACTGTGCTTAGTTCTTCATAGGCATTTTCTTTTTTTGCTTCATAACAATCTGTTGAGGTGGGTAGCATTATGTCCATTTTACAGAGGCTCAGAGCTGTTAAGTCACTTGCTCTAGGTCACACAGTGGATAGGTGGAGATGTTAGAACTTGAAACCAGCCAGGTGCAGTGGCTCACACCTGTAATCCTAGCACTTTGGGAGGCTGAGGCGGGTGGATCACCTGAGATCAGGAGTTCGAGACCAGCCTGACCAACATGGTGAAATCCCATCTCTGCTAAAAACACAAAAAACAGCCAGGCATGGTGGCATGCACCTGTAATCCCAGCTACTCAGGAGGCTGAGGCAGGAGAATTGCTTGAACCTGGGGGTGGAGGTTGCAGTGAGCTAAGATCATGCCACTGCACTCCAGCCTGGGCAACAGAGTGAGATTCCGTCTTAAAAACAAACAAACGGCTGGGCGCGGTGGCTCAAGCCTGTAATCCCAGCACTTTGGGAGGCCGAGACGGGTGGATCACGAGGTCAGGAGATCGAGACCATCCTGGCTAACACAGTGAAACCCCGTCTCTACTAAAAAATACAAAAAAACTAGCCGGGCGAGGTGGCGGGCGCCTGTAGTCCCAGCTACTCGGGAGGCTGAGGCAGGAGAATGGCCTGAACCCGGGAGGCGGAGCTTGCAGTGAGCTGAGATCCGGCCACTGCACTCCAGCAAGGGGGACAGAGTGAGACTCCGTCTCAAAAAAAAAAAAAAAAAAAAAAAAAAACAAAAAAGACAGGAAATAAAAAACTTGAAACCAGATCTCCTGACTCAAAATCCACACAGTTAACCATTTCCAGAGAGTGTCTCTTGTCTGTCTTTACAGCTTCCTAATCCCATAATTTGAAATGCTAATATTCTGCATCGACAGAGCCATAATTAGTTTAACTACATGATATTTTGTGATGTGCTCTCTAAATCACCTGTAGCCCTCTCCAAGGAGAAGGGAACCATCTGGGAAAATAACAGAAGCCCAGATGTTCTCAGCATTCAGGATAGAAAAGCATGAACAAACGTTTTTCTCTGTTCACAATATTGTCAAAGCTAACGCTGTGGTCCCCTCCCTGAAACTTAAGCCAAAATCAGAACTTACTTCATTCTCTGTTTTATTAGCTTGGAATTGGCCCAAGGTAAGTTTAACCAATCAAAGAGTCTGAGAAAACTGCAACCAATTGCCCTGAAAAATATGCTAAGCCTGAACAGATTTATTCAACTTTGCTTAGTGGGTGGCTTCACTGGATGAAGGCCAAGATTTATCATCTGGTTGGCTTTGCCTTTGATTATTCATTGACTGGGATGACTTTCTTCCCATAAGCTGATACAGTCTCCCATCTCAGAGAGAGGGGGAAAATACAAAACACCACATTGTCTGATTCATTCCAAACAGAATGTTTCTAAGACAGCCAGACCTGTGCTACTAATGCATATTCCCTGTTTTTCCTTTTGAGTTCACAGCAGTAGATTAATGAAAAATGTAGTGATGGATGGAGGGGTGCAGGTGGAATGTTCTACTGATTCCATTAGGTGTCTATTCAAACATATATTTCTTTTGCTTTTGCTTTGTTGAGACAGTTTCACCCTGTAACCCAGCCTGGATTGCAGTGGCGTGATTACGGCTCACTGCAGCCTCTTCCTCCTGGTCTCAAGTGATCCTCCCACTTCAGCCTCCCAAGTAGCTAGGACTACATACAGGAGCACACCACCACGCCCAGCTATTTTTATTATTATTACTTTTTGTAGAGGAGGGGTCTCAACATGTTGCCCAGGCTGATATAGAACTACTGGGCTCAAGTGATTCCCCCTGCCTCGGCCTCCCAAAGTTCTGGGATTACAGGCATGAGTCACACAGCGCCCCGCCCAGTTCATACTTTTGACAAACTAGAAACTTCTTTCTGCCCTGAAGGGTGTGTTGGAAAATGCTAAGAAATGACCAGCAGGTGGTGTGCATGCCTCATGTCTCATAGACGTGTACTCAAGGCTCTGCTAAGAGCTGCTTGCAAACGCCAAAAACTTGTTTTGTTGTAAGACGTAGCCTATGTAGAATATCAGACTTGTGCATTCTTTCTCTCCCTTTCCTCTCTTTAAGTTCTTTTTCTCATCACTCAAAAACCTTTGCAATAAAGGTACTTAAAACCTGGAAAATATAGCCACCATCCAATGTCTGCTCCCATGGCTTTAAATATACCTATATGTTGATTACTTTGAAATATATTAATACATCTCCAGACTAAATTCATTCCTAGAACTACAACTGCCTACTTGACACCCCACTTAAGTGTCAAATATGCTTTTCAGAATGAATTTAACCAAAAAGGAACTCTCAATTCCCTGACCCTTCTGCCTGCCAAACTTGTTCTTTGCCATCTTCCCTATTTCTATAAATAGGATTACTTTCCACATAGTTTCTCAGGCATGAATCCTAGGTGTCATGCTTTAGTGATCCCATTCTAACACAGACACACACACACTCATGCACACACACGCGCACGCATCACTCCATCAGCAAATCCTGTTGGTTCTACCTCCAAAAGACATCTTAAATCCACTATTTCTCCCCATCTCCACAGCACCTCCGTCATCCAAGCTGCCATCCTCTCCTGCCTGGACACTGGAAATGGCTCTGATCTGGTCTCCATGCTTCCACCTGGATTGCCAAGCAGGCTTTGATGGGATCGTCCTGTATTTTTGGTATGTAAATTCTAGCACCAAAAAAAGATATGGCTTCAAGTTCTTGTTTTTTGTTTTTTTTTTTTTCAGACAAAGTCTCACTCTGTCGCCCAGGCTGGAGTGCAGTGGTGACAGTAGCGCTTGGTGTTTGTGTTTATAATAAAAAAAGAGTTAGGATCTAGGTTCAAAAAATAAGTTTTTTACCTGCACAAGTGTCTGCAAAAAAGAATAATTTCTTTTTTTTTTTTTTTTTTTTTTTGAGGCAGAGTCTCGCTCTGTTGCCCAGGCTGGAGTGCAGTGGCTGGATCTCAGCTCACTGCAAGCTCGGTCTCCCGGGTTTATGCCATTCTCCTGCCTCAGCCTCCCGAGTAGCTGGGACTACAGGCGCCGGCCACCTCGCCTGGCTAGTTTTTTTTGTATTTTTTAGTGGAGACGGGGTTTCACCGTGTTAGCCAGGATGGTCTCGATCTCCTGACCTCATGATCCGCCTGTCTCGGCCTCCCAAAGTGCTGGGATTACAGGTTTGAGCCACCGCGCCTGGCCAAGAATAATTTCATTTCCTTAATACTGTGATTCTTAGTCTGGTCACAGCCCCTATACAGAGTCTCACTCTGTTGCCCAGGCTGGAGAGCAGTGGTGCAATCTCAGCTCACTGCAACCTCTGCCTCCCGGGTTCAAGCGATTCTCCTGCCTCAGCCTCCTGAGTAGCTGGGACTATAGGTGCGCACCACCATGCCCAGCTAATTTTTATATTTTTGGTAGAGACGGAGTTTTACCATGTGGGCTAGGCTGGTCGCGAGCTCCTGACCTTCAGTGATCCATCCGTCTCTGCCTCCCAAAGTGTTGGGATTACAGGCATGAGCCACTGTGCCCAGCCAATTTCTTAAAACAAATGTTTTCGTAGCATTGCCTTTACTACCCTGCATTGAACCTGATAGATACTAAAATCTACTGATACACATAATTTCTAAAAATCAATATAGTCTTGGCTGCCATATGAAGGAGAAATAAATGAAAATAACTTATAGTACAATATGTATTTCAGTACGAAAATCTTCAAGCATGACTATGACTATACAGGAAGATGGTGAAGTAGTCAGATGTTTGCCACCTACTTTAAATAAGTGCATCTGAATTTCAGAGGAGTGAGACAATATTCAACAAAATATTGTTGACCCTTTTACTTTAAATCTGCTATTTCAAAATAATCGTTAATTAGGCATACATAAAGTCTCCATGAATGAAACAGCTATAAGTGACGACTGGTACAATTGCACGGCACTATCAGCTCAGATTCCAAGGGTGGTGCTGCTGTCAATGACATCACTTTCCAAAATGGCAAACAAGTCATGGTAAAGTCCAAGGGCCTTCCTTGTATTTCCACAGTAGCAGCATTCCTGGGAAGCTTGGTATTTGTGTTTATACGAAAAAAAAAAAAAAGTTAGGATCTAGGTTCAGAAAATGAAAAAGAAGTTTTTTATCTACACAATGTCTGGTAGGACATTTCAAATCTTGGAGCATTCAAGTCCGTTTTTGCCCCATAAGCCAGTTTCTCATTGGCCCTCAAAGCAAATAGGACATCAGACTTCCCCATCTCCACCCCCACACCCCTGCAATCCTTGTGACAACCAAAATACCCTCACAAGAAACACCCCCTAAGGACGGTACCACCCTCTTTGAGAAACACTTCCTTGAAGTCATAAGTCATAAGAGAACTTCAGGTCTTTCAATAGCTCCTTGGGTTACCACAATCCCTACCCCATACGATATCGCTCAACTTGGAATCAAAGGGTTAGCAGCAGGCGAGTGGAGAGGACTGCAAAGACTGGTGGATACCTCCAGGAAAGAAAAATAAATAAATAACAAAAAACAAAACAAAAAAAACTGCCCCTTTGAGCTATGGGCTGAGCCTCAGGCACTAGGTGAAACTCCAGCTCCAAAGAGCTCACAGTGCTAGGGAAACTAGGCAAAGGGATGAGTGGGACAGAGAGGCCCTGCAGGACACAACAGGGCATGTAAGAACAGGAAGGTGAGCTGTAGCCACAGGAATGCAAGGGGTATAGAGCAGGGTTCTACTCTTAACACAAGGCCCCAGTTATAGAAGAATCACAGTCTCAGGATACTTCCAGAAATTCAGAGAGAGAGAAAGAGATGGGTGGAGGAGACAGAGAGCATTGGCTAAGAACCTGGGCTTTGGGGCCAGGCATGGTGGCTCATGCCCTATAGTCTCAGCACTTTGAAAGGCCAAGGCAGGGGGATTGCTTGAGCCCAGGAGTTTGAGACTAGCTTGAGCAACATGGCGAGACCCTGTCTCTATAAAAAAGTAATAAAACATATTTTAAAATTTTATAAAGAACTTGGGCTATGGGATCAGATGGGATCAGAGAGGTTCAAATTCCAGCTCCACCACTGATGAGAAGTGTGGCCTTGGGCCCACTGTATTTTTTTCGACATGAAGTCTTTCTCTGTCACCCAGGCTGGAGTGCAGTGGTGCGATCTCGGCTCACTGCCGCCTCCACCTTCCAGGTTCACTAGATTCTCCTGCCTCAGCCTCCTGAGTAGCTGGGATTATAGGCGCCCATCACCAAACCTGGCTAATTTTTTTTCTATTTTTTGTAGAGACAGGGTTTCACCATGTTGGCCAGGCTGGTCTCGAACTCTCGACCTCAAGTGATCTGCCCACCTTGGCCTTCCAAAGTGCTGGGATTATGGGGATGAGCCACAGGGCCCAGCCGGACCCACTGTTTAACCTCTCTTTGACTCAGCTTCCTCATCTATACAATGGGCACAAATAACAGCCCAGACTGAATACAGTTGTTGCAAAGTTTTAGTGAGATCACAGGGAAGGTGTTCAGCATGGGTGACCGGTAAGCCACTCAGGAGCAGGATCCTCTCTAGTTTTGCTCACCTTTGTACCCCTAAGTGCTTGACACCAAGTCACACAATCAACTTTAGTTGAATGAACTGATGAAGAAGGGACCTATGGAAAGTAGCTGTTCTCATCACTATGAATGAAAAGAAGACGGGGAACCTGTTACTGGAGCTGGGGTAGGAAGTGGGGACTTGGTTTCTTTACTGGGACACAAGATCACAGGCAGTACTAGTTGCAAGAAGAGGAAGCCAGATCACCAGAGTAACTGAACCAAGGCTTCTGAAATCTCTGAGCCAGGAAGCGCTGGGATCAGCACATGGGAGTGCAGCTGAGCCCCTGGGAGAAAGCCACACAGCCCCAGCAATGGTTAGAAGAGACCAAAGGAGCCAGAGAGCTCCTGGGCACCAGAAATCCCTGGGAGGAGGGCTCAGGAGCACTCCCATGGGAGCACTCCATTGACATGAAAACCTGTGGCCCCATGACAGGTAGGGCAGGCCTGCTTCCTCCCCTCTAAGAATTGGACACATAAGAATTAAAGAGAAGCAGGCCGGGTGCCATGGCTGACACCCGTAATCCCAACGTTTTGGGAGGCTGAGGTGGGTGAATCACTTGAAGTCAGGAGTTCGAGACCAGCCTGACCAACATGATGAAACCCCATCTCTACTAAAAATACAAAAATTAGCTGGGCGTCGTGGCACACGCCTGTAATTCCAGCTACTCAGGCAGAATCACTTGAACCAAGGAGGAGGAGGCTGTAGTGAGCTGAGATTGAGCCACTGCACTCCAGCCGGGCAATAGAGTGAGACTTTGTCTCAAAGAAAAAAAAAAAAAAGAATTAAAGAGGAGACACAAAGTGAGAGGAAATTAGGCCAGCCTTGACTCCTGGCCACCTCTGCAGCCCCACAACATATCACTCTCCCCTTTGTGTTCAGAGCTTCAGCCACACTGGCCATTTCCTTATTTCTCAAAAATGCTAAGCTTCCCCAACCACATCCCCACCACCCATTCTTTGCCTGACTAATTTCTGCTCACCCTTCAGGTCCTGGCTCAAATATCACTTCCTCGGAGATGTTGTCCACGAACCCCCAGACTAGGCAGGGTGGCCTTCACTCACTCATCCTTATCTGTTGGAGGTGCCTCCTTCTTGGCATCTCTCACTGTGGTTGTTGGGGTAGTAACTTATTCAGTGTCCATCTCTTCCCCTAGTCTGTACATGCTTGAGGGCAGGCCCTATGTCGAATCCATGATCCCGTATCGTCGGGGGTGTAGCTCTGTGCCTGGCGCAGGGTTAGCCCTCAGCGGGTGTTAACAGAAAGGAAAATGGATGGGAAGGGAGAAGGAGCCCACAACTTCACAGCAGGGATTACTGGGTTTGTCCTAAAAGATAATCAGATCTATAAACAAGCTCCACTCTTAAGAAAACCAGGCCACCGACATTCCTGACTGAATATTCATTTTGCAGCAATTTCTCACCCTATTTCAGGGCGTAGCTCACAGAAAAGGTTTATGTTGTCCTCCCCTCTAAGATGCGAAAGGCTGTGGTAGCGACTACTTTGATTTATTTTCCCCTCCTCCGTGCCATCCAGCAGGATGTCATGAGCCATGTCGGGCACAGGTCTGACTATTTTGTTCCATCTGTTTGATCTTGCTGGTGAGAAAATACATTTGGTACTAAATCCAAGGCGGAAATGGAAACCATAAAAAACAGATTTCTCCCTACCTCCTGTGTCCTAGACCACCTCACCCTCACCACCACCACCACCCCCACGCAAAACCCTGCCGAGCTAAAATCTACTAAACAAGATAGCTGAGCACCGTTTTCTGGTTCATGGGCAAGAAACCATAGTTTGTTTCTAGAGATTACTTCATTCTTTTTCCTTCCACATCATCATTCATGGGAAGTTCAGATTCTTTTAGGTGTTTACAGACAGAGCGGTTGATCCTAGAAAGCTAACTCTTCTTGAAGGCACAGAAATGGCTGTAGGGCCTATCTGAGTTTGCCAGCATTTGACTTCCAATAACTAATGATCACTTTCAGATGTTTTTTATTCTAACTAGTAGGCCACGTATCAACTTCCAATCATTGAGCCCTCACTCTGAGCCAAGAACTATATCCATGAGTCTATCTAATCCTACTCCCCACAACTCTGTGGAACAGATACTTTTATTGTCTCCATTTTACAGATGAGAAAAACTGAGGCCTAACTTAAGTAACTTCCCAGACTCACCTGATCAGCAAGAGGTAACAGTAAGAGTCAAACTTAGGTCTCTCTGCTTAGAGATCTTTGTCTGATCTCTAAGCACCACATTTTGTGGTAAGAATAATTGCTACTAATAGGGTATTTTGATGGTTGAATTAGTTAATGAATGTAGTGACAATAGCAACAACACTATTGAGAATAATTACAGCAGTGTTTAATGACTGTTAGCTGCTGTTATTATTGTTGTTGTTATTTTATTACCCCTGACTTAGAAATATCATCTAAGAAGGGAGAAAGAGCCATTCCTCTAACAATTCTTTCTCTTTGGCCTCTGCCCAGGGTCTGATCACAGAGGCAGCTGCCTCTGTGACTTGGGCACCTGTCTGCTGAAGTGGCTACAGCCCAATTGCTCAGTTCTCCCTGGGTCAAGGATGTACCATCACATGGGCCCCAAACAAACACCCAAGTGGGATTTGAAATGCAGCCGTGAAGGTGACAAACCCCAGCTTCTATTACTGGTTCTTAGAACAAGGCTGTTTCCCCACATTGAGTCCTGCTATGATTCATACAAAATGAGAGCTGAGTGACAAGTTAAAGTCTTTCTTTTTTTAAATATACCGACCTGAAGAGACCTTGGGAAAATGGATGGGGCATTTTTAATAGCAGAAGACTACTTTAGAAAACTCAAAACTATTTCAGAGAGAGGGAAAAATAATTCATATACATCTATATCTGAAAACCAGCTTATAATATCAAACATAATCTTCCCCTCTCCTGACTTTTTAAATGTGTTAATTCTCTGTTAGAAAGAAGCTGGCTCTCCACGTGGAAGGACACACAGGCACGGGGAACAGTGGGATCAGCAGCATAAACTACGGGAGGCAATTCATGGGGGAAGATATTCATGGACGGAGGCAGCTCTGGGTGTAGGGCTACTCAGATCCAGGTTCAAATCCCAGCTCCACCACTTACCACCTGTGTCACTTGGGGCAAATCTTTTTAATTTCTCTGAATTGTTATGATTGAGTCATATCATATCCACCTGGTAGATGTTTCATGGGGACCTGAAAATATAATTGAGTTCTTTAGGTGAGCAGAGGAAGTAGGGCACAGGAGTTACAAGCTTTATGCTTGCAACCAGACCTGAGATAAAATCCCAACTCTGCCATCTCCTTGTGCCTTTGGACACGTTGCTGCCATGAGTTTTGGTTTACTCATCCATAGGAAAATCACCTAACTCTGAGGGTAGGAGTAAGAATTATGTGTGATGATGTAAGTAATGTGCTTAACCCAGTGCCTGGTACTTAGGAGGGCCTTGAGAAAGGGTAAAGCCACCTAGTAGGTATGGGCGAGACCTGCGACAGGGCTTCTTTACTTTTGGTGTTTTGTCTTCTTTGCTTGTTATGAAATAGAGATGGGGTTTCATTATGCTATCCAGGCTGGTCTCAAACTTCTAGGCTCAAGCGATCCTCCCACCTCAGCCTCCCAAAGTGCTGGAATCATTGGCATGAGCTGTGGCGCCAGCCTGGGCTTCTTTATGACCTGGCCAGAGGTCTGAAATCAAGTGCCCAGCCTGGCATTGGGCAGCAAGCCGCTCCACGCAGACTGAGGGATTCAACTTGGAGGTCAGCTCAGCCGTTGGTGAGCACTTTCTCTTCCACCCCGGAGCCTCCTGAGAGCTGCTTGCCACATTTCCTCACTCCAGCCCACCAACTGCATTCTTAGATGTGGGCTCTGACAACATTTGCCAGTGCATCTATCAGCAAAGGCTGAGGGAGGGATTGAATTTTATTTATGTATTTATTTATTTATTTATTTATTTATTTTATTTGTTTTTGAGACACAGTCTCACTTTGTTGCCGAGGCTGGAGTGCAGTGGCACCATTTTGGCTCACTGCAACCTCAACCTCCCGGGTTCAAGCAATTCTCCTGCCTCAGCCTCTCCAGTAACTGGGATTACAGGTTTGTGCCACCACACCTGGCTAATTTTTTGTATTTTTAGTAGAGACAGGATTTCACCATGTTGTCCAGGCTGGTCTTGAACTCCTGATCTCAAGTGATCCACCTGACTCGGCCTCCCAAAGTGCTGGGATTATAAGCATGAGCCACCGCACTCAGCCAGGAGGGGTTGAATTTTAAATTGATGCAAATTTTTCTTATGGAGATGAGGCTAATAAGAAAATTGGTGGGGAAAGAATCACAGAGGATTTTTGCCTCGACCCTGGAATAATACAGAGTTGCTTCGAAGACAACTTGCCTGCATTCCTTTTAAAGGTACATTTAGTCCTGGATAAAGTTGCAGATTAACACACCTGCTCTTTTTTCCTCCCACAAAGTGAGCACTGTCCCTTGTTATAAAGGGATCTTTGACTGACGTCAGTAAGGGAATTCGGTGATCAGCCAATTTGATCATGGAAATTCTATTTATACCAGGGCTAATCCTTGATTAACTGAAAGTGGGGATTCACCTCTTCCTTTGCCTTCCCCGGAGGATTTTTAAAAATTGATTCTGACATTCCATTCTGTAATTGTAGTTGCTGCACAGAGAGTCAGGCCAAGAGTAGCAAGTAGGACTTTGGAGTCAGGTAGACCTCTATGTGTCTTATGTCTCGTTTCTTATCTGTGAAACAGGACAAGGACCTACTTCATAAGTTTATGTGATGATTCAGTGAGCTCAGACATGTGTGGCAGAACGGCTTTCCCTCTTGCCTCCCCACACTCCCTGGGGATAGCAGATACTGCTAGTTTCCTACCCAACTGCAATTCCACATGCCTACTGTATTAAAAACAGAATTCCAGTTTGGTTCATTCTCTTTTAAGTGACCATGTCCTTTATTTTGTAGGGCTACCCTCCTAGGCAGTTCTAGGGAATAAATCTTTTCTCATTTAAGCCAGTCCTGCAGGTCTGAATGCTGTTAAGTGGGTAGTTTAAACAAGGGCATGTGATACAATTCTGGCCAAGGAGACAAGAAGAAAATTGGCTGGGAAGCCTCTGGAAAGGTTTTCATTGTTTAAAAAAAAAAGAAAACAAGGGCTGAGCATGGTGGCTCATGCCTGTAATCCCAGCACTTTGGGAGGTCAAGGCGGGTGGATTGCTTGAGCCCAGGAGTTTGAGACCAGCCTCAACAACATAGGGAGACCTGTCTCTACAAAAAAAAAAAAAAAAAAAAAAATGCCTGGGTGTGGTGTTGCAAACCTGTAGTCCCAGCTACCCAGGAGACTAAGGCAGGAGGATCACTTGAGCCTGGGAGGTCAAGGCTGCAATGAGCCAAGATTGTACCACTGCACTCTAGCCTGGGCTACAGAACCAGATCCTGTCTCAAAAAAAGAAAAAAAAAAGAATGAAAGAAAGAAAAGAAAACAATATAGATGTGTTTCCCTTTCTATCCCTGGATGTTGTCATCTTGTTAGCTGTAGTGAATTCATATGGGTCTGCAGCAACTCGATTCTTGCCTCCTCAGAGGAAGGAATTCAACCAAGGGGCATAAGGCAGAGGAAGAGACTGAGGCAAGTTTTAAAGCAGGAATGAACGTTTATTACAAAGTATTAGACTAGGAACAAAAGAAAGTAAAGTACACTTGGAAGAGGACCAAACAGGCAACTTGAGAGATCCAAGCACCTGCTCATCTGACCCTTGACTTGGAGTTTTATACATTGGCATGGTTCTGGGGTTTGCATTTCTTCTCCCCTGATTTTTCCTTAGGGTGAGCTCTCTGCATGCCCAGTGGCCTGCCAGTACTTGGGAGGGGCTGTATGCATAGTCTGTTTACTGAAGTTATGCACATGCTTATTTGAGGCATTTTTCCCTTACCAGTCAAGTGTTTCTAGAGGAAGGTCATATACCAGCTAAACTCCGCCATTTTGCTTCTTAGTGTGCATGCTTGAGCCGACTTGCCCAATTCCTGAGATCTTATCAGGAAGCTGGTGATCATCTTCAGGTGTTTTCTGTCTGTTGAGAGACTCTTTTTCCCTGGCACCAGCTCTGACCAGTTATTATAATTTTTTAATTTTTTTGAGACGGAGTCTGGCTCTGTCGCCCAGGCTGGAGTGCGGTGGCCGGATCTCAGCTCACTGCAAGCTCCGCCTCCCGGGTTTACGCCATTCTCCTGCCTCAGCCTCCCGAGTAGCTGGGACTACAGGCGCCGCCACCTCGCCCGGCTAGTTTTTTGTATTTTTTAGTAGAGACGGGGTTTCACCGTGTTAGCCAGGATGGCCTCGATCTCCTGACCTCGTGATCCGCCCGCCTCGGCCTCCCAAAGTGCTGGGATTACAGGCTTGAGCCACCGCGCCCGGCCTCTGACCAGTTATTATTTTAGAGATGGTTTAACAACCACCTGACCAACACCTGGTGGTTGCCTTACATTCCTGGGGCAGGGGCCTCTCCTGCCCTGCTCATGTCTGCCTAGCTATCTACTCTAACAATCTCTACATAGACACATGAAAGAAGGCAACCACTTCAGACCATGAAGATGCCATCCTATGAGGTTAGGGCAACAAATTGAGACTGGGAGGACAGAAAACAGAAGGAACCTGGGTGCTTGATGATATCATTAGGCCAGTGAATGAACCAAGCTGGCAAATGTCCAATATAAGATAATAAATATCCTCATTGTTTTAGTCACTTCCAGACAGATGTTTTGTTACTTGCCATCAAAAGCACCCTCAGAGCGGTTATCAGGAAGGTTTGCAAATATTTGCATTCTTTTTTTTTTTGGGCACACGGGAGGTGTATTAGTCTGTTCCATTCTCACGCTGTTAATAAAGAGACTGGGTAATTTATAAAGGAAAGAGGTTTAATTGACTCCCAGTTTAACATGGCTAGGGAGGCCTCAGGAAACTTACAATTATGGCAGAAGGGAAAGCAAACACACCATTCTTCACATGGCAGCAGCAAGGAGAAGTGCCTAGCAAAGGGGGAAAAACCCCTTATGAAACCATTAGATCTTTTAAGAACCCACTATCATGAGGACAGCATGAGGGTATATGCCCCCCATGATTCAATTACCTCCCGCAGGGTCCCTCCCATGACACATAGGGATTATGGAAACTACAATTCATGATGGGATTTGGGTGGGGACACAGCTGAACCATATCAGTAGGATTACACGTCCCTGTCTTCTTTGAAGTAAAGTGCAAGTATTTGGCTTGCTTTGGCCAATAAAATGTGAGTGGAAGTGGTGTGTGTCTTTCCAGGTGAAAGCTTGTATGTGCCAGTATAATTTTCCAAGCCCTCCTTTCCTATCTAAGCCATCAAGGATGTGTAGATGAAAATGCTAGCAACTTGGAGTCCCCAGGGACTACAATAAATAGAGGTCTCTGAAGCCCGCATCACATATATAGTGTGAATAAGAAATGAATTTGGTTGTGTTAAACCAATGAAATTGGAAGTTGTTACTGTAGCAAAACCTAGCTTCTCCTGAATGATACACACCTTAGCAAATATATTTAAATAAGGGGACAGAGACTCGAAAAGAAGGAGATGGGAGGTATAGGAGATTTATCAATAGAAGGCAAATCTTTGGTGTGAAAGTCTGATTGATTCCTTTCTAGATAATTTACTCTATTTTTTAAAAAATAAAAGAGTTTCTTTTTTTTCTTCTTCTTCTTTTTTAACATAGAGATAGGGGTCTCGCTATGTTGCTCAGGTTGGTCTCAAACTCCTGGCCTTAAGTGACCCTCCCACCTTGGCATCCCAAAGTGCTGGAATTACAGGGGTGAGCCACTCCAAATGGCTGATAATTCACTCTAAAACTAGACTACAGTTCAAAATTATTATCCCCTCCCCACATTGCCTTTAAGATTCAAGCCCCAGGCTTGGGACAGTGACTCACGCCTGTAATCCCACCACTTTAGGAGGCCAAGGCAGGTGGATTGCTCGAGCCCAGGAGTTCGAGACCAGCCTGGACAACATGGCAAAACCCTGTCCTGTCTCTACAAAAAATTCAAAAATTAGCTGGGCAAGGTGGCACACCCTTCAGTCCCAGCTACTTGGGAGGCTTAGGTGGGAGGATCACTTGAGCCTGGGCGGTGGAGGTTACAGTGATCCATAATCACGCCACTGTACTCCAGCCTGGGCGACAGAGTGAGACTCCATCTCAAAAACAGAAAAAAAAAGTAAGTTAAAATTTAAAAAAAAAAAAAGATTCAGGCGCCATCTAGTACAATTAGACAGAGAAGCCACTCTAGACATTAAATGAAAGAAAAGGCAGCCGGGCGCGGTGGCTCAAGCCTGTAATCCCAGCACTTTGGGAGGCCGAGGCGGGCGGATCACAAGGTCAGGAGATCGAGACCACAGTGAAACCCCGTCTCTACTAAAAATACAAAAAATTAGCCGGGCGCGGTGGCGGGCGCCTGTAGTCCCAGCTACTCAGGAGGCTGAGGCAGGAGAATGGCGTGAACCCAGGAGGCGGAGCTTGCAGTGAGCCGAGATCGCGCCACTGCACTCCAGCCTGGGCAACAGCGTGAGACTCCGTCTCAAAAAAAAAAAAAAAAAAAAAAAAAAAGAAAGAAAAGGCTAGACCCTACATGAAAGGAGGCGGGTAAAGAAATTGAATAGACTGGCTGGGTGCAGTAGCTCACAGCTGTAATCCCAGCACTTTGGGAGGCTGAGGCAGGCAGATCACCTGAGTTCGAGAGCAGCCTGGCCAACATGGCGAAACCCTGTCTCTACTAAAAATACAAAAATTAGCCAGACACAGTGGTGTGCACCTGTAATCCCAGCTACTTGGGAGGCAGAGACATGAGAATCGCTTGAACCCCGGAAGTGGAGGTTGCAGTAAGCCGAGATCACACCACTGCACTCCAGCCTGGGCAACAGAGCAAGACTCTGTCTCAAAAAAAAGAAATTGAATAGACTGAGGGGAGCATGGGATATGAAGAGAAGAAAAGGAAAGATTCAAACAACAGAGAGAGGTCCCTTTGGGCTCCTAGAGTGCTGAGACCCAAGGCCTTGCACTCACTGAAATGGCAGGAAATGAATTGACTAGAGTAGAGAAGTCACTCCTGAATTCCTTACCCCGATTTAGAATTAGCCACTGAAACCCAAAGTAAACAACTCTTCTAGTTCTGATCTGTGTAGCTTGGCTAACAGTAAGTCCATTTACTTATGGATAGTATATTCATTTCCTAGGGCTGCCATAACTAAATACCACAGACTAGGTGGTTTAAACAACAAACATTTATTTTCTTGGAGTCCGGAGGCTAGAAATCTAAGATCAAAGTATCGGCAGGGTGGGTTTCCTCTGAGGCCTCGGTCCTCGGCTAGGGCTTCCCTCTGTGTGTGTCTGTGTCTTCATCTCCTCTTTTTGTAAAGACACTAGTCATCTTGGATTAGACCCACACATATAACCTCATCTTACCTTAATTAATTCTTTAAAGGCCATGTCTCCAAACACAGACACATTCTGGAATACTGGGAGTTAGCACTTCGACATATGAATTTGGGATTGGAGGGACATAATTCAGCCCATAACAGAGGCTTCCTTTTCAAGATAAGGGTAATAGTGCTTAGATTACATATGTGAAGGGCCTGGGCCTCAGTACTTCCAATAAAAGGGAAGTAATACTGTTTCATTGTTAACCCACTACAGGATCATAAATTCCCTGAGGCTGGGGATTATGTTTGTGTGCTTCTTTGTGACCTGCAGGGCCCAATATTGTATCATACACTTGGCACTCAAAAAATACAATACTCACACTCTGGATGTTGTAGGAAAAAAATTACAGTGCTGTGGTTAAGAGCATGGGCTTTAAATTCAAGCACATTCAAGCTCACTTTTTTTTTTTTTTTTTTTGAGACGAAGTCACTCACTCTGTCAGCCAGGCTGGAGTGCAGTGGTACGATCTCAGCTCACCGCAACCCCTACCTTCTGGATTCAAGCGATTCTCCTTCCTCAGCCTCCCCAGTAGCTGGAATTACAGGCACCTGCCACCACACCTGGCTAATTTTTGTATTTTTTTAGAGACAGGGTTTCACCATTTTGGCCTGGCTGGTTTTAACTCCTGACCTCAAGTGATCTGCCCTCTTTGGCCTCCCAAAGTGCTGGAATTACAAGCATGAGCCACCACGCCCAGCCCCAAGCTCAAATTCTAGTGTTACCATTTAGTAGCTGTGTAACCTTGGACACATCACTTATATTTTCTATGACTGTGTTCTCCTCAGTAACTTAGTTTTTGTTTGTGTGTGTGTGTGTGTGTGTGTGTGTGTGTGTTTGTTTGTTTTTTGGTTTTTTTTTTTTTTTTTTTGAGACGAAGTTTCACTCTTGTTGCCCAGGCTAGTGTGCAATGGTGCAATCTCGGCTCACCACAACCTCCACCTCCCAGGTTCAAGCAATTCTCCCGCCTCAGCCTCCCAAGTAGCTGGGATTACAGGCATGCACCACCACGCCCTGCTAATTTTGCATTTTTAATAGCGAGGGAGTTTCTCCATGTTGGTCAGGCTGGTCTCGAACTCCTGACTTCAGGTGATCCACCTGCCTCGGCTTCTCAAAATGCTGGGATTACAGGCGTGAGCCACCGCACCTGGCCAGTAACTTGAGTTTTTAATATCTACCTCTATTCATTTCCTATTGCCACTACAACAAATTACCATGAACGTAATGGCTTGAAACAAGGCAAATTTATTATTTTACAGTTCTGGAGGTCAGATGACATTAGTCTCACTGGTCCAAAATCTACGTGTCTGCAGGGCCGTGTTCCTTCTGGAGGAGAATCCGTGTTCTTGCTACCAGAGGCCACCAGCATTCCTTGGCCCATGGACTGCTCTCATCTTGAAATTCAGCAACAATTGCATTGCTCCAACCTCTGCTTCTGTCATCACATCTCCTTCTCTGCCTCTGACCCTCCTACCTCCCTCTTTCACTTGTAAGAACCCTTGTGATCACCTTGGGACCATCCAGAATAATCTCCCCTTCTCAAGGCCAGATGCATCACTCATTCCATCTGCAAGCTTAATTCCTCTTTGCCATATAACCTAACATATTCACAAGTGCTGGGAATAAGATGTGGACATCATTCTAGGGGAACATTATTTTACCTACTATACTACCTCTCAGAATTGTTGTGAAGGCCAAATGAAATAAACTATGTAAAGGTAGGGAGTGATTATTCAGCACAGTGCATAATCAATAATTATAGCTACTATTATTGAGTTACATAATGTTCTTTGCTTCCTAAGAATTCATTCTGTGAAATTACTCCTTGAAGGTTAATATCATTTAGAACATTATAGGCCTGTGAAAATGAGAGTTACTTTGAAATTCAGACAGAATTTGTCTTTGTGTACTGATGTCTGGAATCGTAGCATCTTCAAGCAAACAGATGTTATACATCATCAAAGCCAGCTCTCTAATTTTACCAAAGAGTTAACTGGGGCCTGGAGATGTCTATAAACGGCAGATCAAAGACTAAAAGTTAGATTTTCTGTATGACACAAATATTCAATGGTTAATCATGAGGCATTATTTCAATACTCATCTTCTACCATTTTTCTCCCCATAATCCAGAAAGACTGGAATCTGTATGATGCTCAATTCTGTCAATAAAATCATAATTTCTTGCATTTTATGTAGCTTTGCTTTTCTAATGAAGTCAAAGACCCTTATGAAGAACCTTCTTCTGGAAATGAGGTGCCTGGTTATTCATGCATAGTGACCATTTGTTTTGTGGTCTGATCAACAATATTTTCTTTGAGCTCCATCCCTCATCCCATTTCATATTAATATATTCAGTTCATTACCCCCAACCTTCACCCAAAGGTGGCCACATGACCCATTGACCAATCAGAGGCTTCCCTGGGACCTTTACTACAGCTATTCAAAATATCTCTTTTTTCCTCAAATTGTAACACTGGGGCCACCAGCAGCCATCTCATTTATTGTATAGAATTAGAGAAGCATGATTAAATCATCTGTTCCCCTCAAAAGACCAAATATTTAGGGACTCTTATTTATAAGAACCCAAATAAATCTTTCTGTTCTTATTGCTTAAGCCAGTTTCATTTGAATGCCTGTAATTTGTATCTCAGAGTCCCCACGAATGCAACTGATATCAATTAAATTAAAAATGTAATCTTTAATAGAAAACAACTTCTAAACTTGAAGATTCCAGTTTTTTGTAAATGATTCATGAAACAATACTAAAAGAATATAGGAAATCATTTATTTTTAAAACTTTGTTTAAACTTTAAGTGTGGTAATCCTTAGCAAACTAAAGAACCGTTTTTTGTTTGTTTGTTTGTTGAGATGGAGTCTTGCTCTGTTGTACAGGCTGGAGTACAGTGGTGCAATCTCGGCTCACTGCAATCTCCACCTCTTGGGTTCAAGTGATTCTCCTGCCTCAGCCTCCTGAGTAGCTGGATTACAGGTGCCGCCACCGGGCCCAGCTAATTTTTTTCTTTTTTTTTAGTAGAGATGAGGTTTCACTATGTTGGCCAGGCTAGTCTCAAACTCCTTCCCCTAGGTGATCTGCCTGCCTTGGCCTCCCACAGTGCTGGGATTACAGGCGTGAGCCACCGCACCCAGCCAAGAACTGTATTTTGATGTGAATGAAGCCTCTTAAATTGTATGACCTGGCCATATGAATATCCAATCAATCACTTTAAAAATATTTACTGTGCATGTACTTTAAAACATTTACTGTGCAAAGATATGTATATGGCAGGCACAGCTAGGAGCAGGACAACAATCAAGACTCATTTTCTTTCTTCTTTTTACACAAGTAATTTATGCGCACTGTGGCCATTTAGAGAATACAGCCACACAAAAAGAAAACTACAATAATTTCTAATCCAGTTACTTAGAGAGCTATTATGACTATTCTGAGGTACATTGGCCCGGACTTTTTTCTCTGTACATGTAATGATAAAAGCAATCACTTACTGTGTGCCTCATTCGTGCCAAGAATTAGGTTCAGTGCTTCATGTGGATGATTTAATTTGACATCACAATAGCTCTATGAAGTAATGACTCTTCATCATCCTAGTGTTATGGCTTGAGAAGCTGAGATAAGTCAAAGTTAAGGAACTTGTACAAGATCACACAGCTAGTAATAGTGGTTCTGGGACTGAATAAGGGTAATCCCATTTTTATTATTTTAATGCAAAAATTAGGATTATACTCTTTCACATCTGCTTTTTTTGTTCAAAAATGTATCTTGAGGACTGTTCCATGAAATAAACCTATCACTTTGCTGTTAAGCACTGCAGTGAACACCAAGTCACTCAGCCAAGTGCTCACTTTGGACGTTTAGGTCAATTCTAATTTTCCCACAACTGTGATGCCCACAGTCCAGGATAGGCCTGGTGGGGTTCTACGAGCATCATTTACCACGGAGAAATACACAGCCCTTTATAACCCACTACTCACCTGTCCCTAGACTGTGAGTTCTACCTTCTGGCCACCCTCAGCTGCTGGCCCTTCCCTGATGAGGCATGACCCTTCACAGGGCTACATCTTCTCTCAACATGCAACATTCTTCCTTTGCTAAACGCCCCCTGTTCCATTTCCTGACCCCCAGAGAAGGTGGAAGGCAGGACAAGCTTGCTGCTTGACAGACCAGCGTGTGGAGACTCGCATCGTGAACTTTTACTCCAGAACTACTGCAGGAATATATCGGGAAAGTGAAGAGAATCCACAGACCCTCTGAAGGAAGCAGATTGCTCCTGCAGGACCTGGGAGACAGCCCAGATACTATGCTGGTATCCACAGCTGAGACACTCGAGGACAGCTCACATCACAGGGCTCTATGCAGACAACCTCCAGTACCAGCCCGGAGCCTGGTAGCCCTCCTGGGTAGCCAGATCCAGAAGAGAAATAACAATCACTACAGTTCGGCTCTCGGGAAGCCACATCCCTAGGAAAAGGGGGAGATTACTACATCAAGGGAACACTCCGTGGGACAAAAGATTCTGAACAGGTCGGGTGCGGTGGCTCATGCCTGTAATCCCAGCACTTTGGGAGGCTGAGGCAGGTGGATCACCTGAGGTCAGGAGTTTGAGACCAGCCTGGCCAACATGGTGAAACCCCACCTCTACTAAAAATAGAAAAATTAGCTGGGCATGGTGGCACGTGCCTGTAATCCCAGCTACTAGCGGGACTGAGGCAGGAGGATTGCTTGAACCTGGGAGGCAGAGGTTGCAGTGAGCCAAGATCATGCCACTACACTCCAAACACTCCAATCTGGGCAACAGAGCAAGACTCGGTCTCAAAAAAAAAAAAAAAAAAAGAATCTGAACAGCATCCTGAGCCCCAGATCTTCCTCTGACATAGCCTACCCAAATGAAAAGGAACAAGAAAGACAATTATTTCAAACCAGACAATTCTTTCAAACCAGAAAGACGAAACAAGGTTCTTAAACACTCCCCAAAAAATCACACTAGCTCACCAGCAATGGATCCAAATTAAGAAGACATCCATGAATTGCCAAAAAAAAGAATTCAGAAGGTCGATTATTTAGCTAATCAAGGAGGCACCAGAGAAAAGTGAAGTCCAATTTAAGGAAATTTTTTAAAATGATACAAGATATGAGGGGAGAAATCTTCAGTGAAATAGATAGCATAAATAAAAACAACCATTTCCGGACCCCTGGCTAGGAGCTTCATCACCTGGGCTAACCACTTGGGGCGCCAGCAGTATAGACAAAGGCCACCCCACTACTCCACCCAGTACATTATACTATCTATATTTGTTCACATCTGTTGTTTTCTAAAGTTCAAGGCATTTCTTATTCATGTTGGAATCCCCAGTGCCGAGCACTACACCTGCCATATAGCTCAATAATTGCTCAATTAAAGGAAACTGAATTATTACTATTAATACCACCATTTGAGAAGTACCAGTCCAGTTGTCTGATACCAGATTAGGCATTGAGAAGCTTTTTCATAACATACTACTAGAAATATTTATATGATGCTTAGTATGAACCTGGAACCATTTTAAGAACTTTACCTAAAGTAGCTCATTTACTTCTCACTACAATACTAAGTAGGTACGATTACCATCCCACGCCAGGCACAGTGGCTCACATCTGTAATCCTAACAATTTGGGAAGCCGAGGTGAGTGGATCACTTGAGGTCAGGAGTTCGAGACCAGCTTGGCCAACATGGCGAAACTCCATCTTTACTAAAAATACAAAAATTAACCAGGCGTTGCAGCGGGTGCCTGTAATCCCAGCTATTTGGGAGGCTGAGGCAGGAGAATCCTTGAACCTGGGAGGCGGAGGTGAGCTGAGTCTGGGCCACTAGACAGTCTGGGCAACAGAGCAAGACTATGTCTCAAATAAATAAATAAATAAATAAATACCAAAAAAGAAATAGGTACTATAACTATCCTTATTTTACAAGTGGGGAAACTGAGGCCCAAAGAGGTTCAGTTATTTGTTCAAGATTGCATAAGTAGTAAGGGTCAGAGGCAGGATTTGAACCCAGTCTCCAGAGACTACGCCGCAGGCAAGACAAATGCCCACCTATTGTTGAGCTAGTAGGTTCTTTATTCTAGCCAAACCCTCAGAAGACCCTGTCTGTCTGCAGCACAGCCAGGGCCACTGTCTTCCCCGGAGCCTGCGGTGTCCAGATGTGAACCGCTGACACACAGTACAAAGACTCTGGGCCTGAAGGCAATGCCGAATTCTTCCTCTGCTAATTGCTCTCAGAGAAACTGTTTGCAGTTCTCACAGCAGCTCTCCTCACACGGAGCAAGCTCCGAATATCAACCACGTTTAGGAGCGAGGGATTGAAGCATATGTCAGAGCCAGAGAGAGAAACCAGTGACAGCCTTCTTCAGGGAAGGAGTGTGAGTTTTTTTTGCAGGCAGGGCTGCTTTTTAAGTGAACTTCTCCTCTTCATTTTTGAGTCCACCTGTTACCAGACCAGATGGCCCCAGCTAGCCTTTTCTTTCATAAGCTTCAAATAAAATGCAACACCCTCTGGGATTTAACCAAATTCCACCCACTGATACTAGCTCCCTCTTTACCCAGGTGCTTCACGTTGAAGACTCTTAGAATCATAGAATTTGACACCTACACAATCCTGACATTTACGAATGGGAAAATGGAGGCCCAGAATGGGTTCTCAGACTCTCATTGTGTCTATCAATACATACTTAATGTACAGAAGGAGCAGGATTGAAAATAATAATAACAAAATAAATAAATACTTAATGGGCTCTCACTATGTACTAAGCATTCTGCTAGGTTTGTGGACACAGATGAACAAGGCAAATAAGGTACCTGGCCCTTCACAGCGCTTACAGTCTAATGGCCAGCCTAACTGTGATGATTCATTTTCACCGGGAGAAGTGCTTTGGAGAAGTTAGAGTGCATTGAGGGTGCGTACCAAAAAGCTCTGACCTACCTGCAATCAGGGAAAGCTTCACCAAAGAGGTGAAGCTGCAACCAGCAGGAAAGAGTAAGTACTGGCTCAAAAAGGGAGAAGGGAACAGGTACTCCAGAAGAGGGGACAACCTTTGCAAAGAAGCCCGAAACCTGTAAGAAACTGCCAGAGTCACAAGGTGAAGAGAGGTGCAAAGAGCAGCTACAGAGCGAGGCAGACGCATAGGAGCTTGCTGGCCTTGGTGAGAGATGTGAACATTCTCTGGGGATACTGAAATGATCCAAGGAGAGGGGTGACACAGTTGGATCTGCCTTTTGAAAAGACACTTCTGGCTTGCAGCTGATCAGTAGCACAAGCAGATTTGGGGACTCAAATTCAAATCTCTTGTCTTCCTGTTCAGTGTTCTTTTTCACCAGCCCCTAAACTGAGGAACCCTATTCCTTGTTTGTTTGTTTGTTTGTTTGTTTGTTTTGAGACAGAGTCTTGCTATATCACCCTGGCTAGAGGGCAGTGGCGCCGTCCCGGCTCACTGTAGCCTCTGCCTCCCAGGTTCAAGCGACCCTCGTGCCACAGCCTCCCGAGTAGCTGGGATTACAGGCGCGTGCCACCACACCTAGCTAATTTTTATGGTTTTTGGTAGAGACAGGGTTTCACCTTGTTAGCTAGGCTGGTCTCAAACTCCTGACCTCAATTGATCCACCCTCCTTGGCCTCCCAAAGTGCTGGGATTACAGGCGTGAGCCACCGCACCCAACCTGTTTGTTTGTTTTTTCGTTTAGAGACAGGGTCTTACTCTGTCACCCAGGCCAGAGTGCAGTGGTATGATCATATCTCACTGTAACCTCAAACTCCTAGGCTCAAACAACCCTCCTGCCTCAGCCTCACAAGTGGCTAGGTCTACAGGCATGCACCACCATGCTGGGCTAATTTAAAGTATATATTTTTTTTGTAGAGATACAGTCAAGGGAGAGGCATTTTCAGTATGTTGCCTAGGCTGACCTCAAACTCCTGGCCTCCATCCATCCTCCGGCCTCATCCTCCCAAGTAGCTGGGATTATAGGCACATGCCACCACTCTCAGCTCCCCTGTTCCATTTTTGTTGTTGTTGTTGTTGTTTAAACTTGACCCATTTCCCCATCTTCTAAATTGCCAGAGGTGACTGAGAGCTCAAAATGTGGGCCCAGATGGATGACCTGAGCCAAATCCCTTTTCCACAACTGGGGCTGCTGGCTGCCATGTGCCCCAGAGGCCAACACAGAGAGAAGTGAGAAGAGCAGAGCCAAGAGTCAGACAAAGAAAGAGAGTCCGGGCAGCCCTGGGTTGCTGGTTCTAGTCCCGGAGGCCATGGCTGCTGTACCCTGTTTTCCAGTTCTCTGAACTACCACAACAGCCCTGCAGGCTTCTCAAGTCACTTAAATTCACTCTTGCTTTAGCCACATTGAGAGGAGTTTTGACACTTGCAACCAAAGAGTTCTGACAAATACACAAGGTCACAGGTAATTCTGAATCATCGACGTGGAGCCCCAAAGTTCAAAGAGGCCTCAAAAGGTCATCCAGGCCAGCAGCTTAAAAAACAATAACAACAAAAACAAACAAACAAAAAATCCCTCTTATTTTAAATAGCTAAATGTTCAAATCTTCAGGAACCCAAATATATAAAGCAGTCAAAAGAGGAAGTGCTGTGGTAACTGTAAGAGTGTGAAGACCCCGAGCCCTGCCCACCACCTCCTCTGTATCCAGCTGAAAGCTACTCATCTGGTCCAACTTCCTACATCAGGAATCACTTTGACCACATTTTTGACACCTGGTCACCTAGCCTCAGCTTGAACACATCCACACGGGCAGCTGAGTAAGCCTTGAGGCAGTCCCCTTCCTTTTCTTGACTTCCCTGATAGCAAGACATGGGTCTTAGTCCTCTGGGGTGAAACAGTGTGAATTAAAAGCACCTTCCCTATGGCAGCCCTTCCTGATGACAATGATCATGTCCCACTTAGCTCCCAGCTTACACATCCTCACTTCCTTCTGACTGTTCCTCATGGGACATCATGTCCAGCTGGTGAGATGCCTAAAATAGGCAGGCTGCTGTTCAAGGTGTGATTTCAGGAGGACCATAAAGACAGAAGCCTTAGAGTTAGAGAACATGCTTATTTTAAACACACACACACACACACACACACACGTTGCACGCACACATGCAACTCTCAGAGGTTGATAGTAAGCCCTTTACTTCCTATGTGTAGCATTTCCCCTGTGCCAGTCACTGTGCTCAGGACTGTCCACTCCACTTGTGCTTTAGCCTTAACAACATACCCATGATACAAGGCATCATGTTCATCCCCACTGAAAATATCCGTGGAGGAGTTCAAGTAACTGGTTCAAGTACAAGTACTAACATGCGGTGGGAGTGGGATTTGAACCCAGGACGCACCTGACTCTAAAGCTGAGGTGGCTGGGTATATTTCTATGAGACTACATGGCTCTCTTTGTTACTGACCACCTAGCCCGGGAGGATGAAAAAGTGGAGCCCAGGAAGGATATGATCAATGCAGTTAATTTTTATACGACTGTGGTCAAGACACAAGGCGGGCACCTCCTTTGTATGCGAGCCTTGGAAACACTTCTTTTTAAACATAACACAGTCATTGCGTGTTAGAGATGATTTAATCTGTTAGTTGAGTGAGCAATCAAGGAAGATGTGGGTCTTTGGGGTTCAAACGAGGAGGCATGACAGGCTGGTGACCAAATTGATTGCAGCAAGCTAGCTTCCCTTTTCTCTTGTCTGTAGAGACTCTCTAAACTCTTTTTCCACCCAACCCCCACTTCTGGATGCCATTGTTCCCTAAAAGGAGAATCTGGGGACCAAAAGGGTGAAGGAACCAACCTTCGCCACCCTGGAGCCCATGATGTTATCAGAAGGGAACCTGGCCCCTGGTCTCTCCCTCCTACACTCAGGGGCACATCCATGTTCCACGACTGTGTCTGATGTTTTCTTAAAATGTTCCAGGTGTGAATTGTAATAGTAGTAATAGCAATCATATTCTTGATAACTTTCATTGAGCAATTGCTATACACAGGCATATACATCATTTCATTCGACCCATTTCATCACAACCTGCCTCCCTTGTGACTATTACTCTTAGCCCATTTTACAGACATGGTCATTGAGCTCAAGGGAAACTGGGTAACATATCGAGGTTTCCTGCCCAAAGTCACCCACTTATAAACAGCATGACTGATACTTCAGCTTTGGCAATTTGACCTAGAACCCAGCTATCTTGATATATTAAGGAAGAAAAGAGGTTTCAAAACAGTACAGGATACTACAGCAATGAAAAGGAACAAACCATTGATATGCACAGTGACACGGATGACTCTTGCCATAGTTACGTGAGGGAAAGAAGGTACGTTTTAAAAGTGTACAGATTATATGATTTCATATACATGATACAGTCAATTTTTAAAATTCTAGAAAATGCAACAGAAAACAGATGGGTGGTTGCCAGGCGACTGAGAGGGCCAGGAGTGAGGTGTCACAAAAGCATGAATAAACTTTTCTTTTGAGACTGAGTCTCACTCTCACCCAGGTTGGAGTGCAGTGGAGCTATCAAGGTCACTGCAGCCTCGTCCTCTTGGGCTCAGGCAATCCTCCCACCTCAGCCTCTGGAGTAGCTGGTACTACAGGTGTGTATTTTTGTAGAGGCAGAGTCTCGCTATGTTACCCAGGCTGGTCTCAAACTCCTAGGCTAAAGCAATTCTCCCACCTCGGCCTCTCAAAGTGCTGGGATTACAGGCATGAGCCACTGTGCCCAACCCAGCATGAGTAAATTTTGAGGTTGATGGAGTTCTTTGCTCTTTGATTGTGGTGATGGTTTCCCAGGTGTATGCAAATGTCAAAACTCATCAAATTGTAGACTTGAAATGCATGTCATTTGTTGTATGCCAATTATATCTCAATAAGGCTTAAGAAACAGTATTATGCATGATTATGGTTTAGGTTTTTTAAAATTATTTTTAATTTTTTTTTTAGTGGGACTCAAACTGGTTTGGTTTCTTTTTTTTTTTTTTTTTTGAGTCGGAGTCTCGTTCTGTCGCCCAGGCTGGAGTGTAGTGGCCAGATCTCAGCTCACTGCAAGCTCCACCTCCCGGGTTTACTCCATTCTCCTGCCTCAGCCTCCCGAGTAGCTGGGACTACAGGCACCCGCCACCTCGCCCAGCTAGGTTTTTTTATATTTTTTAGTAGAGACGGGGTTTCACCGTGTTAGCCAGGATGGTCTCGATCTCCTGACCTCGTGATCCGCCCGTCTCGGCCTCCCAAAGTGCCGGGATTACAGACTTGAGCCACCACGCCTGGCCCAAACTGGTTTGGTTTCTAAGGAAAAATTATATAGATACACATGTGTACATACATTTATACATATTATAGGTAATAGATTCACATGTAAAATTACATATGATAAATATTAATCTATAACTAAAATATATAAATTATATATAAAATATATGTTTTATATTTATGTATGACAACATGACTCACAAAGCCACTGTGTGGTCTAGTCCCAGACCCCCTCCCCAGTGTCTTTTCTCACCACTGCCTACCCCACCCTCCAAGCTGGACCACAGGATATCACTTCCATGTCCTCCATCGCCTCATGCATGCTCTGCTTCCTGGCCTTCTCATTGCTATTGATTTCATCTGCCTGGAACACTCTCCCACCCTTCCTTGATTCTTTAGGCCTCAGCTAAGGTGTCCTTTCCTCCTTCAACCCAAAGTACTTCCCCTTTGGCACCCAGTGTTGTAATTGCTTAATACCTTTTTTCTATTGTTACCCTGTATGTTTCATGAGGGCAAGAGACCCTGTGTCTTTTGCTCATGGAGGTATTCCAAATACATACACAGAGTAGGTATTTACTAGAGATATGTCAAATGAAAGACCAAATTTTTTTTTTTTCCAAGACCAAGTCTTGCTCTGTCACCTAGGCTAGAGTGCCGTGGTGAAATCTCAGCTCACCGAAACCTCCGCCTCCCGGGTTCAAGTGATTCTTCCCGCCTCAGCCTCCAGAGTAGCTTGGATTACAGGTACCTGCCAGCATGCCCAGCTAATCTTTTTTTCTTTTGGAGATGGAGTCTCGCTCTGTTGTCCAGGCTAGAGTGCAATGGCGCAGTCTCAGCTCACTGCAACCTCCACCTCCCGGGTTCAAGCGATTCTCCTGCCTCAGTCTCCCAAGTAGCTGGGATTACAGGCGCATACCACCACACTGGCTAATTTTTGTATTTTTAGTAGAGACAGGGTTTCACCATGTTGTCCAGGCTGGTCTCAAACTCCTGACCTCGTGATCCGCCTGCCTCAGCCTCCCAAAGTGTTGGGATTATAGGCGTGAGCCACCGCACCTGGCATTTTTTTGTATTTTTTAGTAGAGATGGGGTTTCCCCATGTTGGCCAGGCTGGTTTTGAACTCCTGACCTCAGCTGATTCACCCACCTCAGCCTCCCAAAGTATTGGGATTATAGGTGTGAGCCACTATGCCCAGCCCAAAACAATATTTTAAAATCTTAACCACTACCAGTATATACTAACGTATTATAATTTTTTTTTTTTGAGACGGGGTCCCACTTTGTCATCCAGGCTTATGTTCAGTGGCATGATCCACGGCTCACTGCCACCTTGACCTCCTGGGCTCAAGAAATCCTCCCACCTCAGCCTCCCGAGTGGGACTACAGGTGCATGCCACCATGCCTGGTTAACTTATTTTTATTTTTTTGTAGAGATGAGGATCTCACTATATTGCTCAGGCTGGTCTTGAACTCCTAGGCTCAAGTGATCCTTCTGCCTCAGCCTCCCAAAGTGTTGAGATTATAGTCATGAGCCACCATACCCGTGTGTGTGTGTGTACGTGTGTGTGTGTGTGTGTGTGTCAGGATTTTGCTCTGTCACCCAGGCTGGAGTGCAGTGGTGTGATCACGGCTCACTGCAGCCTTGACCTCGTAGACTCAATTGATCCTTCCACCTCAGCCTCTCCAGTAACTGGGACCACAGGTTCACACCACCACACCCAGCTAATTTTTGCATTTTTTGTAAAAATGGGGTTTTGCTATGTTGCCCAGGCTGGAATTGAACTCCTAGGCTCAAGATCCTCCCACCTCAGCCTCTCAAAGTGTTGGGATTACAGGTGTGAGCCACTGCATCCAGCCATATTATAATTTTTAAAAAGCACATGGGTCAATATTCTTCAAGATGCAGGCTAGCATAATGTTAAGAATGATTATTAAAATAACATGACACAAAGTGGTTAAGAATAAAAAAGAGTCATTCACGGCTGGTTTTACCAGTTGCCAACTAAGTAACCTTGGGCAAGTTACTTTATCTCTCTGAATCTCCGTTTTCTTCCCTGTGTAATCCAGACAGCAATATTCCATCATGGTTGTAAAGTTTCAGTCAGATAACACACAGGAAGTGCTTCATATGGAGTGCACTCTGTAGGTTATTATTGTACTAGTGTCGTCATTCAGATCAATTGAATATGAACTGTTAACCGATCCCTCCCATTGATCTGGAACTCTCCATTTTACAAAGCATTTCTCATTTAATACCTCAATTACGCCTCACAGGAACCCTGTGGGGAAGGTGACACAGATGTCATTATTACCCATTTTAAAAGGAAGCTGGGGCCCAGAGATGCTAAATGACTTCACCCAAATGGTAGAAAAGGTGAACAATGGCATCAGGACCTGACCCTGAGTAATGTAACTGCTCAGGGCTCTTTACCAAGGGTGGGGTCTTGTCTGTTCTTTGAAACATAGAAATGACTGAAGGCCCCTACCTACCTCCTAGGCTAAGTCCAAATGTTTCTGGAACTTCCTGGGATTTGGTGTTCTTTCAGTCACCAGGCCTGTCCTGTTCCTACCATTTTATCTCAATTGCATCTCATCTCAGGCAGCTGATAACTTTTTTCTTTAATTTTTAATTTTAATTTTTATTTATTTATTTATTCATTTATTTTGAGACAGGGTCTCACTCTGTCACGCAGGCTGGAGTGCAGTAGCGTGATCACAGCTCACTGAAGCCTCAACCTCCTGGGCTCAAGTGATCCTCTCACCTCAGCCTCCTGAGGACTTAAAACTATAGGCATGCACCACCACACCCAGATAATTGTTTTTTAATTTTTTTGTAGAGACAGGGTTTCACTATATTTGCCCAGGCTGGTGTCAAACTCCTGGGCTGAGGTGATCCTCCTGCCTCAGCCTCCCAAAGTGTCAGGATTACAGGCGTGAGCCACCTCGCTGAAGCTGATAACTTCTGTCTGCTCAGCTCCAACATGGAAATGGTGCAACACAGTTCCTTTCCTTCAGTCTCCACCCCTACACCCCCAAATCTCTTTCACCTAACAGAGGCCCAACTCCTACCCCTGCCTTCCCCATGCACACACACAATTTTTTTTTTTTTTTTTTTTTTGAGACCGTTTCACTTTTGTTGCCCAGGCTGGAGTGCAATGGCATGATCTTGGCTCACTGCAACCTCTGCCTCCAGCATTCAAGCGATTCTCCTGCCTCAGCCTCCCATGTGGCTGGGATTACAGGCATGCACCACCACACCCGGCTAATTTTTTGTATTTAGTAGAGACAGGGTTTCACCATGTTGATCAGGCTGTTCTCAAACTCCTGACCTCAGGTGATCTACACACCTGGGCCTCCCAAAGTGCTGGAATTACAGGCGTGAACCATTGCACCTGGCCCCCACACACTATTTTTAACTAGGAGTGATCTACTAGCACCTTTCTTCTTCAGGCCCCAGTCTCCTTCCAAGTTCCTTGACTCTCCTTTCTCTCCCTCACAATTTTTCTGCTCCTCTATTTCCCAAGATTCACCACACTTTGGGCTGCTCCTTTTGCACAAAAATACTCAAATCTCTCTTTTGATTAGACAAAGCATTTGACTTTCCTACACTCTCCTTAGGAATGGTATGCCTTGGAGAACATCAGAGCTCAGTGCTTAGCTAAAGAAAGGCTCACCTAATCTCGTTCTTACCCTTTGATCTCAAAACTTGGGAGACTGGCTTTGTTTGTCCCAGCACAAAGTTTGTGTGTGTGTGTTTCCCCTTCCTTCCTTCCTTCCTTCCTTCCTTCCTTCCTTCCTTCCTTCCTTCCTTCCTTCCTTCCTCCCTCCCTCCCTCCCTTCCTTCCTTCCTTTTTTTGATGGAGTCTTGCTCTGTCGCCCAGGCTGGAGTACATTGGCAAGACTTCTGCTCACTGCAACCTCCACCTCCCTGGTTCAAGCAATTATCCTGCGTCAGCCTCCCACGTAGCTGGGACTACAGGCATGCTCCACCATGCCTGGCTACTTTTATTTTTGCATTTTCAGTAGAAACAGGGTTTCACTATGTTTGTCAGGCTGGAATTCTCAGGTGATCCGCCTGCCGCAGTGTCCCAAAGTGCTGGGATTATAGGCATGAGCCACCACACCTGGCCTCTCTTCTCTTTTCTCTTTCCCTTCACTTCCCTTCCCTTCCTTTCCCTTCCCTTCCCTTCCCTTCCTTCCCTCCCTCCCTCTCTCTCTCTTCTTTCTCTCTTTCTTCTTTCTTTCTCTCTCTCTTCTTTCTTTCTCTCTCTTTCCTTCTTTCTGTTTCTTTCTTTCTTTCTTTCTCCCTTTCTCTCTCCTTCCTTCCTTCCTTTGTCCCTCCCTCCCTCCCTTCTTTCTCTTTTTTATTGAGACCGAGTCTCACTCTGTCACCCAGGCTGGAGTGCAATGGCACAATCTCGGCTCACTGAAACCTCCACCTCCCAGGTTCAAGCATTCCTCCTGCCTCAGCCTCCTGAGTAGCTGGGATTACAGACACCTGCCATCGCACCTGGCTAATTTTTATATTTGTAGCAGAGATGGGGTTTCACCAAGTTGACCAGGCTTGTCTTGAACTCCTGACCTCAGGTGATCCACCCGCCTCAGCCTCTCAAAGTACTGGGATTACAGCCGTCAGCCACCACGCCCGGCCTTCTTTTTTTTCTGGAAAGATGGGAGTCTCCCTATATTGCTGGTTGTCTTGAACGCCTGGGTTCAAGCAATCCACCCACCCATTTTGGCCTCCCAAAGTGCTTGGATTATAGACATGAGCCACTGTGCTCAGCCTGATTTTCTTTTTGACATTTAAAAACAAAACAAAACAAAACAAAAAGGATACATTTCACATATAACCCTGGTTCCATGCTTCTCTCAAAAAATGGGAAGAGTCAACAACTCAGTGTGTTCAATCAAACATGGCGGCAACAAGTTAAAGTTGAGTAACTGAGTAATGGCTGCCCCCTTTGGCCAGGCAAGATAGCTTGGCCCTCTTCTTCCCCAGAATCCACCAGCCTCTCTTGTTTGTGTGACCACTCTAGCTGCTGGAAGCTTTTGAGTTTGTAATCCCTTGTTTGGCAATGTAACCCCAAAATCAGAGGTTTTACAATGTCAGTCTTCTTTCTTCCCTTTCATAAGTGGAAAGACCCAGTATAGAGATTCATTTTTCCACTGACGTAAATTATACTACCACCCCAATTTAGATTGCAGATGCAGTTACAAAGAGTTTGGTTTTAAATATATTTTCCACCTCACTGCAAAAATGTTATATGGCATATTTAGAAATCCTGCCCTCACCCCCAGTAAAGGTTTTTTTATGACAACTGAAATTCCCACCACTCAACTATTTACCATGCTTTGAGATTTGGGGATGATTCTAGCTGATTCCAGAATTATAGCTGAATAAGCATAACACCTGTCTTCTGAGTAACTTTCAGCAATGCAGCCCCTAGCATATCTAATTTAATGCTTATTAAAGGAATTGCTTTTTTGTTTGCTGTTTGAAACTCAATGCATATTTGCAAAGCCAGCTCCAATTTCTCTTAAGGCCTGATACCATTTTTTTCTACCTCTCCCACTTTGCAAATTAACTGACCCTCAATTTCCTTCAGTGGTCCTTAGTCCCAGCAGAGAGGAACTGGTCCTAATTGCATAAATTCTCTCCGTCATTGCTGAAATTGAAGAGCCATCTGATTTGTTTTCACCTGAGAGGTCTCAGGCAAGCACCATCTCCAAGGACAGGGGAAAGTGTAGAGCAGGGGTTCTCCAGGTGTGGTTTCCAGACCAGCAGCATCAGCATCATTTGAGAATTTGTTAGAAATACAGCCTCAGCCCTGCCTCAGACCTATGGAATACGAATCTGCACTTTAAAAGGATCCCCAGTTGATTCATAAGCACATTCAAAGTAAAACAAGGTCAACCAGGTATGGTGGCTCACGCCTGTAATGCCAGCACTTTGGGGAGCCTGAGGCAGGAGGAATGCTTGAGCCCAGGAGCTCAAGACCTACCTGGGCAACACAGCAAAACCTGGTCTCAAGAAAAAGAGAAAAAAAAAGGAAGGAAGGAAGGAAGGAAGGAAGGAAGGAAGGAAGGAAGGAAGGAAGGAAGGAAGGAAGGAAGGAAGGAGGAAGGAAGACAAAGTAATGTCTTTAGTAAAAAGAACTGTGAAGTAAATAAAAAAGGTACAGCCATGCGCAGTGGCTCACACCTGTAAACCCAGCACTTTGGGAGGCTGAGGGGGGTAGATCACCTGAGGTCAGGAGTTCGAGACCAGCCTGGCCAACATGGTGAAACCTCGTCTCCACTAAAAATACAAAAATTAGCCGTGTGTGGTGGCTCACGCCTCCCAGCTACTCGGAAGGCTCAGACAGGAGAATTGCTGGAACCTGGGAGGCAGAGGTTGCAGTAAGCCAAGATCATGTGACTGCACTCTAGCCTGGGCAACAGAGTGAGACACCGTTTAAAAAAAATAAAATAAAATTCAAGAGGGTGATATTGCAGTGATTGTGAGGAGGCACTTTACACAGAACAGTTGCTCTAAAATTTTGTGGTCTCAGGACCATTTACATTCTTAAAAAAAAAAACTATTTTTAGGCCAGGCACGGTGGCTCACACCTGTAATCCCAGCACTTTGAGGGGGCCAAGGCAAGCAGATCACTTGAGGTCAGGAATTTGAGACCAGCCTGGCCAACATGGTGAAACCCCATCTCTACTAAAAATACAAAGATTAGCTGATGTGGTGCTGCGTGCCTGTAGTCCCAGCTACTTGGGAGGCTGAGGCAGAAGAATTGCTTGAACCCGGGAGGTGAAGGTTGCAGTGAGCCAAGATCATGCCACTGCACTCCAGCCTGGGTGACAGAGCAAGACTCTGTCTCAGAAAACAAACAAACAAAAATTTTAATTATTTGTAATTCAATTATTTAAAAATTATTTTGTAATTATTATTACTATTATTATTTTTTTGAGATGGAGTCTCGCTCTGTTGCCCAGGTTGGAGTGCAGTGGCACGATCTCGGCTCACAACAAGCTCCGCTTCCCGGGTTCACGCCATTCTCCTGCCTCAGCCTCCCGAGTAGCTAGGACTACAGGCGCCCACCACCATGCCTGGCTAATTTTTTTTTTTTTTTTTTTTTTTTAGTAGAGACGGGGTTTCACCATGTTAGCCAGGATGGTCTTGATCTCCTGACCTCGTGATCTGCCCGCCTCGGTCTCCTAAAGTGCTGGGATTACAGGTGTGAGTCACTGCGTCTGGCCTGTAATTATTTTTAATAATTACTTAAAAATTATTCATAATTCCATTTTTAAATTATTTGTAGTTCATTTAAAAATAATAAACCCTTATATATTTACATATGTTTTATGAAAATAGCTGTATTTTCTAAAATGAACAACAACAAAAAATGAGTGAGAAGAATGGCATAGTTTCAATTTTTGCAAATCTCTTTAGTGTCTTCCTTAATAGAAGACAGCTGGCTTCTCATATCTGCTTCTGCAGTCTGTCTATTGCAGCGTGGCGTGTCATGAGGTCTTTGGAAAACTCCACCGTGCACACAGAAGAGAAAGAGTGAAAAAAGGCAAATATCCTCTTAGTATTGTTATGAAACTAGTTTTGACTTCACATACTCCCTGGTAAAGGCTTGGGCCCAGGAACCACACTTGGAACTGCTGCTGGGATGCAGTGATGGAGAAAGGGCTCACAGGAGCACAAGGCCTCAGAGAGAAGGAGTTAACTATGTGAAGCCTCCTGGCTTTAAAAAGCATGGAGATTGTTGCTGGGCGCGGTGTTTCCCACGTGTAATCCCAGCACTTTGGGAGGCCGAGATGGGTGGATCACTTGAGGTCAGGAGTTCGAGGCCAGTCTGGCCAACATGGTGAAACACTGTCTCTACTAAAAATACAAAAATTAACTGGGCATGGTGGCCCAGGCCTGAAGTCCCAGCTCCTTGGGAGGCTGAGGCAGGAGAATCGCTTGAACCCAGGAGGCAGAGGTTGCAGTGAGCTGAGATTGGGCCACTGCACTCCAGACTGGGCGACAAGAGTGAAACTCCATCTCAAAAACAAAACAAAAGCATGGAAATTGTACGGTGTGCTTCACTGCGAATTCTGGTCCTGACTTGGTCTTAGAATAGCTGCGGGACTATGGACAGGTACCCTGCCCTCTCTGAACCTCAGTTTCCCGGTCTGCTTTATGAAAAGGGTGGCCTCTAACATTCCAGGCCGCGCCCCTCCCCCAGCCTTCCCCAAGCCTCTGGGAGGTTCCAGGAGGAATTTCAGAGCAACTCTTCCGTTTGCCAGCAGAAGGCGATGGAGACCAGCCTCGGCTGGACTACTTCCTCCCCAGAGGCCCTTCACCGCCTCCCCATCCAGACCCAAGGTTCCCTAGTGGTCCGGACGGTTTCCTTGGCATCGCTGGCACCAGGTATCTCAGGCCACCCAGGTTGTCCCAGGGAGGGGCTGGAGGCACCGAGAGCCCTTCATATTGACCCAGACACGTGGCCAGGTTGAGATGCTGGGATTCTCCCAAACCCAGTCTGGGAGGAGCTGGGGAGAAAGAAGAACGGATTTGGGCAAAGACACTTCAGCCCCTCCCCACACACACCCCGCTGGGCCTTTCGGTGGGAAACCACCCAGGAGCTGTTGACTTCTCACAGGGAAAGCCGGGCGGGGGTGGCCGGAAGGGAGCAAGACGGAGAGAGAGCTGCGCCAGCTCCCCGGGGACCGCCTGCCTGCAGGCGCGAGGCGGCGCTTGCATCAGCGCCTGCCAGGGCAGGGGCAGGGACCGCGGCCACCGGCGACGTCAGTCGCTTTCCCAGAAGAATTCCACTTCCTGCGGCCGGGGCCCCGGCTGTGAGGGGGCGGGAGGGTGGTGGGTTGGTGTCGCAGGATGACACCACTGGTTTACTGCATCCTCTCGATCACACACTGTTGCCTAGGAGACCAACAGCATCCTGGCCGCCTCAGTGAGGCTAACCCGCCCCCGGGAAGTGACCCGGGGCACGGCCCACTCAGGAAACCACTGGCTCTAGGGTGCAGGCCCCAGGAGACTAGGCCACCCACTACGGGTCCTGGATTCTGCCCTGGAGGCATCCGGTGGCCCACCTTCCATATTGTACCTGATTGTCAAGTTTTCAAAGCACAGTTGCTGGAGGATGTTAGAAACAAGCCAGAGAAAACTAAAGCCCAGAGAAGGGCCCTAAGATAGCCTGTAACTGGGAGAGCTGACTTTTCAAGCCTCTGTGATTTGGTTTGGTTTGGTTTGGGTTGGATTGGGTTTTTTTCTTACCTTTCTTGCCATAGATCAGTGTCTCACAAACCTCTTAAGAGTCAATGGCCCGTCTGCTATCAGTGAAGCAATGTTTGTTTTATTTTGTTTGTTTGTTTGTTGTTGTTTGAGACACAGTCTTGATTTGTCACTCAGGCTGCAGTGCAGTGTCTTGATCTTGGCTCACTTCAACCTCTGCCTCCTGGTTCAATCCATTCTCTTGCCTCAGCTTCTCCAGTAGCTGGTATTACAGGTGCATACCACCACACTCGCTATTTTTTTTTTTTTTTTTTTTTTTTAGAGAGACAAGGTTTCACCATGTTGGCCAGGCTGGTCTTGAACTCCTGACCTCAAGTGATCCACCCACCTTGGCCTCGCAAAGTGCTGGGATTACAGGTGTGACCCACCACACCTGGCTGCAATGTTTGTTTTAATTAATTTTGGCAAGTATTTCCTGAGCACCCCGAGTGTGCCAGGTGAAGAGACAGAGAAGGATAATAACAGTGCTAGCCAGCATATATTAAGTCTTGCAAAGCTGCACAGGCATGAACTTGTGGCTTAAACACAACCTTATGAGGTAGGTGTTATCCCCATTTTACAGAGTAGAATACCCAGTTAATGTGAGATCAGCTGGGAAGTAAAATCAAATCTGAGTCCTAAACTAGAAGTCTTTACCATTACCAGGCAGCCTTGCAGAACGTCAATTAACATGGCAGACAGGGCCCTTCTTCTTTGGAATTGATGCATTTTTACTGCATTTTAAGACCGTGCATTTAATCTTCAATTATGTGTTAATAATGTGAGATGAGGATAAAAGTAATTCCAAATAAGAAACACGTGATAACATCAATGCAACTAGCGTTGAGGCCTACATTGAGGTATGCCAAACACTGTGCCAAACCCACTACCATTATTACCTCATTTAATACAACTCTATGAGGTCAGTTCTATCACTTTGGTCCCTCCTTCGCAGATGAAGAGACTGAGGCACAGAGGTGAAGTAACTCATCCATGTCCCAAAGCTAGTAAATTAATGCTTAGTAATTAACAGAATAGTGTCCTGGTCCATGTAAACACTTAATACACTTGTACTCTGCTTTGGAAAGAATGGAGAGACTGCAGTGTATACAAACATCCCGGGAAAACCTCATTCATTTGGACCATTTCCATCTAGATTTTACTATAATTTGAAAGGAGCCTAGGGTCGTGTGTGTGTGTGTGTGTGTGTATGTGTGTATGTGTGTGTGTTTTCCTGCTTGTGGGGAAAAGCTAAGCAAATAGTACAAACAAAGTAAAAACATTTTTGTGGGGCATTTTAGAATTTAGAAGAGCTAGGGTGTGTTCAGGGTGGTATGGCGGTAGACACATTTTAGAATGTATAAAGCACTTTGCTACCCAGGAGTTAACTTTATCTTCACAATCCCCCTGAGAAGTCATTAGAACTGGCCATCTTAGTCCCAGTCTGCAGGTGAACTCTGAGAAGCTTTCTAAAGAAGAATTTCTAACTACTAAAGAGAAAAAATGATCTTTAGGGACTCAAAAGTAAACTACCCACAATAGCTAAGATGTGAAAACAACAAATGAATGGATAAACGAAATGTAGTATGTACGTACAATGAAATATTCAGCCTTAAAAAGGAATGAAATTCTGGTGAGTGCTACAATATGGATGAACATTGAAGGCATGATACTAAGTAAAATAAGTCAGACACAAAAGGACAGTATTGTATGATTCCACTTATATGGGATACCTAGAATAGACAAATTTATAGATACAGAAGTAGAGTAGAGGTGCCGGGGCTGGAGGGAGAGAGAAATGGGGAGTTCTCATTTGATTAGAATTCAATGAACAATTTAATTGATGATGAATTGAAGGGATGATGAACAAGCTCTAGGAATGGGTAGTGATGGTTGCACAACATTGTGAATATACTTAATGCCTCTGAATTGTGCACTTAAAAGTGGTTAAAAGGTGGCTCATCCCTGTAATCCCAGGATTTTGGGAGGCTGAGATGGGTGGATCACTTGAGCCCGGGAGTTCGAGACCAGCCTGAGCAGCATAGTGAAATCCCATCTCTCCAAAAAATTTAAAAAAAAAAATAGCTGGGTGTGGTGGCAGATGCCTGTAGTCTCAGCTTCGTGGGAGGCTGAGGTGGGAGAATTGATTGAGCCCTAGAGGGTGAGGCTGCAATAAACAGTGATCATACCACTGCACTCTAGCTTAGGTAACAGAGAGGAAATTCTGTCTCCAAAAAAAAAAAAAAAAAAGTTAAAATGGTAAACTTTGTGTTATGTATATTTTACTACAATGAAAAATTTTAAGGAAAAAAAAAGTAACCCACATAGCAAGCCCCATTCTCATCCAACTCTTTCTTTAAAAGGAGACTCCTGGGTACTTATTAAAGCAGAAGCAGCCTTAACTCAGGCCTGCACTTGAAAGCAAGAAAACACCATGCCTTTAAAAACTAGCTCACGAGTGTGTGTTTTCACTAAACACAGGAGGCTGGTATTCCCCTCAGGTATTCCAAGTGAACAAGATATGGCTGGTAGAGTGGAGAATTGGGAGGTGAGTCACTGGTTTGGCAGGTGACGTCACCATGAGGTGACCGTCTGCGTGGTGTGCCTCCCACCTCCCACGTCTCCCATTCTCTCCACTCAGGGGCGGCCAGGTCACCAGCTGGCTCAGCTGGAAGTCTATCTGTTCTGGTGTGATGTTTAGTGGGAAACATTCCTCTTTATGACTCAGTGACTCAGTATCCCAACAGATGGGTTCAGGAAGGCTCCAGTAGCTATAAAGCCAACTCCGAGGTGGGAACCTGGATGGCCAAGGAGGAGATGAAAGACATAAACCCTTGGGAAGGGAGAGGAGAGAGCTTGTTTTCTGTTTGTTGGAATGCTAAATATCTAAGAAGTAATGGAATGATTTAGGATAATAATTATTATCCTAAGACAACTCAGGAGACTGGCACACGGAAGGGGACAGTAAATATTTATTGAATGAAATATTCATTGATTATTATTTCAGAGGTATTCAACTGCAAGAACAATCCCAAACTATGAGTGAAAAACATAGATTCTCGACCGGGCACAGTGGCTCGCACCTGTAATCCCAGCACTTTGGGAGGCCAAGGCGGGTGGATCACTTGAGGTCAAGAGTTCGAGACCAGCCTGGCCAACGTGGTGAAACCCTGTCTCTACTAAAAATACAAAATTAGCCAGGCATGGTGGCACACACCTGTAATCCCAGATACTCAGGAGGGTGAAGCAGGAGAATCGCTTGAACCCAGGAGACAGAGGTTGCAGTGAGCCAAGATTACACCACTATACTCCAGCCTGGGTGATAAGAGCGAAACTCCACCTCAAAAACAAAAAAAAAGGAAAGAAAAAGAAAAACATATATTCTTACTTATGTCTCACCAACTCTAGTTTTCTCAAAGGGGCACCAGAAATGGAGCTGACATACTTTTGTGGAATTGACACAGGTTTGATGTGGACAACTATGATATTGACACAAAGAATCATGATGTTTATGCAGGTAATGAGGTCATTAATAAGTAGTAATGTGACAGGATTGTCTTGGACATGTTTGTACACTCATCTAGCAGTTGTTAGCAGAGGTACCATATCTATATAAGATGAAAGGAAGTGAGAAAGAGAAAGTATTTGCTTTATTTGTTTTTCCTTTTTTCTCTTTAGGCTGTATACTGTTGAGTCAATCTGGGATGGTTTAAGGTACATGAGCCTCAGTATCAGACAAGCCTCAAATGAGTCAGTGAGGACTCTTAGTTGCAAGACAGAAATTGGATTCAAATTAGCTACAGGGGGAAAAAAAATCCAGCAGATGGCTTCAGGCATAGCTGTTTCCAGGTGCCCAAATGCTAGTGTTAGAGATTTGTTGGTTTTTTTTAAATCTTGCAGCTCTGCCTGCCTATAAGATGACAAGGAATCATCCCAGTAGCTCTAGTCTTACCTTTTGTGAGCTTAACAACCTCATTAGAAAGAGATCTTTCTTCTCAACAAAAATATCAGGATTAACTCTGGCCAGCCTCGCTTGAGTCACATATTCCTCCCTAGACCTGGAGATGGTGTTAAAGCCATAAGATGCAGTTTCCAGAATAAAAAGGAATGGTTGCTGGGCAGGCAAAAGCAATAGGTGTCACTCCCTGTGTGTAAATGTATGCCTGTGGGAGAGAGGGTTTATAGTTTATGTGGCACTTTGCTGATTTGTCACTACCTAGTGAGTCAGTCTGATGTGGTGGAATGAGTGCGCTCTGGACTCAACAGGCCTGAGTCAAAATGTTGGCTCTTCATTAGCTGTGTGGCCTTGGGCAACTTACTTAAAAGTAACCGTGCTGATAACTACCATGTTTTGAGCACTCGGCATGTGCTAGGTGTTACATATATTATCTCATTACTCCACATAGTCTTCCACAGCTCTGCAAAATGGTTATTATTTTCTCCTTCTTATAGATGAGGAAGCTGAAGATCAGACAGATTAAGTGACCTGCCCAAGGTCACTAAGCTAGTTAGGGACACTCCAACCCAGGGTGCTCTGACTCAAGGCAGCCTCTCTGGCCCTCCCTCTCCATGCCTGAAAAATGGACATGACATGGAGAAGAAGAAAGTGGCAGAAGAGGAGGAAAAGGAAAAATACTGAAACAGTAAAATGCCCATAACATATTAGGTATGCAATAAATCTAGTTCCCTTCATCTGTTCTTCCACTCACTTCTTTCCTCACTTTTCTCCATCTTTTTCTTTCTTTGGGCACTTCAAAAGGTCCTAGCTTTCTCCTTCCTTCCTTCCCTCCCTTCATTCTTTCCTTCCTCTCTTCCTTCCTTTTTTTCCTTCTCTTTCTTCCCCCCACTTGCCTCCTTTTTTTTTTTTTTGAGACAGAGTCTCGCTCCATCACCCAGGCTGTAGTGCAGTGGCGTGATCTCAGCTCACGGCAGCCTCCACTTGCCTTGTTCAAGCGAGTCTCCTGCCTCAGTCTCCTGAACAGCTGGGATTACAGGTGCCCGCCACCACGACTGGCTAATTTTTGTATTTTTAGTAGAGACAGAGTTTCACCATGTTGGCCAGGCTGGTCTTGAACTCCTGACCTCAAATGATATGCCCACCTCAGCCTCCCAAAGTGCTGGGATTACAGGCGTGAGCCACTGCACCCGGCCCATTTTTTTTCCCCACTTTTTGAAGTCCTTACCTGGTCCAAGGTGATATTTCTGAATCATAACAGGATAAATACTGGGGCTTTAGTCATTTTTAAAGCACTCACCCTCATAAACATGACTGCCACCCCTAGAGGAACCCCCAGCCGTGACCCCTACATCAGCACTCTGGCTTGACCAAGATCATGTTCTAGCTCACTGGGAAGGGGGAAACCAAGGCACATGGGATTCCTCCCACTCCAATTCACGCCTCTGTATCTACCAGTCTCTGCATGAAGTTTTCCTAATCTGTTTAACTCACATGCCAGCTCTGACTGAGGTGGGTAGTGGCAGGGGCACCCTTTTCTCTCCACACTGTTTCAGCTTCAGCCCTCGCCTGACCTTTCTTTCACCCTCTCCTGCCTACTTGGGGAGCCTGCCCAAGCCGTGATGAAAGGCAAGGGAAGTGAGCACCATGCTGAGCCGTGGGGTTTGGAGATAAGCACCTTCAATTTTGGACATGTTGGAACTAGAAATCAAGAGGAATTGGCACTCCAAAGGGAGGGCTGGGCTTCTCCCAGATGCTGGGCTGGTGTGGGTGAGGGGGGTCCCCTGGGCAGATGCAAGGGTGAGACCGCACAACATAGTCTTGCCAGGTGAGGAACTTGCCGAGGGTGACCAAACAGTGAACCTCTAACTCCTTAATGATTTTTCTAGAATGTTCTGGCCTTGGGAACAGGAAGTCCTCCTAAGTGACAGAGCCACCACTTCACACACACCTTGCACAACGTGTGAGCCTGTGCAGGTCATTCTCCACATGGCCACATGCCCTGGTGTGGGAGCCGCACGCCATACCCAGGCCCCTCAGGCCGCTCCACGTGGGTTCTTCCACCCAGGTGGGCACTGCAGTTGGGCTCAGGGTCTTCCCTCTTGGGGTAGCATCCCTGGTAGCAGAAACTGCCTCCTGTTCACCCCATCCTCAACCTAGGGCACAACATTAAGAAAGTCTGATTCCAGGAAGGCTTTTGTGAAATAGAGGGGAGGGGGGAGCTGTGGCCAGAGAGGAAGGGGGGCATGGCGATGAGTTCACACTTATTAAATACCATCAGCCCTGAGAAAGAGTATGAATAATCCCCATTCTAGAGATAGGAAAACTGAGACTCGAGTTAGTTAACAGGAAGATGCAGTGTCTACCAACAGAACAATTTCATTTTATGGACTTGAGTCACTCCCAGGATGCCTGGCCCCTGAACACTCTGATTTCCTCACCCAGTTCTCAAACTACAATGTGCTCACAAATTCCCTGAGAGCTTGTTTAAAGGCAAATTGTGATTCAGAGGGGCCCGAGATCCCACCATCTGACAAGCTCCGCTGCTGCTAGTCTGAGACAACACTTTGAATAGCAAGCGAGGCTCCAGGTTGAGGCTGTCTTTATACAACAGCATGAGCTTAAATTCCTCACTCGGGCAGCAGGGGTGGGTGGTCTAGAGTTGCACTATCCTAATTGAGATGTACTGTGAGTGTGAAATACACACCAGATTTTGAAGGTGTTGTAAGAACAAAAGAATATAACATATCTCATTAATAATTCTTTTTATGAATTACATATTGAAATAATATTTGAGGTAAACTCAAATAGATTTTTAACAAATCTTTTTCAACTGTGTCTTTTTACTTTTCTAATGTGGCTACTAGAAAATGTAAAATTATGCATGTGGCTTGTATTATTATTATTATTATTATTATTTTGAGACAGAGTCTCATTGTCACCCAGGCTGGAGTGCAGTAGCATGATCATAGCTCACTGCAGCCTCAACATTCTGGAGTCAAGGGATCCTGCGTCCCATCTCAGTTTCCTGAGTCGCTAGGACTACAGGCACACACCACCATGCTTGGCTAATTTTTTTATATTTTGTGGAGATGGGGTCTCCCTGTTACCCACACTGGTCTCCGACTCCTGAGCTCAAGTGGTCGTCCTGCCTCAGCTTCCCCAAGTGCTGGGATTACAGGCATGAGCCTCCATGCCTGGCCACGTTATATTTTTAGTGAATAGCTCTGGTTTAGAGCAGTGGTTCTCAACCAGGCAGGGGTAATTCTGGCACCCCAGGGATATTTGGCAACGTCTGAAACGTTTTTGGCTTGGTTGCCATAAGTAGTCGGGTTGCTACTGGCATGTAATGGGTAGAGGCCAGGGATAGTGCTAAACATTCCATAGTGCCCAGGACAGCCCCTTATCACCAAGAATTTATCCAGCCCCAAATGTCAGTAATGCCAAGGTTGAGAAAGTCTCATCTAGAAACATCGCCACCATCTCTCAGATTATTTTATTGACTTTTTAATTTGTCCAATGCCTTCATCCCTCTACTAGAACATAAGCTCCATGAAATCAGAGACTTGCCTGCCTGTGGCTGCTAGAACAGTGCCTGGCACAAGGCAGCATTCTGTAATACACATTAAATGTCCCTCTATCCACTTGAGCCCACCAAGTGGTTTGAATTTGCCCATGCAAACTAGCACAGGCCCACCAGCCAGGGGCCTCAGAACACAGTGAGACCACTCCACTCTGAAATCAAGCTAAGACAAGACAAAGTCTAAATCCACAGGTCTTGACTAGTTGTCCTCACAACTGCACATTAATCAATCTATCCACGGGCAGGCATTCACCCCAGGGAGCAGAGATAGGAATTGCCTCTGAAGGGCTTGTCAGTCCTCTGTGCACAGCTTGGCCCAGCCCAGCCCTGGCAGGCCTTTCATCCTGGGCGGGGTCACCTACCAAGCTGCCACAGACCAAGCTGCTTTCGTTTCCAGTGATTTTATTCACCACCCAGTGGTGGTTTCAAAGGGCTGGCTCCAGCCCATCTGATCTGCTGCCTTTTCTGAGTTGCTGGGCCCTGTGTGGAGCCCAAACCTGGGCTTTCTAAGGGAGAGTTGTCTCCTAGCCTTCTCCTTTCGCAAGCTGGTGGGTGGGGTTAGGGTGAGGCCAAAAGAACAACTTGGGTCCACCCAGGGCGTGCGAGGGAACGGAATCAGGGCAGATTAATTTCTCTTGTTGAGATAACTCTTTAATCTTCAATATAAAGTCGTGAAAGCCACTGTTCTGGGCCTTCTCCCTTTCCCTCTTGTCACTCCCTGGGGTGCGGCCCTATCCTGGTAGGAGTCCAGAGACCTGGACTTGGCCCCAGAACTGGGCTGTGTGACCTAGGGTAAGGGAAGAAAGCCCTTCTGAGCTTTTTAAATTATTATTATTATTATTATTGAAACAGTCTCGCTCTGTTGCCAGGCTGGAGTGCCGTGGTGCAATCTCAGCTGACTGCAACCTCCATCTCCTGGGTTCAAGCAATTCTCCTGCTTCAGCCTCCTGAGGAACTGGAACTACAGACGCGTGCCACCACGCCCAGCTAAGTTTTGTATTTTTAGTAGAGATGGAGTTTCACCATCTTGGCCAGGATGGTCTTGGTCTCTTGACCTCGTGATCCACCTGCCTCGGCCTCCCAAAGTGCTGGGATTACAGGCATGAGCCACCGCGCCCGGCCTCTGAGCTTTCTTCTAAATGGAGGAGGGGAGAGAGGAGCAGGAGTTATACTGATCTTTAAATCTTTTAGCCTTTCAATCTTGCCTCTAGTCTTTAAGATAAAGCCCGAGCCCCTTAGCACGACCCAGCTTCACTCCTGTCCACCTTCCTGCCTCTAAGTTGGCAGTCCAGCTCCTTGCCCCATATGGTGAATACATCCCACTTCAGCCACAGTGGCCTATCTTCAGTTTTGTTAATGTGCCTTGCTCTCTTTTACCTTCTAGTCTTTGGACATGTCATTCTGCTCTTCCACGGAGTTTTCCAGGGTAATTCTTAAATCTATGTAGGGTAGATCACATGACATCTGTTCACTGTGTGTTCTTGGGCAAGTTACTTAACCTCTCTGTGCTTCAGTCCCCTCTTGTAGAAAAATGAGAATAACACTGGTCCTTAATTCATGGGGTTATTGTGCAGTTGAATGAGATGATGCTTGCAGAGTTGTTTACAGCAATATCTAACACCCAGAAGGCAACAAGGGAAAACATTCCCTGCCATCATTATGATCATTTCTGGAATGTGTTCATACTCAACTCTCAGGAATCAGCTCAGTTGTTACCCTCTTTCAGGAAGGCTTCCCAGGTTTCCACTCTCCAACTCCGGTGTCTGCCCCTCCTCTGCCTCCTGACTCACCCTGGGTCACTGCTGTCATCACCCTTATCACTAGTGTGGTAACTGCCTGTTTACTTGTCTAGCTCCTCTCAATAGATTGTCACTTCCTCAAGTCTAGAGATTAGAAACAGACCACATGCTGGCCCAAACCACAGGTGTGCTTTAGCTGGACTGGGGACAGGAAGTCTGGAAAACTTTTAATAAGGTGTATTTTTTAAAAATCGAAAACAAATCGGTTATTTTAAAAATGGGATGATTTCACATAAAAATCTGAGTTTCCTGCTTCTCTTGGAAAATTAGAGACTCTGCAAATACAAGCCCCTATCATCACCTGCACCTGTGGGAGCATTGGCTTCAGGGGGCAGGTGCTCCTGGCTTACTGTAGGCTCCACCCAGCACGATTACTCACATTCTGCCCCCAAAATAAGGTGATGACATAAGCCTGTCCTCTGAATCAGGACACCTTTGAGAGTGAAAGTGATATGTTATTAATAACCACAAATAAACCAGACAGATCAGGGAAAACTGGAAAACAGACTCCCCCTAAACTACAGAGTCAGGGGCTTTGTCATCTCTGGGTCCCACACGACACACTTCCTGCCACATACATGCTCAACAAATGGTCATCACAACAACTAGGGCATCTTGAGCATTTGCTTAACGCAAGCTTGTCCAATCCATGGCCCGCAGGCCTAGGACAGTTCTGAATGTGGCCCAACACAAATTCGTAAACTTTCTTAAAACATTATGAGGCCGGGCGCGGTGACTCACGCCTGTAATCCCAGCACTTTGGGAGGCGGAGGCGGAGTCGGGCAGATCATGAGGTCAAGAGATCGAGACCATCCTGGCTAATATGATGAAATCCCATCTCTACCAAAAATACAAAAATTAGCTGGGTGTGGTGGCGGGTGCCGGTAGTCCCAGCTACTTGAGAGGCTAAGGCAGGAGAATCGCTTGAACCCAGGAGGCGGAGGTTGCAGTGAGCTGAGATCTCACCACTGCACTCCAGTCTGACAACAGAGCAAGACTCCATCTTAAAAAAAAAAAAAAAAAAGAAAAAAAAAAAGGAGTTTGGAGTTTTTTGCATTTTTTTTAAAGCTCATCAGCTATCGTTAGTGTTAATGTATTTTATGTGGGGGTCCAAGACAATTCTTCCAATGTGGCCCAGGGAAGCCAAAAGATTGGACTCTCCTGGCTTAATGTATTAACTCGACAGTCCTCCCAGGAGCCTTATGAGGTAGTGACAGTTGTCTGCATCTTGCAGATGAAGAAACTGAGGCACAGATATATTTAATACTGTAACCTGTCTCGACCGCACGGCTAGGCAATGGGAAACAAGACAGTTTGGGTCTAGAGGTTGTGTGTTGGCAAAATCAATCATTCGCTCTTAGAGTCCTTCCCACCTCTACAAACTTCAGGTTCTTTTGATGTTTTTCCTCTTGTTTTCTCCTTTCCCAGTTCTCTCCTTTTGTCCTTTCCTCCTTTCTCTCTCATACTCTGTCCTCTTTGTCTCTCCCTCTCGCTCGCTCTTTCTGTTCCACCCACTCTTGCTCTCTCTCTCTCTCCCATCTTTGTCTCTCTGTGTCTCTAACTGTTGTTCCTGCTCTTGGGAACTCTCTGTTTCTGTCTCTCTGTATTTCCCTTGACATCTTTTTTTTTTCTTTTCTTTTTTCTTTTTTTTTTAAGACAGGGTTTCACAGTGTCACTGAGGCTGGAGTGCAATGGTGTGATCTTGGCTCACTGCAGCCTCAACCTCCCAGGCTCAAGTGATCCTCCCACCTCAGCCTCTCAAGTAGCTAGGACGATAGATGTGTACCACACCTGGCTAATTTTTGTATTTTTTTGTACAGATGGGGTTTTGCCAAGTTGCCCAGGCTGGTCTCAAACTCCTGGTCTCCAGCAGTCCTCCCGCCTTAGCCTCCCAAATTGCTGGGATTGCAGGCCTGAGCCACTGGCGCCCGTCCATGACTCCTTTCTTGAAAGACTCTCACTGTCTCTTTTCTTGCCATCTCTCTGCTCTTCCTTTTTCTGTCCTCCCTTTTTCCTCCTCCTCTTTCTCCTTCTCTCTGTGTCTCTCCCTGTCTCTCTGTGTCTCTCTCTTCCGCACGTTATGCATTCTCACCAACCATGACTAAACACGTATGCGATAGAAGAATATGCTTTCAGTAACTCACTGTGGGTGCTGGCTTGTAGAAATCCCACAAGCCAGGCCCTGTGCCTTCACTACACTTTTGGTGAGAACTTCTGTGGACAGAGGCACAAAAGCCTCAAGCTGTGAGGTTCAAAATCTGGTAGTTAAGCCAGCCCCTCAGCGCTCCCAGCTTGTGCCTCCATCCTTGTTCAAAACAGTGAGTTGGAAAGTGTCTTGATGACTTTCAGCAGACAGACCTGCAAAGAAGAGAAGCTGGTCTGGACTCCGGCCTTCCTTCACAACACATGGACAGGTAAATAAAATTAATGGCATGTGTCTCTTTTTTGCAAGAGAAGGATAACCACAGTATATCCTTTACAACAAATATGTATGTTCAAGGCACATGAAATGTATGTCTCTTGAAGGACAAAATAGCCTTGGAATATCATTTTGAAGCCAAGGAGAAAAGTAACTTTTTCTGGCTGGGTGCAGTGGCTCATGCCTGTAGTCCCAGCACATTGGGAGGATGACTCAGGAGGATCTCTTAAGCCCAAGAGTTTAAGACTAGCCTGGGCAACATGGCGAAGCCCCCATGTCTACAAAAACACAAAAATTAGCCAGGCGTGGTGGCGCGCACCTGTAGTCCCAGCTACTCAGGAGGCCGAGGTGGGAGGATGGCTGGAACCCAGGATGTCAAGGCTGCAGTGAGCTGAGATTGTACCACTGCACTCCAGCCCAGGTGACAGAGTGAGACCCTGTCTTGGGAAAAAAAGGTAACTTTTTCTTAACATGTAAACAGGGAGAAAAGTAATAGAAAAGGAGAAAATGGTACTCCTCATCAGTGAAGTGAGTGAAAAATTAAGTGGGGATAGCAGAGAGGGAAAGAGAGGGGAAGGGAAATTAAGCAGAAGTCACAGTAGCCTGAGGAATGAGACAGAGGAGGATGAGGGGGAGGAGAGGCAGAGGCAGAGGAGGAGGAGGCAGAGGCAGAGAAGGAGGAGAAGGAGAGGAGGAGGAGCTGAAATTGGGGGAAGAAGGTGACTGATCTTAACAAATTTGAGATGAGACTTCAGCAGCCCCAGCTTAGGCAACTACCTGGTTGGCTCTGCCCAAATGAATGTCCACTTACGGAGGGAGGGAGAAGGAGGAAACCTGGAGACCAAAAGGGTCCCGGTGAAGTAGATAATCAGTCTCAAATCCCAGACTGGGCTCCACCCTTTTGTTCACCTTGGTTTCCGAATGGGTGTCCCTGTGCTCTGGAGGGGAAGTGTTCAGACAAAGGCTCACTGGTGTCGATGAGTCAGGGCCCCACCCAGCCCCTACCAGCCCCAGGAGGCCTCTCCTTGCCCATAGGCCTGACAGCGGCTGGGTGTTATCAGGAGAAACCAAGAAACAGTAGGGGCATGGGAAGCCATTCAAAGTCACTCCAAAAGACCTGCTGTGGCCATAGGGTCTAGCTGCCAGAGCCCTGCAGCTGGGGTGGTTCCATTCATCCTGGCAATTAATGGTGAGTTGGCTGCCCAGTGTTTGCCATTTCAATGTCAACAGCCCAAGGGAGACAGCCCTGTGGAGCGGGATCAGCCCAGCTATACGATCTGTCACTTGGCCTGGCTGGATGGCTCAAGCCTGTAATCCCAACACTTTGGGAGACCGAGGTGGGTGGATCACTTGAGGCCAGGAGTTTGAGATCAGCCTGACCAACACGGGGAAACCCTGTCTCTACTAAAAATACAAAAATTAGCTTGGCGTGGTGGCGCACATCTGTAATCCCAGCTACTCGGGAGGCTGAGGCAGGAGAACTGCATGAACCCAAGAGGTGGAGGTTACAGTGAGCTGAGATCACACCACTGCACTCCAGCCTGGGTGACAGAGCCAGACTCCATCTCAAAAAAAAAAAAAATCTGTTATCACACAATTTCCACCATCAACACCCTTCCTTTAGCTATAAGACCTGAGAGGGCAGGAGACCTGTTGTAGATCCCACAGCATACCCAGCAATTGACCTGCAGACTGGTATGCAGCAGGTGCTCAATAACTGAACAAGTTAGCATGCATTCAACTCTCCCTGCTGCCACAGACCAGCTGTGTGACCCTGCTCAACTTCCTTAACTTGTCTGAGCTGCTACTTCCCTTATCAATACACGAGAGAGTGCCAGTGAAAGCATAGACTATTGCCTTCCCACCTTTGTGAGATAAGAAAGCCGGAGCATCCAGTCCATAGTTGTCATCGAAATATGGTGGGGGTGGAATGGAGGAGCTCCTTTCCCTTTCCAAAAGTCTGCAGCTTCTGTTGCCGCTAGTTCCGAGGGTGTCGTACAGATGTTACTTTTTAGGAAGACGGTGTGGGGATGTGGTTAAGTGCTCATGATCTGGGGGCTGAGTACCCGAGTTCAAATGCTACCTCCTCCACCTGTCACTCCATGGTGGCCACCGGCAAGCCACTTCATCTCGCTGAGCTTGTTTTCCCATGTGTAAAACAGAATTGTCAGGAGGCTTACGTGAGATAAATCCCACATCCCTGGCACATAGTAGATACTCCATACACCTTAGCCATGATCACCAGTTTCCACCTCCCAACCCTGTGATGGAGATGTGACTCTCCCCAGGGTGCAAAAGAGGAAACCAGGGCTGGCCAGGTGGAGAGGCCCTCTCCTGACAGCAGAACCAGAACCAGACACCCTTATCCCACCCACCCAGGCCCACCACAGCTGCCAAACATGAGCTGATGGGACAGCCCTCGTGGTCTCCACCCACTGCCCTGGTGGAGAAGTGAAACATGAACCCATCAGTGCAAGACAGAGGAAGAGGCGCCAGCGAAGGTAAGAAGAGTCGGGTGGCCATGAATTTTATTGAAGGGACAGTCCAGGACAAGGTCAAGTCCGGGGTGGCAAGAGGGTGGAGGCGGTGGGAGGATAGTATGACAAGAGGGGTATGGGGGCTGAGTCGGCTGGCGGCCAGGGGTGAAAAGCTGGTCCCGAGAATGAGGAAGGAAGCCTTTTTATCAGTGTTAACAAGAACAGAGAGGGAAGTTCTTTGCATCTGGCCAGATACCTCAGCTGTGACCTCCTGTCTCTCAGGAGGGGGTCCCTGCAAGTTTTGCTTTCAAAAGTCTCTTGGGAGAAAACACAAGTCCCTGATTCTTAGAAGCTGCCTTCATCTTAACTAAAGAAATCCCTCAGTGGCTTTTTGGTCAGCACAACAGGATTAGCCTTTCTGACTGGCGGGCTTCCAGCCTCTAAGGATAGCTGGATTTCCCTTGCTTTCACCTACCCATTTGCAGGTGAGAAAACTGAAGCTGGAACCTGGCCTCCAGTCCTGTCTCTGCCATTAGCAGCCCTGGGATCTTAACGCCTCCACCAGCTGAGCTTCAGTTTTTCCATCTGTAAAATGGAGGGTTGAGGCCACATCTTCCTTTTAGTCCTTCCTCTTCCCTTCCCTCCAGAGCAAGCGATGTGGAATTCTAAGGCCAAAGTCACCCTGATTGAATGGTGTGGATTAGTCAAGAACCCAAGATGACCCAAGGATTTGAGATTCCAACCTCCCGCAGGCAAGCAGAAGTTCTCCCTCCTACATAGGGCCGCCCTCCTTCCTGAGCAACTGGGCTGATTTGTGGAAGAAACAGCTGTGCTTTCTGGTGAGCTCCAATGCCAAACATGTAGGCCTTGGAGCAGGCAGGATGTTCCATCAGCAGTCATTGTTCACACCTGTGCTCTATGGGCCAGGCATCAAGCCAATAGTAACACCTCCTTTCACCCTACAACAACCCTGTACCAAGCACACACCCATTTTACACCTGAGGAAGCTGAGGCTCGGAGAGGCACCGCGCCCAGGGTCTTGTAACCACAGGTGACAAAATGAAGATGCAAATGCAACCTGAGTGATTCCTTTTGACGGAGCCACACCATTTAAATCAATGCTGGGTGATTGGATTATATGTAATTTATTTTTAATTAAAAACATTTTTTTTTTTTTCTTTTTTCCAGACACAGTGGCTCACGCCTGTAATCCCAGCACTTTGGGAGGCCGACGCGAAGTGGATCACTTAAGGTCGAGAGTTCGAGACCAGCCTGGCCAATACAGTGAAACCGTCTCTACTGAAAATACAAAAAGTTAGTAGGGTGTGGTGGTGGGCAACTGTAATCCCAGCGAGTTGGGAGGCTGAGGCAGGAGAATCGCTTTAACCTAGGAGGCAGAGGTTGCAGTGAGCTGAGATCGCGCCACTGCATTCCAGCCAGGGTGACAGAGTGAGATTCTGTCTCAAAGAAAACCCAACAAACAAAAAAACATTTTTTTTCCCCATAATGAACAGGATTGCTTGTGTTTTAAAAGGGAGTAACCAATCACAGCACTTGCAAATAACATATGTTGCCTGGAATCTGATTTAAACTATTCCATGCGGGTGGTGGTGCAAAAATAAAGCAAAATTATCTGTGAATTGATAGCCCTTGAGGCTGAGTATTGGGTGTGACGTTCATTATCCTGTTCTCCTGTAGTGAACGTGTTTGAGAAGTTCCATGGTATTAAAAAATTTTTTAATTTAAAATTTAATAAGTCTAAATTCAAGATAAATGAACTGGCCTGGGAATGCCCTGTCATGGGGGTAGCAGTCCTTCGCCCCACCCCACAGCTGAAAGCATTTTAAGGTCGGCTTCAAGAAGGTATTCATTAAGGCCTCCTGGTTCTGCTCTCCGTGAACCACAATGGCTCTCTCTGCGTCCGGGAGAACAATCTTCCCCCAGACTGCTGGCCAAGTCGAGACTGCGCATTAGGGATCCCACAGCCAAGCTGTGGTTTTATGACAGAGTTTGGAACCATATGTGGTTCACGCTCACTCTGTCCAGAGACTTGGGGAATCTCTCATAAATATTCTCAGCAAAGCCACATCCTGGGACACCCAGAAAACTGGCGAAGATGAGACCTCTGGCTTCCAGAAGATGGCCAAGCATCTGGGAGTGGCCCCTCTGCACTGGCCCCCCTCAGGCCCAGCACATGCTGCTTCTGCCTGTCCCCAGAGTCCCTGGGGAGTTTGACTTGTCTTCCCAGACCCCTCTGAAACAAGGAGACCTCGCCATGTACAGCCTTCCCTGTCCTCGGACAAGTGGAATCACCTGTCCACTGGCCTGTATTAGATTGAGCTATAGTCATTCATTTAGTCAGTAATTATTTATTCAATTATTATTTATTGAGCACCAGCTATATGTGCAGACTTCCCTATCCTCAAATAAGTAGAATCACCTGTCTAATGGCCTGTATTATGTCGAGCTATAGTCATTCATTTATTCAATAATAATTTATTGAGCAGCTACTATATGCACTAGGATTCTAGCATATAGCAGATAGATGGCCTATATAGCATATACAGCATATAAAAGACACAGTCCCCATATTCCAGGAGCTTCTAATTTCCTAGAGGAGAAAGGCAATAATCAATAATTAATACTATTAATCATTTCATTATAATTCTGACAAATGCTTTAGAGAAGCACAGGCACTATGAGGGCATCAGGAATGTGATCTGATTGAGTGAGAAGGAAGGGAATGGAGAGGATTCAAAGAAGGCTTCTTGAGCCTTGGCAACACAGTGAGACCCCACCTCTATCAAAAAAAAAAAAAAAAAAAAAAAAAAGTCAGGTATGGTGCCCTGTTTCTATCGTCCTAGCTACTTGAGAGGCTGAGATAGGAGGGTCTCCTGGGCAAAAGTCGAGGATGCAGTGACCTGTGACCGCGCCACTGCACTCCAGCCTGGGCAGCAATGCGACACTCTGTCTCAAAACAAAACAAAATCAAAGGCTTCTTGGAAAGAATCAAGTTTAAATTGAGATCTGAACATTTGAGGCATTAGCCAGCCAATCAGAGAAAAGGGGGTTATTCTAGAGAGAGGAAGCAGCGTATGCAAAGATCAGATGGATCATGGCTCCTTCAAGGAAGTGAAACTCTACCGTGTGGACTGTGTGGTATGAGGAGTATGACAGGGAAGGAGATGGTAGAGATGACAGGGAAGGAGATGGTAGAGATGGCAGAGAAGGAGCTGGGGGCAGGTCACGAAGGAGCTTGAAGGCCAAGTTAAGGATGATGGAGTGCTCATGAGGTAATAGGTGTGTGTGGAGGGGTGAGTAAATTGTACCTAAAATGAGTGCTTTCGTAGCTGGGGAGCTGATTGGGTCAGAACAAGGTAATGTGGATGCTGCAGGGACTAGGCCAGCCCACACAGCACATTTGTAAGAATTAGGAGAAGGTGCCCCTCTGGGAAGATGCAGCCCCACAGGCCCATGCTTAGGAAAGGGACCTGACCTGAATTTCAGCCCCTCTATGCCTGAGCCAGCACCCTTGTGCAGTCAGCAACCTACACAACTGTATACAATGGCCACAGATGCCAGGGAATAGTTAGAAGGGTATAACAACATTTGTTGACAAATCTGTCTCCTCCACCTTAAGCACCTTGGGTTCTGAGTTTTTGAGCTCCATATCCATATTGTAACCTCAGTACACATAGGAGATGCTCCTATTATTTGTCAAACGGATTGTTCTTTGGCTACTTGTTTTTTCTTCAGACTTTCTGTCTTCTTGTCCTTCTAAATTCATAACGGCTTCCTCTTAATGCACTCCTGCTAGGGTTAGAAAGCACTGTGTTGGCTAGTTTAAGGGTTTTTTTTGTTTTTATTTTAAAGACAGGGTCTCGCTCTGTCACCCAGGCTTGAAGTGCAGTGGCGCGATCTCTGCTCACTGCAGCCTCCGCCTCCCAGGTTCAAGTGATTCTTGTGCATCAGCCTCCTGAGTAGCTGGGACCACAGGCATATACCACCACACCCAGCTAACTTTTATATTTGTAGTAGAGATGGCGTTTTGCCATGTTGCCCAGGCTGGTCTCAAACTCCTGGCCTCAAGCAATCCACCTTGGCTTCACAAAATGCTGGGATTATAGGCGTGAGTTACCATGTCTGGCTCACTTTGACTTTTTAATCCTGACATCTTACCCTCTGTCCATTCAACAGAAACTTGGCTATGGCCACACAGCTAGTAAGGTGGGCAAGTGGTGCTGGGTAGGAAACTGTCAAGCCCTGGGGGTGTGGTCCAGGCTGGATTCCCTACCTTCTGGTGGGGATTCTTGTGGCTTAATCTCCGTACTTTGGATCCGAGAATGTCAGAGCTGAAAGGAACCCTTTAGGGCCCCGTTTTACAAATGGGGCAACTGAGGCACAGAGAAGGGCTGGGAATTACTAGAAGCCACTGAGTAAGAGCCAGAGCAGAACTGGAAACTAGGTCCCTTGACATGTTTAGAAGAAGCAGCTAGCTAGATATCAGGAGTGGAAATTAGAAGAGAAAGACCAAGGAGGAGAAATGGCTCTCTGAGGAGGGTGTCTGACTGTGATGGCTGTCAGTGGGGCTATGAGGGATTAGAGCAGGATTTGGGAGAGTCCTTGATCACTGTTCAAAGGGAAGAGAGGGCCAAGAAAATAGGACTTCACCAAGGAGTGGACAGCCCTCTAAACTGGAATCCATTAGGATCCAGCCTGGCCATAGATCTCCAGACGCTGAACAGAATTTCTTGTTCTGGGCCTGGTCAGTTTGGAAGTCCTTGGTCAGTAGCATTTGGCTGGGAGCAAGCTGCCGGATGGCCTGCTCTGAGAGCACTTGATGAAATCAGAGGCAAGGCTTGGTTCCCCTTCCCGGGAGCCTGCACTCCAGGTACCTCTGTGAGGCCCCACTCCAGTTCTCTGTCAGCATCTGCTCGGGGCTTTCCTCCTTCTAGGTCTTCATCACAGCTCCTCCTATGTCACATTGCCTCGGGTCCCACCAGCACTGCCCTGAGCTGGAAAATCCCTCTGAGCCCGAGCAGCCCGTGACCATAGAGGCAGGAAACTATGACACTCGAGGCACACAGGGTGTGAGGTTTATTCTTGGTATGTGGTTGGGAAAGGCGGGGTTGAATGGGGGTGGGGTAGGATGGGATCCTCAAGAGAGATAGAGAAATCCAAAAAGAAGGAACCCCTTTGAGAATATCAGAGTAGTTTTCTTTTTTCTTTTTCTTTTTTTTTAATTTTTTTTTTTTTTTTTGAGGCAGGGTCTCGCTCTGTTACCCAGGCTAGAGTACAATGACGTGATCTTGGCTCACTGCAATCTCTGCTATCTGGGGTCAAGTGATTCTCCTGCCTCAGCCTCCTGAGTAGCTGGAACTACAGGTGCACACCACTGCACCCAGCTAATTTTTGTATTTTTTGTAGAGTCGGGGTTTCACCATGTCGCCCAGGCTGGTCTCGAACTCCTAGCCTCAAGTGATCTGCCCACCTCAGCTTCCCAAGGTGCTAGGATTACAGGCATGAGCCATTGCACCCTGCCTCAGAGTAGTTTTCTTTCCCAGCATGTTCCCTTTATTTCAAGCCCCTGGGATTGTCTCTCTTCCTTGGGGTAGCCTCTGGGGGTGGGGGAAGCAGGGGGGCATTTTAGGATCAAGGGTTCAGTCCCTCAATCAGGGACCCCAACCTATAGAGTTTAGTAGTAGCAATCGTAGTAACATAGGGAATATTGTAATTAACTGATCACTTTCTAGATGCCGGGTTTTAAGTATCTAGTACAGTGCCTGGAACACAGTAAGTCCTCAATAAATGGTAGCTTGATTGTATGATTGTAATCCACCTTAAGAAGTGGCATGAGGCCAGGCACGCCTGTAATCCAAGCCCTTTGGGAGGCCAAGGCAGGCGGGTCACTTGAGGTCAGGAGTTCAAGACCAGCCTGGCCAACATGGCGAAACCCCATCTCTACTAAAAATAGAAAAATTAACTGGACATGGTGGTGGGTGCCTGTAATCCCAGCTACCTGGGAGGTTGAGGCAGGAGAATCTCTTGAACCCGGGAAGTGGAGGTTTCAGTGAGCTGAGATCATGCCATTTGCCAGCGTGGGTGACAGAGACAGGAATCCCAATCTCATTTTAGAGATGGGGAAACAGATTCAAAGACCACAAGTCATTTTTCCAACATGGTACAGCTGGCTATTCATTCGCCCACTGATTCCATAAGTATGCATGGAGTCCTTGCTGTGTGGCAGCCGCTGCTCTAGATGAGAGGAATGGAGCCCTGAACATGGCCCCCGCCCTCAGGGTTCATCTGTGTGTGTTCTACTGAGGGGAGTCAGGTGGTGAACACATAGCCAGTCAATAAGGAAGGGAATGGGAATCGCAGATAGGAATGGAAAACAGGCATTGCAGGGGGATGTGGAAGAAGTGAGAACATGGCAGTGCTTTAGAAAGGAAGAGAAAGGAAGGCTTTTTAAAAATCTTTATTTTTTGTAGAGACGGGGTCTCTCTCTGTTTCCCAGGCTGGTCTCAAACTCCTGGGCTCAAGTGATCCTCCTACCTTGGCTTCCCCAAGTGCTGAGAGTGTAGTCATGAGCCACTATGCCCAGCCAAGGGAAGGCTTTTTAAGGGAGGTGACACTGGAGCTAGGATTTGGTAAGTGTGAAGGAGCCAGGGAAAGGTTGTTTACAGCAGAGGCAAACTAACAGCAAAGGCCTTGTGTGGGGAGAGAGCTTGGTTGGTTTTCAGGAGGTTCAGGGAGGCCAGTGGGACTGAGGTGAGCAGGGAGGTGCATGGGAGGGAGGGAGATGAGGAAACCGGTGGGACAGGGACACACCGGCCTTTGGGGCCACGGGAAGAGCTGGGGCTGTCAGTGGCAGAGGCTGCCACTCTGGATTTTAATCCCTCACTTCGGACCTCCATGGCCAGCCCAGGTTCTGCCCCTTTGGCCCCAGTCCTGACTCTGAGCTGGGCTTCGGCGGGTGTGACTCCCCTACGTCCCCACTGACCACAGCCCCCTCCACTCGCAGTGTGTCATAGGACAGGCAGGGCCACTCCTGTTTCCTGGCTCAGAGCCTGTCCAGGCCTGCAGATTCCCCACTGAGCAACAGAAACAACCCCCCGCTGATGGGACAGCCAGCCCTAGAGGAGGGAGCAGCTGTCCAAACCCCAAACACCTCCCTACCAGCTACCTGCGAGGCTTCTGGGCCTTCCCCCTTCCTCCACCCACCCTTCTCTCACACGTCAGCTGACCTGGGTTCAAATCCTGCCTCTACCTCCCGTAAACACTAGGGCAGTGAGCAAGTTGGGTTTTATTTTGTTTGGTTTGATTTGGTAGAGGTGGGGTCTTGCTGTGTTGCCCAGGCTGGTCTCAAACTTCTGGGGTCAAGCAATCCTCCTACCTCTGCCTCCTAAAGTGCTGAGATTATAAGCGTGAGTCACTGGGCCCAGCCTGAGCAAGTCATTTAATCCCTCACCTGTGAGGTGGGATAACACCTATCTGCTCTCACAGGGCTGTCAGTGAACATTAAATATGATAAAAGTAATATCAGTTAGCACTGAGAGTCTACTCTGGGCCAGGTATGTGCCACTTGCCCTATACACTTTAACTCACTTTTCCTTCCTCCTCATAACAACAATATTGGGGAGTATTGTGATCAGAGCCAGCTTCATGGGCATGTGGCCTATGCAGTCACAGAGGGCCACCCCACACTTAGAAGGGCCCCACACTTGGTTTAATTCTCCACCAATGCTGTCTTGAAATTCTTCTTCTTTTTTTTTTTTTTTTTTTTACCACAACCCCCATCTCCTAGGTTCAAGTGATTCTCCTGCCTCAGCCTCCCGAGTAACTGAGATTACAGGCATGTGCCACCACGCCTAGCTAATTTTGTATTTTTAGTAGAAATGGGGTTTCTCCATGTTGGTCAGTCTGGTCTCGAACTCCCAACCTCAGATGATCCACCTGCCAAAGTGCTGGGATTACAGGTGTGAGTCACTGAGCCCAGACGAAATTCTTAATATTTTTTTTGTTTTTTTGAGATGGAGTCTCACTCTGTTGCCCAGGCTGGAGTACAGTGGCATATCTTGGCTCACTGCAACCTCTGCCTCCTGGGTTCAAGCAATTCTCCTGCCCCAGCCTCCCAAGTAGCTGGGACTACAGGCGCCCGCCACCACACCCAGCTAATTTTTGTATTTTTAGTAGAAACGGGGTTTTACCATGTTGGCCAGGCTGGTCTCGAACTCCTGACCTTGTGATCCACCTGCCTCGGCCTCCCAAAGTGCTAGGATTACAGGCATGAGCCACCACACCTGACCCAAAATTCTTAATAATTTTTAAAACAAGGGCCCTGCATTTTCATTTGCACTGTGTCTCACAAATTATATAATTGGTCCTGGTTACTGCATTAGCATCTACTATTGGCCATGTGCTGTTTAAGGCACTGTAGAGATAGGAGTGCACAAAACAGAATTCCCTACCCTTGTGGAATTTACTTTGCATCACTTCCCAGATGAGGAAACTGAGGTTCAGAGAAGGTAAGTTACCTGCTCAAAGTCACACAGTAAGTGGGTGTCTAAATTCCAACTCAGAGCTCTTAACCATGATACAATTCCCCTCTTCTGACTGAGGCTGTAAAGTATTTAATATGACTTCAAGCAAAGAAATAGCGAATAGTGTTCTACACGCTTTAACTGTGTTAACTCATTTAATCACAACTGCCCCATTTTAGAGATGAGAACATGGAGGCTCAGAGAGGTTAGGTACCTTGCCCAGAGTCACACTGCTATGAAGAAGCAGAGCTAAGACTAGGAACCTCGGTGTCTTGCTCAGAATTACGTTTCTAGCCACGCCAGCATGTTGCCTTCTGAAGGAATCATTCAGAAAATGGTGGCTTTTGCAATTCGTTTTAATCACCGTCATTTTCATTTTTGTCATTTTTGTCTTGTGTCTGGAGCCCCCACGCACAAGGCCTGACCCAAATTAATATGTACGCAATAAAAGGATTAACAAATGAATGAGCAGATCGAGGCATAAACCTGTGTGGTAACGGCTACAGTTGCCCCCACCACCACTACCACAACCACCCAAAATCTGACATGACTTATCACCAGGGCCTGACACCCAGCTTCTCTGTCTTGCCTTAAGCCAGTGATGAAATCTGTCATCGCTCAGGATGTAAAAAACAGGGTCGCGTCTTCCAGTAAACAGGCCAGGGCTGGAAGGTAGGGGGTGGGGAGGGGTGCCGTGTGGAGGAGTCGTTCACAGTGATGGTTATCAATGAGTAACAAGCTTTCCTTTTCCTCCTGAGGTGATGACAGGGCTTGTGACAGGGCTTGTAGATGTCTCCCTCCCCTAAAGGCTGTCACTCTTTAGAGGGTCTCATCCTCCATGCTTGGGCTGCCATGCTTGGGCTGACTTGAGGAATTTATCAGTTAGGCAGGCCTTAAGTGTCAGGTGATTTCTGGGGTTTTGGGAGAGACCCCTGCACAGATTAGCACCTCCCATGATCCTCACTGACGTCTGACACCCCGATTCATTCATTCATTATCCAACGAATCGTTATTGCATGCCTACTATGTGCCAGACACTCTTCTAGGAACTGAAGATACAGCAGAGAATGAAACAGATAAAAATCTCTGGCCTCAGGGAGCTCATATTCCAGTCCAAGGCGCTTCCACTGGGAATTCTTTTGATTAGATGGTAGACATTGGGAACTTTATCTTGTCGGACATTGGATATGTTTGTACTCTTCTAAAAGCCATTGAACTTTGTCTAGGACAGAGTTAAGGTACTTTTTAATTGTTTCAGATGGGAGGGTAAATCTGGCACCTGTTACTCTATTTGGCCAGAATCCAAAGTTCTCTTCCACAGGTTTTTTTTTTTTTTTTTTCTTATAAGAAAGTCTTTAGGCCTGGGAGAGGCAAGACTTGAAATATCATCAGTCACTTATACCTTTTTATGAATGAGTTTATAAGAGCCGTTTTGAGGCACTGTGGTAATAGGAAATGAAGACCTGGAAGACACTGAAATAATATCTACAGTTCAGGAAATTAGATATTCACATAGCCATTATTTCATTTGAATTCATCTCATTCTTGGAAATATTCAAGCAAGAAAAGTGCTTCAATTTCCATGTTATGGGTGAGGAAAGTGAAGCTTGGAGAGCTTCACTGGCTCAAAGTCACACAGCTAATTAACACCCAGAGACACTGACCTTTTTAGAGATGGTGGTCTCACTTTGTCACCCAAGCTGCATGTGCAGTGGCATGATCATGGCTCACTGCAGCCTTGACGTCCTGGGCTCACTTGATCCTCCCACCTCAGCCTCCCAAAGTACTGGGATTGCAGGTGGGAACCACCACTCCCCACAGAGCCTACTAACATTTACATCAGAGTGCATTCTAACACAGCTTGGGGCAGGGATCACCATATGGGAAGAGCAAAGGGCACCTATGATCCCAAATACTTGTGCTGACTTGGTTGTTTTGCACGCCGCTGGACTTGCCCCTTTGGCTTTGGGCCTGTCTGAGGAACAGCATCAGCTTCCTGGGGACACAAGTCAGTACTGCTTGTTCATGTGCCCTGAGTAGCAGCTATAGGTTAGGAAGACACACAGGACCAATCTGAAGATACCGCTAATTCCACAAGGGCAGGGACCATATCTATTTGGATCCCCACTGGGACCTCAGCACCTAGAACAGCACCTGACCCCTAGTAAGTTATCAAGGAATATTTGCTGAGCAGCAATAACAACAAAACACGTGAATAAATGAATCTGAGGGGTAAGCAGACGAAAAGGAATACCTACCTCAGTTGCTTCAGCTATAAAATGGGAGACAATAATCTTTTGCCTTTTAATGTTATTTTGATTTCACTGAAAGCAGGGGTTTTTGTCTGTTTTATTTATGCCCTATATATCCCCAGCATCTAAAACAGGGCCTGTCACATAGTAGGTACTTAATACATGTTTGTTGGATAAACAGATGCAAGCAAAACATCTAGGTTTTAGTGAACATGTGTGCCTAAAAAGGACCTAACATAGTACTGTGGTTAAGGGCGAGGAACTTGAAGTCAGGCCTGGGTTTGACTCCTGACTGACACTTACTAGCTGTGCGACATTGAGAAGGTCTCTGAGCCTCTGTTTCCTTGGGACATAGAGTAAGGACAGTCATCATCTCTATACTAGGGTATCCTGAGGATTAAACAAGGTCATGTATATAAAGTGCTTAGCATAATTCCAGCAGCAAATAAAATGCTCCAAACTTATTAAAGTTCTAATGTGTCTAGGGGCAGGGTGCAGCAGCTCACAGCTGTAATCCCAACACTTTGGAAGGCTGAGGCAGGAGGACTGCTTGAGCCCAGGAATTTGAGACCAGCTTGGCCAATATAGTGAAACCTCATCTCTTTTTGATAAAGAAAGAAATTTTTTTTTAAATTTTTTTTTATTTATTTATTTTTTTTTGAGACGGAGTCTCGCTCTGCCACCCAGGTTGGAGTGCAGTGGCACTCAGCTCACTGCAAGCTCCGCCTCCCGGGTTCACGCCATTCTCCTGCCTCAGCCTCCCAAGTAGCTGGGACTACAGGCGCCCGCCACCTCGCCCGGCTAGTTTTTTGTATTTTTTAGTAGAGACGGGGTGTCACCGTGTCAGCCAGGATGGTCTCGATCTCCTGACCTCGTGATCCGCCCGTCTCGGCCTCCCAAAGTGCTGGGAAGGAAAGAAATTTTTATATAAAAATAATATGTCTAGGAGTGAGGATGCATTTTTATGGGCCATTTTTCTCCCTTAAGGACTTTTATCCCTAGGACTCCCCCAAAAGATCCCAGAATTTGTTCTCCTAAAAGATGAAGATGGATGGAAAATAAATACCAATCTAATCTCCCATTGGCAATTAAGATTCCCCTTGAGCCTGCAGGCAGCGCTCCATCCTACCCTGCACCTGCCTGAGCCTGATGCAGCTAGATTCACTTGGGGGGCATGAAGCTCTGCTCAGCTGCCCTGGTCTTCGGCAGCCCTTTGAAGTTGGGATGTGTCTTTTCTTGTCTTGTGGTTGGCCTGGCCTCAAAGCTAACATGCAGCCCGTCCCTGCCCCAGGGTGAAATGGGTGCTCTCAAGATCTTCAGTGGAGATAGTGAAATCTAGCCCTCCAGCAAAAGCAGGTAAAGAGAATTCCCCCAGCTTTGTCATCTACCCTGAGGCCTGTCCACCTGCATCCTTGGCTCTATTCCAAGCCTGGATCTTGGCCAACTCAGATCCTGGACTTTTGGTCTCTCTGGCCTCAACTCTTTGGGCCTGTGGATGCCATAAGCATGTGTCCATGTTTGCCTTGGAAACTTGGTCATTATCAAGGGAAGATTCTGTGGCTTTGCAAAGAACACCCCACGAGGCTGACCTTCCTGTGGACTGCAGGAGATGAGGGGAGAGTGGTTTAGGAGAGTGATTAGACAGGCCTTTGACACCCTAACACAGAGAGGGCAGGAAGATTCAAAGATAAGTAGGCAGGGTGTGGGGCACAGGGAAAGCTCTCAATTCATTCAGAGAAAGCTCTCAAAGCAATTATTATGTTGATTTGAGTATATGGAGATTCCAGAACTAAATGTGCATATCTCTTTTCATATTCAAAAGTCCCACACAGATTTAAGGCTCATGGCATCCCACTTCCTTGGAGAATTTTCTGGAGCTTAAATTTCTCCAGGCTTCACAACCCTGTAGCTCTCTCCAGTGAAAGCTCTCCTGAAATGTATGTGTATGTGTATTCCTGTAGCTAGCAGATGTGCTTTCATTCATTCATTCAATCATATGAAGATAGGCAATACAGTCTAAGGTCAGGAGTGCACTTGAGGCCAGAAGGCTGGAGGTCCCTCTGACATTTACTAGCTGTGTGAGCTCAGAGAGGTTACTCTGCTGTAGCCCTCTCATCTCTAAAATGGGCATAATAGTCTGGAGGCAGTGGCTCATGCCTATAATCCCAGCACTTCGGGAGGGCGAGGTGAGATGATCACTTGAGCCCAGGAGTTTGAGACCAGTCCTGGTAACATACTGAATCCTGTCTCTACAAAAAATAGAAAATAAAAAATTAGCCAGGCAGTTCCAGCCACTTAGGAGGCTGAGGTGAGAGGATTGCTTGAGCCCAGGAGTTTGAGGCTGCAGTGAGCTATGACCATGCCACTGCACTCCAGCCTGCGTGACAGAGTGAGACCCTGTCTAAATCAATCAATCAATCAATCAGGCATAATAGTACCAACATTACAAGGCTGGGTGAGGGTTACCTAAATGAATACCCATGAATCACTTAAAATAGTGCCTGGCACATAGTAATCACTCAGTAACTAAGACGTTGGTCTTATTCTTTTTCAGCAAACATCTCTTAAGCACCTAACTTATGCCTGACCTTGTGTGTATAGTGATTACTGGGCTTATAGAGATAAAAGGTTGTGCTTACCTTCCTGAATTTGCACTTCAGGCTCTGCACAAACCTTTGGTAATGTCTCTTCTTTTTTTGTAGGGAAACGTTCACTGATGAATTCATGAATGAAAGATGATTACTTTTTCCCTGATCAGGGCTTGGGCTGCTGTTTCACGTGTACCATCTTAAGGACTGTGAGGCCCAAAAAAGGCTCTGCCACTTAGATACAAAGGCATTTCTCCTCCTCTGAGCCTCAGTTTCCTCAACTGTAAGACTGGGGTAGGGGAGATTTAATTCCTGACTTGCAGGGTTTGCAAAGTGAAACAAATGTGGCCAGGCTCACAGAGGCATGGTGAAGACTCAAGCGCCTCCTGTAGTGTAAAGAGTGAAGATGGCCTTTGGCTCCATGAAGGGTTTCCTAAGAGGGCAGGGACAGCTTCTTGGTCCCTGACACAATAGCACACACTAGGGCCAAGAGCAGGGTCTCATCACCTCACTCATAAACAGTGGCTGAGGTTGACACGGGGGATCCCTGTGGGAATCAGAACTCCTAGGACTGTAGGTGACAGAAACTCCTCTCCAGCTAGCCTAGGGGAAACTGATAAATGCAGGGTGAAGAATGCGTGGGTAGGGTATCTCCAGTAAGCCCAGGGGAAAGGCAGAGATGCAGCAGGGCCAGGGAAGCCAAGGGGCTCGCTCGCACTCTCTCTCTCTTTCTCTCTTTCTTTCTCTCTCTCTCCCTCTCTTCTCCCACCTTCCTCCCCTCCCTCCCTCTCTCTCTCTCCTTCCCTCTTGTCTCTCTCTGGGTCAGCCTCTCAGCTCCATTCCCTCACGTCAGCCCTCTCTATGTAGCAGCAAACATAGCCTCCAAGAGAGAAACTGCATTTTCTTCCTTAGCTCCTGACTAAAAAATCCAGGGAAAGATCCCGATTGGCCCAGCTTGGGTCACGTGTTAACCCCACCCATCCCCAGACCTATTAATTATGGAATGGTGGGGCGGGTGGAGATGCACACCATAGAAATTGTATCTGGGGTCCCACTAGACTTCGAGACCCCCCATGAGGGAAGCCACCACTTTAACCCTTCAGAATGTCTGACATTGTACACTTCACACACTTAGCACTTTCATTGTGCAGTGGCCCTAATGAATGTCATCTCCCCAATTAGACTATAAGCTCCATAAGATCCACAACTCTGTAATCCCAGCACTTTGGGAGGCCGAGGCGGGTGGATCACGAGGTCAGGAGATCGAGACCATCCTGGCGAACACGGTAAAACCCCGTCTCTACTAAAGATACAAAAAAAGTAGCCGGGCGTGGCGGCGGGCGCCTGTAGTCCCAGCTTCTAGGGAGGCTGAGGCAGGAGAATGGCGTGAACCCGGGAGGCGGGGAGCTTGCAGTGAGCGGAGATCCCGCCACTGCACTCCCGCCTGGGTGACACAGCGAGACTCCGTCTCAAAAAAAAAAAAAAAAAAAAAAAAAAAAAAAAAAGATCCACAACTGTGTCCAGTGCTATTTTCATTCTTTTCTCTTCCTTCGCACCGGCTCACCACACAGGAGACAGCAACACAGAGCACACTGCTAGTCACATGGTCACAGAATGTCCTAAATAAGGGGAGAGATGGAAGAACTAAGGCACAGAGACAGCCAGCCATTTTCCCAAAGTCACACAGCTCAAATGAGGCTCTAGGTCGCCTGTGTACCTGCTAGCTTCTCCTCTCTCTTGAGGTTAAAGGCTCCACTTCTACCCCTACAAGGAAGCCCCTGCACAGCTCTAGTCACTTCCTGCCTCCCCAGGCTTATCTGGTACACTCTACACATCTTCAAGGTGGTTACTTTTATAGCTATTTTAATAGTCGCCTGAGGTGCCCACACTGATCTGCTTCCCTGTCAGTCTGGATAAAGGAATTTTTGACTCTGCATTCCAGCCAGGGTGGCCTCTTTTTTCAAACCCACATCCCCTCCCCTCACTTCCAGGGCTTTTGCATGTGTAGTTCCCTCTGTCTGGAACACTGAGTTTGTCTGCTAGGGCTACCTTGACAAAAGACCACAATTGGGGTGGATTAAACAACAGAAATGTATGATCTCAAGTTCTGGAAGCTAACAATTCAAAATCAAGGTGTCAGCAGATTTGGTTCCTTTGAGGCTGTGAGGGAGCATCAGTTCCAAGCTTCTCTCCTAGCTCCTGGTGTTGGCTCGCTATCTTCGGCATTCCATGGCTTGTAACAGCCGACGTCACCCTGATATCTGCCTTCATCTTCACATGACATTCTTCCTGTGCACATGTCTGTCTCCGTGTTCACATTTACCCTTCTGATAAGAATACCAGTCAAGATTAGGGCCTACCCTAATGACCTCATGTTAACTTGATTATCTCTGTAAAAACCCTATTTCCAAATAAGGTCACTATCTAGGTACTCGGGGTTAGGACCCCAATGTGTTTTCCCCCATCTCAACGAGACAATGCCCACTTACCCATCTATCTCAAGCAAACCTTCCCTGAACACCCCAGACCACTCCAGGCACTGTTGTCTGCTCCTCTGTGCTCTTCCTGCATATTGATATTGGATTGCGGGTATCTATCTGTGTAATTACCAGGTTGCTATCTGTGTCCCTCTCAGACTATCAGCTTCAGAAAGACAGGAGCATGACTCTTCTGTGCACCATTGTAGCCCCAAAGCCCAGTACCTGGCATGTAAAGGTACCAATAAATAACTGTGTCCTGAATGAATGAATTATTGAGAGGTTAATCTTTGCTAATTGCAAAAATGAATAGGAGGTTCTAAGTAAGGGCCTCAGAAGCAGTGAGGTTAATGTTTCCTCCAGAGAAAATGAATTTACTGTGGGATCCACGAGGGCTAAACCCCTGCCCTCACACACCCTCACCACCCTTTGACTAATGGTCATTGCCTCTTCCTCCCTCCCACCTGGTCACCCTAGGGAGAATCCATATCAGCCTGGCCATGCAGGGGAGGCCTCACAAAGCCCTGGGAAGCCAGAGGTGAGTCAGACGGGATGGTAAGGTGAACAGCTCTGAAACCGGAACCCTGGCATATAGCTGGGGGCAGGAGGGTTCACCGAAGGTAATGGTGCTTGCTTTAAAATTCAAGGGGCCCAAGGGAGCATCATCTTTCAGGAAGGCACCACTAGTTGATAAGAGGCCAAGTGTGCCTCAAGCTCCAGCTACCTGAGGTTGCTGCGCTAGCACGGCCTGTGAAAGATGCCAAGGGTGGACTTGACTTTATAAGTCCTCTCCTCATCCCCCTCCCCATGATTGGGCACAACTGTAAGGGCCATAAGAACTTACCCTCTGTGGTCTTTACTTTTGCTTATATGAGCAGGGGGCGGTGGAGAGAGACCAGGTGGGCACCTTGAGGGACCCTCATTTGGCTGAATTACAGCAACTCAACCTGCCTCAAAGGAATTCCAGCCCCCTTGCTTCCTAGGGACCCTTGGGAATACCTCATAGGCAGCCGAATCCCAAAGGGAAAAATGAAGGTCTCCCCAAACCCAGCCCAGGACAAGGGCCAAGTTGGAAAAAATGACTTGGAGACCAGTCACCACGTTTTTCCCCAGTGAAAGGCTGACTCATTGCAACAGGCCTGGGCTGGCTGGGACTTGAGCCGGTGGCTTGGAACATGCTTGGACAGTGAGCGCCTTGTCTGAAAGGCAGACCGTGAGAAGCCACGGGTCAGGGGAGCCAAGGCCACTGCCCTAAGAAACACCCCTTGCACTGCCACGTGAGCCCCAGGGGAAGAAGGGGCCAGGTGGGTGTCCATGCTGCCTCCCGCTCAGACTCTGGAGACCTAGGCTCACCTTGCTGGATAAGGTCTAGAGAGGCCTTAAGCCCCAGGGCAATTAAGCGCTAAGGTCCTGAGACATGAGTATTCTGATTCTTCCTCCCCATACGAAGTGCAAACTGAAAACACAAAGCTTAAAATAAATTTAGAGAAACCCCAATAAGGCCTCGATTTTAATCATAAGATGATCTCCATGTTTTTCTTTGAAATATCAAAAAGAAATTATTTTCCAATTTTGGGGAAATGGAAGGGAGCTGGGGCTGCTTTCCCAGTGTTTTGAGCACACACCAGGTCTACCTGATGGGTAATTCAGCAGTGTGCACACAGTGGGGAGCTTATCTCTGACCCTCTTCCCTCCTCATGCCTCTGTCCATTTTGACATCCTGGGCTCTTTCAGCCAGGACTTTTGAGTCATATGTTGAGTTAAATCCTGTCTGTGCCATCTGCTTGCTGTGTGACCTTGGGTGAGTCACTTAATCTCACTAAGTCTCAATTTCTGTAAATGTAAAAACTGGAGATTGCACCAGATAATGCATGCATAGTGCCTAGTACAGTACTTAGCACACAGTCTGATTGATATATATATCAGAGAGATCTCAGATATACACCACACACATATGTATATATTTACACTTTAGAGTGAATAAGTTCCTATAAATGTCATTGTTTCCTTTCATTTATTTTTTTATTTTCTTTTATTTTTAAATTGAATTAAATTTTTATTTTGAGATGGGATCTCACTCTGTCACCTAGGCTAGAGTGCAGTGGCGTGGTCATGGCTCACTGCAGGCTAAGATCCTCTCACCTTAGCCTCCTGAGTAGCTGGGACTACAGGTCCATACCACCATGACTGGCTAATGTTTTAATTTTTATTTGTAGAGACAGAGTTTTTGCTATGTTGCCCAGGCTCCTTTCATTCATTCAATCAACAAATGCTTGAGCACCTACCACATACCTGATTGTAGCTAGATGCTGTATATTCTACATTAGGATTTCTTTTCATCCTCACAGCAATCTCTACAAGATCACTAATATCCCCATTTGAAGGATGAGGAAACAGATTCAGGAAGGTGAAAGAACTTTCCCAAGGTCACACAGCAGAGTCTGGATTCACTTGTTCATTCAGGAAACATTGACTGAATTTCAGCTTTGTTTCAGGCTAGGCACTGGGAGCACTGCAGTGAATGAGTTAGGGCCCCCATCCCAGGACCCTCACAGCCTATTGAGTGTTCTTTGCACCTTTTTCGAACCCCTTTTCATCTCTCTAATTGTTAAGGTCCCTGTTAAAAGCTCCTATGTGCATGTGGGCAGGGAGAGCCTTCTCCAGATCTTCCATTCACCCTTTTAAGGGAGTTGCCTTCTTCCCAGGGTGTAGGGTTGGCCCTGCCCAAGGCTGAGCTGGCAAAACCAAAAAAGCATCCTGCCTCTCCTTTGCACATCATCCCCTCGGACTGCTGGGTGCAAATGTCCATGACAACCTTGAACTCCATTCTCGCCCCCCACTCCACTCCTCTTGTGGCACTTCATGATAGATATTACAGAAATACCACATGTTCATTATACAATTTTAAAAAAAAGGAAAATATAGAAAAGCAAAAATCTTAAAGAAACAATAACCAATAATTCTAAATCCTGCTAAGGTGGTTAAAATTTTATTGTATTGCCTGCCAGACCGTTTTCCTCTGTAACTACAATACAATTATTAAAATAATAATAATAATAATAACACTAATTTTAGCTAACTCTGACATGGAGCTTCCTCTGTGCCAGAGACTGTTCTAAGCATCTTAGACATTGAAACTCATTTAATCCTCACAACAACTCACTAGGCTAAATACTATTGTCCTCATTTTACAGTTGTTCAAAGTGAGGCAGAGAGAACATTTAGAAGCATACATATTATTATTTTTTAAAAATGGGACCAGTCTGAACATACTATTTTGCGGCCTACTTTTTCTCCCTTTACAACAAATAAAAAATAATAAATTTACTTTCCTAACATAATTTTTCGTGACTATTAGGATTCCAGTATTTGCATATATTGTAAGTTATTCAACCAGTCTCCTTCTCAGCCATTTTTCTGATTTTCTTTTTCTTTCCTTCCCTCTGTCCCTCCCTTTCTTCCTCCTTTTTTGTTTTACCTATGAATGGCACAAAGATGTCCAATCTTGTAGCTTAGTCTTTGAAAACCTGATTAATAACTTCTTGGCTGGGCGTGGTGGCTCAGGCCTATGATCCCAGCACTTTGGGAGGCCGAGGCAAGAGGATGGCTTGAGGTCAGGAGCTTGAGACCAATCTGGTCAACATAGCAAAACCCTGTCTCTATTTTTTATTTAAAAATTAATTAATTAATTTTAAAAATCATATTTAGGATAACTCCTAGAAGTGGAATCATTTGGTCTCCAGTTATACATGTTCTAAGCTTTCTGACATCTCTTGCAAACTGCCTCCAAGACAGGCAACAACATTGGATTCTAAAGGAGGATGACCTGTGTCCCACGGAGTGATACCCATCAGAATGACAGATGCTCATGACATTGACCCAGCAATTCCATCTGGGAGTTTACCCCATAAATATTGTTAGAGATTTGCAAAATGACATGTGTATAAAATTACTTATTGCAACTCTGCTGGTGATAGCAAAAGATCAAAAATAATCCAGATGTTCATAATAGGGAACTAGTCAAGTAAATTATAGGACATCTATACAATGAGATACTGCGTAGTTCTAAAAAAGAATTAAAAGCCTTTCTATGTATTCATGTGGATAGCTCCTCAAGACATACTAAGTGCAGAACAGTGTGAATAGCATGCTATTTTTGTGTGGAAAAAGGGGACAAATGACAGCCCACATCCATATTTATATGCACAGGCATAAATAAACTCTATTTTAAAAAACATTATTATTTTTTGAGACAGGATCTCACTCTGTCACCCAGGCTGGAGTGCAGTAGCAACGATCATGGCTCACTCCAACCTGGGCTCAAACTATCCTCCCACCTCAGCCTCCTGAGTAGCTGGGGTTACAGGCATGCACCACCACACCCTGATAAGTTTTTAATTGTTTATAGAGATGGGATCTCACCATGTTGCCCAGACTGGTCTTGAACTCCTGGGCTCAAGTGATCCTCCCACCTTGGCCTTCCAAAGTGCTGAGATTACAGGTATGAACGAACATGGCTGGCCAATAAACTAAAGTAGTTAAAACAGTGCCTACTTGCCTACTTGTGGGTGAGTTTGGTGAAGGCATAGAGACCAGGATGATGGATAGGGACAGGGAACAAATTCTTTTTTCTGATCACTTTTTATATTTTTAAAATTTGAAAACAATCTATATTCTTATTTAAAGAACTAGTCTAAAAGGTTGCCTTTTTATACTGTTAAATATTTTTAGGTATGATAATATTATAGTCATTTTTATAACACTTTTCTTTTAGAGATATATCCTAAATATTTTAGAAATATTTACAAATGAAATTATAGGATATCTGGATTTGCTTCAAAATAATACATGAGCAGGGGACGTGGATGGGTATATATTACAGATGAAACTGACTTGGACATGAATTAATGACTAATGAAGCTGGGAGACTGATAAGTGGAGGGTTCATTATGCTATTCTATCTACTTAAAAAATTATTGAGGTGAAATCTACATATAAGTAACCATTTTAAAGTGAACAAGTCTATGCCATTTATTACATTCACAATGTTGTGCAACCCCCCTGCCCCATGGCTAGTTCCAAAATATTTCTATCACTGCAAAGTAAAATCCCTGTACCCATTTTATTCCCATTTTCTCCCTCCCTCATCCCTTGGCAACCATCAGTCTGTATTGTGTCTCTATGGATTTATTTATTCTGTATATTTCATATGAGTGGAACCATAGAACATGTAACTTTTTTTGCCAGGCTTCTTTCCCTTATCATAATGTTTTTGAGGTTCATCCATGTTGTAGCATATACCAGTACTTTAATAATTTTTTTGCGGCTCTATAATACCTCATTGTATGTATATACCACAATTTGTTTATCCATTTAACTGTTGATTGACATTTAGGTTGTTTCCACCTTTTGACTCTTGTGAACAGTGCTATGAACGTAAGTGTCCATGTATTTGTTTGCGTTCCTGTTTTCAATTCTTTTGGGTATGTAACTCTTAGAAATGGCATCGGGTAATATGGTAATTCCATATTTAACTTTTTGAGGAACTGCCAAACTTTTTTCTATAGTGGTTTCATCATTTCACATTCCCACTGGCAATATACAAAAGCTTCAGACTTCTTCACATCCTCGACAACATTTGTTATTTTCCATTGTTTTGTTGTTATTATTATTAATATCATACCCATCCTAGTGGGTGTGAAGTGGTATCTCATTGTGGTTTTGATTTGCATTTCCCTGATGACTAATGACATTGAACATATTTTTATGCACTTGTTGGCCATTTGTATATCTTCTTTGGAGAAACGTATATTGTTGTTTCTACTTTTGAATATGTTTTAAATTCTCCACAGTAAAAGAGATACAAAATATTAGATATTTTATTTAAAACTTTAAGAAACAGGTTTTTTTTTTCCATCTGAGAAGAGAGTGGTTTTTCCCTCCTTTCTCCCCCCCCCCCCCCCCCGGCTTGAATTCCCCTGAGACCCTTGCATAATTCCCACCCCCGCATCCCCATCCGCAATTCGGTTTCAAAAAAACATATTTGCTCTTCAAACAAATAAGCACAAGTTTCTTCCCTTTTGCCTCCTCAAAAGTGGGTGCAGGCGTGGGAGAACAGGGCCGGGACTTAGGGTGAGCAGAGGCTGGCTGCCCTACTTCCTTTGGTCCTAGCCTGAGGCTGGTCCCCCTACCCAGCAGCCTTGTGACACCCTCATGTCCCACCTCCACATTTTTGCTGAGAATCCCCAGGGAAGGGAGGGCCCCATCTATAGTGGAAGAAACCTTCTGGGCCCAAATCCAGCCACATCACAAGACTGGATGGCCCAGCCGCGAGACGAGCATGTCAGTGGCTTCCATGGCCAATGGGAGAGGCTTCACCCGGCTCATGTTCTGCTGTGGTTGTCGGGCCAAACAGATGGCTGGGGATAAACAGGGGGTGGTGCTGGGTGGGGTGTGTGTTGGGGTGGCTTTGAATGGCCTCAGCCTCCCTCTGGATCCTAGGGAAAGAGGCGAGTGAGGTGAAGGCAGTGCCTGAGGAAGGGGCTGTCATTTGTGGCCTTCAAAACTTGTTTGTGATGTCTTTTCAGCAATAAAACTCTTGTTCAAACAAACTATTACAGCAGTAAGACAGAAAAAGGAAGCTGTTCCTGCCGATGAAGGGTGAGAAACCTGGAGCCTTCCCTCCCTGCACGCCACGTGGCAGATACCTCAGGGAAAGCTGGGTCTCAGGAGAACACGCCGATCCCGTTAACACACAGTCTTCCTATGAAACCATGTGGGAACTCAACACGTGCTGTCTCCTCTCTAACCTGAGATCCTGGCCCGTTCCACAAAGCGAGGCAGTCTCTTGTATACCCCTCACCAGCCAAGTACTGGGATGGTGGCCAAAGGGGAAGAGACAGGCCAGGGTGTGGGTGGGCCAAAGAAATCTGAGAGGGACAGGAGCTGTGGTGGCCCGGTCTCTAAGCCTGCAGAGGCTCCCTTCCAGAGAGAGAGCTTGGAACTCAGTCTCTGCCTCCCTCCTTCTCTCCCTCCCTCCAGCAGAACTGCCCTGCCCCAGGTGGTTCACACCTTGCTAGTCCCCTAGGCTTATACCTTTCCTAACCTTAGGAGAGACATGAGAAAAGGAATCTCTCTCCTTCCCCACAGAATCCTTTTTTTTTTTTTTTTGAGACAGGATCTCTCTCTGTCACCCTGGCTAGAGCGCAGTGGCACAATCATGCTCACTGCAACTCTGCCTCCTGGACTCAAGTGATCCTTCCACCTCAGCCACCCAAGTAGCTGGGACTACAGGCATGCACCACCACACCTGGCTAATTTTTGTATTTTTTGTAGAGATGGGATTTTGCCATGTTGCCCAGGCCGGTCTCAAACTCCCAGTCTCAAGTGATCCTCCCACCTAGGCCTCTCAAAGTGCTGGGATTATAGGCATGAGCCACCGTGCCTGGCCCACAATACTTTGATATAGTTTCTTCAAGCCCAGATTCTGGTTCTTAGCACAGTCAACCTATGGAGTGCCTCCCCTGCCCCCCATATTCTGTGATAGTCATGCTGGGTTAGTTTCTCTAACCAGAGGATGGGCCCATTCTTCGCTGTGGGATGGTGTGTGGGGACATTGGTAAGGAACAAATAAAGACTTGGGCAAATAACTTTATTATGAGGTTGGTTATCTCATCCACAGGCTGAGCATGATGCTCAGTACCGACTCCGCAGGGCTATTTGGAGGATTAAATGAGATAATGTGTATCAAAGCCCAACATCACAGGAGCTCCGTGTAGAAGCAGTTCCATACCAGAAAATGGGATGGCTTTGTCCCTTACATGTTGTGTCACCTCAGATAAGGCATTTCCCCTCTTTGAACTCCAGTTTTCTCATCTGTAAAATGAGCATGTTTAAAAATTTTTTACTTAAAAAAAGAGGCATATTAATATCTACCCTTCACAGTTGCTGTAAGTAGAGGCAATTCACATGAAGTGGTTAATACCTGGCACAAAGAAATTACTCAAAACAGGATAGTAATAATTGTAATTATTACTACTTTTACTACTATTAACTTAATTAGAAGGGCAGTGTGGTTTTATAGTTAAGCAAACTTTGCAGCCAAATTTCCTAGGTTTAAATTACAATTCATCACTGGAGCTGTGTCACTTTAAGCAAATTACTTACCCTTTCTGTGCCTACAGTTCATTAACTGTATACTAATTTACCTATTTCATGGACTTGCTGTGATAATTAAGTTATTGTATGTAGAGCACTTTGCAGAGTGCCTGGCAAATAGTAAATGCTACAAACACATTTGCTGTAATTTTTATTAGTAATAAATATCCATATTTGTATTATTATAGTCATTAACAACTCGACTCTGTGAAAGCCTTCTCCTTGGATCCAATTAGGAGATCTACAGACCAACAGATCCACCATCCTACAAGACGTGTAGCCCCCTCAGAAGCTGTGTGACCCTGGGCTAGTTACTTCTCCTCTCTGAGCCTGCTTTTATTTATCTATAAAATGTGAATTGTAATAGTACCCATAATGATACTTCTAGGTTGTTTGACGTGCATTAGTGAGCGATGACCCGTGGGAAGTTTCTAGCTTCTAGTTAATTAAGCCCTGGTCCCCGTGCTCTGCCTAAATCCAGCTCCCTACCCCACCCAGCCCTCCCTCCCACCCCTGACGGGGAGCGCTCGAGTTCCCTCCTGCTGGGCGCGAGGGAAGGGGGGGCGTCCTGCGCCCGCTGCCAGGCCCTATTTCTGGGGGCCGAGCGATCCCGAGGCCTTGCCAAGCTTCCCCGGGGATCAGGTTTCTGCTGACGCGGTGCCAGGCACGTCTGCTTCCAGGAACCGGCAGCCGCTTTTAGCCGCGGGCCGCACATGAAAGGGCTGCAGTCGGAAACGTGACGTTGTGTCAACAGGCGAGGCAGGTCAGCGCTGGGTGAGACCATCCCGGCAGGCCCGGCGGATCACGCCCTGTCTGAAGGCGGCCAGATCCCCAGCCTCCGCTCCCCTGCCTCCTGCCACCTCTTCTTGGCCCCGGAGCCAGCGCTTCGCCCCCTGAAACTCACACACCCCGCTTTTTAAACAGAAGTCCTCTTTGTCCGCAGTGGGCATTAGGCTGGGGTGCACGCCCCTCCCCCGCACCTCCCTCTGAGCGCACTTGGATGCAGCTAAAACTGGGCTAGAGGAAAGGTTAAGGGCGAACTGGAAGCAGAAAATGAAGTGGAGGGACAGCTGCAACTTTAGGGGCTATTTGACAGGGGCAGGTTCCCATAGGGGGATTCTGGGTTGACTGCGTGGAACCCTCAAATATTTTTTTTTAGTTCAGGTTGCTCCAACCACTTCCTCCTTTCCCCATAGCTACTCCTCCCGCAGTGGCCTAGGAAAAAGAGAGGGTCATGCAAAAAGAGTTTGGTCTTGATTTCAACCCCCGGCTGTATCACCAGGATAAGTTTGATTTGTTGGGCTTTTTCCAAAAAAGTCTAGCTAGAGAGGTCTGGCAACTCATGGAGCAATTGAGGTGTTTCACAGGCATGAGACCTGGAAGCCCAGGCGCTGAGCTGGGAGAAAGGGTGGCACACAGAATTTGCCATCTGCCTGCTACAGGACTTGCGGGAAGGGCTCGGAATTCTTTTATGGAGTCAAAAGCAGGCGTGGAGAGGAAGGTGATAGACCACCAGCTATCGATGCCAGGTTTCCAACTCCTGGTCCCGGCTCCTTGCACAACAGCCTGTGTGGCCTGGGGACAGTTATGTGCATTCCGTATGCATCTAGCACAAGCAGAAAATGCTCACTTTCACCTGCGGGCCCGTGAGGAGACAGGGAAGGTGACATGTGAAGCAGTCTTCATGGTCAGCTGGAGCCTCTGCCTGACTGAGAAATCCCTAGGGACAGCTTCCCGGCTGTGCTCCACACAACCAGGGGGTTCTGGCAGCTTTGGGAGCTGGAGCCTGTTGAGTCAGGCGCTGGCCATCAGGAAACATCACGATACCCCTGAGAGGGAGTATCCCACAGGAATGTTGCAAATCAAGGCAAAGGAGAGAGGCAAAAATACACGACTGGGTCATTTCCTACCTTTCCAATGGAATTTTTTTTTTTTTCAATAAGAGCACTTGTCTAAGGAACACCCAATATTCATTCACGCACAAACACACCGGAGAGGAAGTCCAGGAAGGATGTAGAAAATAATTATGGAATGTTGCCTCCAGCAGGAATAAGACAGGATATGGCAAATCCATTAGACCTTCATAGATTTGAAAAAGCTAGACTGCTTTGGCAAAGAGGTGCTATCCCAGCATCAATTAGTATTGCATAATAATCCAGTAAATCTTTTCTCAATGTGCCTCTCCCTCCAGCAGGCTCCCCAGACACTGCAGCCCACGGTATCATACCTTGGTTTTCTGTCAAGTTCCAAGGACCACGATGAAAGCAGGCGGGGGAAAATATGCTTTTTACTTAACTCTGGAGAGGTAGAGGATGATCGTGTACCCCTGGCAAGGGTTAAAAAAAAAATTAAACCAATATTTACCTGCCAAGTTGACTAAGCTTATTCTGATTGAATACAAAGCACATGAAAAGCTGAATGAAATTACACTGAGATTAACTGGTTTGCTTAAGCCAAGAAGGAAGGACATAGGAGTCAGCCATATCACACCAATTGAGTTATTTAAAAAAAATTCAGGAGACCATCTTTCTCTTCCACAGGAAAAGAATTATTTTATTAAGTATTTTAAAACAACTACTTAACATTTACTCATAGATAAAAATATTTACAATTTTACACCTTCAGGAAGGCTCCAAAATATAAACACTGTACCTCTCCCTAGAGAAAAAAAAAATTATTCTTCTCTTCAAAAACAGGAATACATTCATTTTTTTCTCACTGTGTGAATCAAGTAATTATACAAATAAACATCTGAAACATTTTCCTTTTTTAATATATTTATATAATATATAACAGCTTTACAAATAAAGGCAACGACTTAATACCGAAATAAAAACAGGAAAAGAAAAAGTTAAAACACGATCAGCAATCAGGCATAGTGCATTTTGAAAAGCTGCTGCGGGGCTAGCTGGACACATCGGGAAAACAAGTACTCTGGACCAAAAATAAAACTTCTTTGAAGGAGACAGAATCCTTTTTAGCAATAAGGACACTCCATATGCCGTTGGGCAAGAGGAATTAGCCTACAGAAAGGATCTGGCGGTGCCAAGGCTTGGTTAGGCCTTTGAGAAGCTAAGCTTGGTTAAAAGGAGTTTTAGGATGGAACTGAAAACTGAGTCTAGTTCTGTTTGAAGGCAGCAGTTTGTTACTCAGCTTTGTGCCCTTTGGGGTGCTCGTTCGGGGTGTCTGTGTCTCTCAGACCTTGGTTTGGATCCCTGAACAGTAAGTACTAATGGTTAGACCTAGAAACAGGTGCCAGAAGCCCAGGGAACTCCTGCCTCCCTCCCTCCTGGGCAGCTCAGCTTGTACAAGGGGGCCACTTTCAGTTCCTTAGTAAGCTAATCACTACGAAAGCCTGAGTAGGGAACTACATTCTCTTTATTCCTCCGAGGCAGGGGTGGGGAGCAGACCTGCAGAAACCTCCCCAAACCACTACCGTGCTATGCCAGTGCCTGCTACCTCACCATGTTAGCAGAAAGCTCGGTCTGACTGCTCTCTCCCCATCGTCTGGTGAGTCACGTCGACAATAAAGGGAAAAGGGTGGGGTCCTAACAGCTGGTTGGGAGCTGAGCCCTGGAAAGCCCTCTTTTGAAAGTACCTTCTGCTGAAAGCCACAGACCCAGCTCCCAAACTGAAGAGTGACTCACAGACCAAGACTTTGAAGCTTTTGAAAATCCAGCTGATGTGTATCAAAGGGGGCTATTCTCTGGGTGGGGAAAAGCCCAGAAGTCTGCTACAATCCCCCCAAGTCTCCTGATGTCAAGCAATCCTTCGTGACTTCCCTATGCCAAAAGGAGCTTTAAAGTCCTAGACCAACAGGCAGGCACACATGTGCACGCACGCGCACATACACACATACACACACACACACACACACACACACACACACCCTGAATCTTCTCTCCATGCCTCAGATTATCTCAGTATACACAATGCAACAATCTTGCAGCATTCACAAAAACTTTTTTGTTGTTTTTTAGGAAGTAGCGAGGAAGGAAAGCAAAGCAGCAGGATCCCCTAGAGTTTAGTCTTTGGTTTCTAAGTTTAAAGGGGGGATAGGCTTCAGGGCTTGGAGCAAGACAGAAGAGTCGACGGACGGATGAGCTGGCAAGGGAGAAGGGAGTCTCTGGGGCATGAGCAAGGGAGCCGAGATCTTGTCTGGGTTCATGAAGCTAGAGAGGGCTGCGGCAGAGGCGTTGAGGCCTGGGTATAGCACTGGCACCGAGGTGGGATACCAGCACTTCTCCAGCATGGGCAGGTAGGCAGTCGCTGAAGGTGGGATCAGGTAGAAGGGCAGGCAGAAAGGAGGCTGGTGTGGGTGTGGGCCCAGGAACGGGGAACTGATCAGGTCACTGCTAGTGAAATGGCCTTCATCATCCGAAAGCTGCATCCGGTTCTTTTTTGTGGGGGGTTCTTCGGATTCTTGCTTAATTGCGCCGATCCTTTCTCCCATGGTGAACCTGCGTCCGTGGTCGCTTTTGAAGCACGGCTGGTCACTGCGCAAGTCGCCCTTCTCCGATTCTCCTCCGTAGCCACTGTCTGTGTCCGTGTCGCTGCCGCTCTGCTCCCCACTCGAGTGAGCGAAAGTCCGCTGGATGACTGGCACGCAGTTTTTCCCAGGACCTTCCGAGCCTTTGGCCGGAGAGCTGGGTTTTTCCTTGAAGTCCATCACTTTGGGAGCTGGGTCTGATGGCTTCCTGGAGGTACCACCCTGCAGCAGCTCTGAGACCACCCGGTGGAGGTGGGTGACAAGCTGCGAAGACTTCAGGTCCCGAGTGTTCTCGTGCTTTGCCAGGTACTGAAGCACCTCCCGGGCACAAGTCTGGAAACCTGAGCAGAACATCTCTTGACCTGTTTCAACATTTCTCCCTGACAGCTCACCTAGGGAAACAAAAATCCAAAGGAAAATGTTTCAGAAGGCCCTGTGGTGCACCTGGATACCTATACGCCAAAAAACCAGGTGCTTTCGTTTTTGTTAAAAAAAGAAATCGCATTTACTGATTTGTGTTCCTAACTCCAAAAGTAGTATGCTCAGAGAAGAATTACACTGAAAAGTATAAATAATTAAATTAAAATAATCCATATACTAACACTCAGATAAAATACGATTTTTAATGTTTGCATAATATCCTATCATGGAAATGGACCATAATTAATAGAGATGAGCTGCTTCCCCTCTTTTGGAATGTCTAGGTGGTTTGTGAGTTTTCCATGTAAGTGAAGCAGCAAAGAACATTCTGATGTATTCATAAACCTGAGTCAATGCATACAACATTGCACCGTGGCAAAATGGGCAGACGCCAGATAGTTATAAAATGAGGAAAAGATTGAAGCAACAATAATCACCTAAAGTAAACTTATTTTCAATGACTTGTAAAAGTTGCAGTCATGCTGTGATCTTTAATTAGGCTCTCTATTTCTATATCTTTTCCACATATTCTATCCATGATCCTCAAGACATTAGGTATGACCATCTTCCTATTTTTAATGAGGAAACTGGCAGAAGCATTTGCTGGGTTTTTGCAATTTTCATCATACGAGCCTTGGAGAGGAAGGCAGAGAATGAAATGAGGGAGTGGGTAGAATAATTCTCCCCAGTCAGTACAGTATTATTTGGAAGAAGTGAGACTAGAAGGTTAGGTGACTCCGATTATCTGGAAGTCTGTTGAAACGAATGATGAAACTTCAGTGGTTTCGCTAGATTGTGCAATTTACCATGATACCTAGTGGCTATTCAGGGAACCACATGAAATGCAGGAAAAACTCCTGCTGTATCCTGCCAGGATCACACCACACACCAAGTGACAAGGAAGCAAAGAAACAGGAAAACACTGGGGCATACCCACGATTTCTTCTCCAATGAAAGAGGGCTAAGAAGACCAACTGTAAAACACCCACAAGGCAAATTATAGGTGCCTTGGCATTTTAAAAGGGAGTAGGGAAATCTCCCAGAACCCAGAGACTCTCAAGCTAAAATGCCACAGGAATATCTTATCATTTCACTAATACGTATTCATGCCAGGTGGCACACTGCATTTCAAATGAAAAGTCTGACCTTTTAGGAAAGATAAAACTGCATCTCCCCCAATGAAGGTGCATAAGCAGTTTGTTGCAGTAATGTTTATTCCATCAGATGTTGAGCCCACAGGCTCTCTATTTGTGCTCAAACTCTTAAAAAGAGGAGAGCCAGAATCAGCACTCACCAGCTTGTAAACCGCTCTGCAGGGCAATGATTTTCTGCTGCTGCTGATCAATTAGGTTTGTTAGTGCTTTCACATGCTTCAAGGTAAGTTCAAGAACCACTGCTTTTTCCAAGTGACCCAAAGTCTAGAAGGAAAAGAGGCTTAGTCAGCGGTGAGGTCAAAGAAGTCCCACCTTTGGGATATTTCTTAGCAAAGAGAAATGTCTCTAAAAGAAAAAAAAAAAGTGGATAGTCTTTCTTCGTTGGCTGTTCTAACACACATATATATAAAATATATATGATTAAATAATTTTAAAAAGGGTGCCATCTCTCTTTGGAGGCATTTTGGAAGCTGCAACTACCTCAGGAAAATGCTTTGACAGATAAATTTCTCCAGCAGCCTCTGCTGACCTTAACTCAGGGGAATCCAGAGATAACATTTTTCTGCAGGGGTGTCAACTCAGAGAGGGACCTCTATTATGTCTGGCAGCCAATAGGCTTTCCCTACTTCTTTCCTTACACCCTTTCAGAACTTCCAGCTCATTCAGGCTTTTTTGTTCCTCCCAAAATACTTTTTTTTTTTTTTTCCATTTCCCCAACCAAAGGCTGCCAAGTAGCTGAGGGCTACTGTCAAGAAAGGACAGGCCGTAAAAATCACACACCAAAGCAAGTCCACTTATTTAACAACAAAAAAAAAGGTGGGGGGAGTGGTGGAGGGAAAGGGGTAAATGTGTGTGTTGCTTGGCGTGTTCCTTTAAGTTAGAAAAACTAGGGAATCCTGAAAATCACCAGAAGTTAAACTCTTGAAAAGGAAGGCCAGTTGGTGTTGTAGCCAACTTGGAGAGGTCCAAGCGGTTCTCGCCTCATTTGCATGAGTCAGCCAGAAAACGCAAGGACTGTGGAGGAGGACCCCACCACAGAGCCACCCGCCAGCTCTGATCCGCCCGTCTGGTCTGCAGTTCCCCGCGGAACCTGCAGGCGGCGAGTGACCCCCGCCCGCCCTCTGGGCAAAGGACTGGGTTGGAAAGGGGCCAGCTTCTCACTTACTGTAAGTTTGAGATGTTCTGGTAGGAGATCCTTCAGCTGGGCGATGCACTCGTTAATCCGGTCACGTCTCTTTTTCTCGATGAGCCGGTGCGGCAATTTGTAGGTCTCCTGCAAGACGCACGGGGAGGCGGTGGGCGCTTGGGAAAGGAGATGAGAAGCCTATCCTCCCAGCCCCGCAGCACGAGTCCGGCAGAGGAGCAGAATAGCACCAGAACCATCATCTGCCCCTTCTTTTCCAAGTCACTCAGAAGAGGCACCGAGCCCACACCCTGCATCCCCTCGCCAACCTCTAAGCGAGAAAACTTTTCTTGGAAACTCAGCGCGCGCGAGGGGCTGAGCGCAGGGTCCCCAGGGGTGCACTTGCTTACCTTGCTGTCCTCGCTCCGCTTTATTCCCCGTCTTGACTTGTACACTTGGTACATGTGGGCAAAATCCATCCTGCAGGAAGAGAGACCAGGAAGGGTCGTGACTGCTTGCGCACGGCTGCAGGCGTTCTGCCGGGCAAGAACCCCCCGGTGCGCCCGGAGCTGCTCCAAGTTGAGAGTGGCGCATAACATGGGGCTGGAGTTGAGGCTTGAAGGGCCAAGGAGTGCCAACTTACCCTGGTAGGTCTCCGTGCTCCAGTCCCGGTGCTTTGGGCAGGCAGGCGGGGGGTGGTTGCGCGCTGGGGATCCGCTCCATGGTGCGGCGAGCCGGGGCCACTGCGCGCTCCTGTCTGCTCTAGCGGAGCGTCTGGATGAGGACTGTCCTGGAGCGGGCTTCGGGGGTCTCTCCGCAGATGTTCCTCTGAGTCTGAGCTCTTTGAAATCCCCTGGGCTGCTGGAATCTTCGGCTTTGAGATGCAGCTTCAGTTGGGGGCGTGCATGGCCCGGTGTCCCCGCGGCCTCTGGCTCCAACTCAGCGCACAGACTGGCGGTGTGTGCTCCCTGCGCGGTCTGCGCCGTGCGAGCCAAGTGAATGAGAAGTGGGGCGGGCGGGGAGGCGGGAGGGAGCGGGTGGGGGGGGGGCGGTTAGGGCGGAGTGGGGGGGGTGGGGGCACAAGCCGAGGAGTAATGGAGAGGCTGCGGGCTGGGTTAAATGGGAGCGAGTGGGTGGGTTGGAGCTACGTGTTCTACCCTGTGACTCCAGGCACGTCTGGCCACTGCCGGGGAGGGAAGGAGCGACCTGCCCGCCCTCCCCCGGCTTCATCACATGAGTCTCACGTGTTGGACAACGCTCCGGCGGCTGCTAGGGAGCCCCCACCCCCAGCCCCGGCCCCCAGGTGTCTGCGGCTGCGGCCGCCTTTCCCCGAAGAGGGGGTGGCAGCGCAACCTGGGTCCTGCCCAGTTGGGTGGGGGGCGCGGAAGCTGGAAGGGACGGGGCTGCTGGGGGAGGGGGAGAGTTGGTAACGTGGGCGAACCTGCCCCAGGGAAATGAAGTAAGTTCCCGTCTCCTGGGAGGGAACGGGGGAGGACGGATCCGCCCGCGTCTGACTCAAGCCGGGAGAGGAATATCCCCTTGCTAGCTCCAGCCCAGCCCTCTTCCTCCTCCCCCGCCCGGCCCGCTTGGAGGAACCGGCGCTCAGCGGAGGGAGTCGCCCGGCCCCCCAGCCTTCCCCAGAGGCTGGGGTTTCTTTCCGTCCTGGCTTCCCTGCCCCCACTGCTCACCCTCGCGTCCAGGAATTGCCCGCCTTGGGGAGGGACCGAGGGGCGGGGCGGATGTCACCCCATGGGAAGCGGGCAGACAGCCAAGCGCAGGGGCAGCTGAGGCTGCCGCCGAGCACGCCGCGCGCACCTGACCGAGGAGGGTGTGAGCCGAGGGCCCCTCGCTCCCCAGGAGCTCCGCTCCCGGGCACAGCCTGCGGGCGGGCGGGCACCTGGTTGCGCAGCCCCCTGGGTGCCCCAGTGTCACCCCCTTCCTCCCGGCCAGTCAAGCACAGAAAGATACCGGGCACGGTGCCCGGTGTTCCCTCCCTCCTCTGCCCCCTCCAGAGCAGAGGCGCCCGGGTCGCCTCCCCTCCGGCTGCAGCGTTACACAACCGCGGCGGCGGCGCCTGCCCTGCAGCAGCGCAGGGCGTGACGCTTCACGTGGCCGGGGCTCAGGTCGCAGCGCCGCGGACCGCGAGCCCCTCTGCGTTGACCCAGGGACTGAGACCCCGGGGACGTGGTGTGCCAACCCGGATCGGCCCTCTCCCTGCCTGTTGGGAACTTCGGCGGCGCTGTTTGCGGTCTGCACCCAGGGCAGGAGGGATGAGAGAGACAAGAAATAAAACCGCCTGTTACACAGTAAAATCTTAGCAATCATGCAGTCGACACATATTTGTTGAGCCCCCTACTCTGTGCTAGGCGCTGTGTTTGTTGATGAATCCGACACGGATCCTGCCCTTGAACTTACAGAACCTCTAGGAAGAGGATAAATTGAGCAATAAAGGAAAGGCAGCCCTGGGAAAATTGTATCGAGGCCACTGGCTGACAGAGGGAAAAAAAAAAGAGAACTTGTGTTGCTTTGTGTTTTTAATTTAATTCTAACCAAGATGCCTAGGTAGAGAAGCGGGGGAGAAGCTAACCCAAAGTCCCGAGCCAGGGGCGGAAAGACCTCCTCCAACGGCCCCAGATCTCTGCAATCTCACTTAGGCTGCCGGAGGGCCCCACCCACCTCCCCCGGAAAAGTCCGGGCTCTGTGACCTTCTCACTCAGCCTGGAGCAGGGAAAACAGCTGAAACTCCAATCCCGTGTTGTGAGCAGCGCTGATACAGTCAGAGGAGGGAGCCAGTGGAAACTCATGACTAAAATAAGGCCTGGCTGGGGATTTCACTGACCTCTGCGCTCCCCTGCCCTGCAAGTTCGGGGAGTTGAGAGATGACTGTAAGCCTTTCCCACTGCGCTTTGGGTCAGTCACCGCGCTGCTGAGTGACCTGGCAGTGGGAAGGATTGAAAAAAAAAAAAAATGGGGTCACTGCTGAGACTGGGTGAAGAGTAGCCTCGGGTGCAGTTAGGGAGTCAGTCTTAACTGGCAGTGTCCTTGACGCCCTAGAGAACTGGCATTCACAAGTTGACCAAACTGGGAGTGTATTTCCTTCAGGTCGCCTTGGAGAGCTCCCACTTCCTGTTTATATTTCACAAGCGTCAAACTCATTAGCAAGTGTGAGAAATGCCTCCTTTTCTAACTGCTAACTGGCATGACCTCACTTCGGGGCTCAGAGATCCCTCCCTGCCAGAATGTACTTTTGCTGGCCAAAGACAGGAACCGGAGTCCGCCCTGGAAACGTGCTTTCAATCTTGGGCGACCTGCTTCATTGTGTGACTTTAATAAGGATGAAGAGTTGTCATGACTGCGTCAAAACCACGGTTCCACTAGGAAATAAACACTGGGAGAGGAAAGGACACACACCCCCTTCCGCTGACACTCCTCACCCGATGGCAGGAGTGAGCCCAAACCCTGCAGCTTCCATGGCTCATGGCTCATGACAATATCATTCTTAAAATTCTTTGAGTTTATCAACACATTTTGCCCCTACCTGCCCTACAACTGTAAATAACATGTATGCATTTCCTACTTTTTATTTGTTCCAAATGTATTCTCAAGCTTCAAGAACTATTCACATCCTACCAGAGTTCCACCGTATCCGGATTAAAAAAAAAAAAATCTGTTGTTCTCTCCATAGCTTATGGCTTTTAAAAAATAGCAATTTGAACAAACAATTCCTACCTGGCATGTATCTTTCCATCCTGGAGAATGTTACTATTTCAGTCTGTCATCTTTTGTAGATATTAAAAACCTTTCATATGTCAATTTCTTTGCTCTTCACCACCACCTTATAGGCAGGTACTAGTATTAGCTCAATTCATTTAACACATATTTATTGTTATTCAATGCCAGACACTGAAATAGAGCCTAGGGATGTATAACATACTCTGTTTGGAAAACTGAGGTTCAAGGAGGCTAAATAACCTGCCCCAGGTTATATAGTCTGGGATTCAGTCTGAGACAAGCCCCCCGGGTTTGTTGGACTCCAAAGCTTGTGCTCTTAATCACTATACTTATGGTTGCCTGGTAGGGTTGTTTGGGTTGTGCACCGCTCAACTCCAGGGGGAGCTACTCACATTGCAGTCTGTGTGAGAGCACCCTCTGGAGTAGTGCAGTGTGGCACTGAGCAGCTGCACTGACTGGGTAATCCTGCCATTTTGTAGCCATCCCTGCTGTTTGTCTCTTCTAAGTGGGGAAAGAACATAATTTTGCACAAGAGAAAGATGGGATCTTTCTTTTCTTTCCTATTGGGACTCAGCTTCTTGGTGGCCTTACACTGTGTGCTGAATGAGTCTATACTCTTACTATCTATAGTAACTCCTGGGCCCTTCCTGTGCAAGAATTTAGAGCTCCAAGCTCCCCTATTCATCCCCACAACTTGCTTGCTCAGATACCACTTTTTACCTGCTTATGAAACCTCAAAAATTTTTATCTCAACTCACAGTAAGAAATGCATTTTACATCATGTCTCAATACACACACGTGTGTCTTTACACACATCTTAAGTATATTTAAGCATAGGGCAGCCAAGGCTTGGTTGGGCTATAGCAATAAGTGACCACTACCCTCTCTCCTATACTCCTGAGTAACCATTGCTCTCTTAAAAAAGAAAAAAAAAAAAAATTAAGCCACTTAGAAAGAAGTCAATCAGGCCGAGTGTGGTGGCTCATGCCTGTCATCCCAGAACTTTGGGAGGCCAAGGCGGGCGGATCATCTGAGGTCAGGAGTTCGAGACCAGCCTGGCCAACAGGGTGAAACCCGAGTTTACTAAAAATACCATAAATTAGCCAGACACAGTGGCGGGCGCCTGCAGTCCCAGCTACTCAGGAGGCTGAGACAGGAGAATTGCTTGAACCCAGGAGGCGGAGGTTGTGGTGAGTGAGCGGAGATAACACCATTGCACTCCAGCCTGGGCAACAAGAGCAAAACTCCGTCTCAAAAAAAATCCAATGCATTTCAGACAAAAATTTCACAGAACAATATTTCACTCTTATTACATGCATTCTGATATTTTCTAGTTTAGTCTCATCTGTTTTATTAAAAGAAAAATATTCACGTCTTGACTTACTAAGTTGATCTCACCACCCGCCAATGGATCATGACCTGAAATTTAAAAATTTGCCTCCGGGGCACAGTGGCTCACGCCTGTAATCCTAGCACTTTGGGAGGCCAAGTCAGGTGGATCATGAGGTCAGGAGTTCAAGACCAGCCTAGCAAATATAGTAAAGCCCCATCTCTACTAAAAGAATTAAAAAATTAGCTGGGCATGGTGGTGCACGCCTGTAGTCTCAGCTACTCGGGAGACTAAGGCAGGAGAATCACTTGAACCCAGCAGGCAAAGGTTGCAGTGAGGCGAGATCACGCCACTGTACTCCAGCCTGGGTGACAGGGTGAGACTCCATCTCAAAATAAATAAAAAATAAAAACTTGCCTTACTCTAGAGACAGTGTTGTATTTTTGGCTTGGCCCCACCAGAAACAGATCAGTGGCATCTACGCACTTGAAGATCTTCCAAATCACTTATAAAAGTGTTAAATAAAATTGCTGATCCTGTTTGGACTTAATGGTATAGAGGTCTCCATTCAGGAAAATATCTGTTAATTCCTACCTTTGTTCCCTATTTATAATTACCCTTCTCATTTCCTGCTCTTTTAAAAAATAACGGCATTTAATTCTTTAATTGAGAGGTAAACATAAAATACAGATCTTAAATGTTTGGTGCATGATTTTTGGTAAATGTACAACCTGTGTAGCCACTGCCCCACACAAGATACAGAACATTTTTTATCACCCCAGAAAGTTTTTTTATATCTTTTTCCAATCAACCCCCCAACCCCCACAATTACTTTCTGATTTCTATCACTATAGATTAACTTTGTCCACGATGGAGATTCACATAAATGAATGTACTCTTCAGAGTAAAGTTTCTGTCAATATGGTTTTGAGATCCTGCCATATTGTCACGTGTATTCGAATTTTGTCCTTTTTTTAATTGCTGAGTGGATTTCATTGTACACAGATAGCACAGTTTATCTAGTTCCGTGTTAATGGATATTCAGGTCGCTTCCAGTATGGGGCTGTTATGAATGAAGCTGCTATCAACATTCATGTACAAGTTTTTTGTGAACGTATGTTCTCATTTATGTTGGATACATATTAGGAGTGGAATTCTTGGGTCACAGATTAAGTATATGTGAACTTTATTATAAATTGCCAAACAGATCTCCAAAGAGGTGTTACCATTTTACAATACCACCAACAGTGTATGAGAATTCCAGGGGCTCCACATCCTCACCAACATTTAGGGTAGACAGATTTTTAAGTTTTAGCCATTCTAATGGGTATGAAATAATATTTTATTGTCATTTTAATTTGCATTTCCCTGATAACTAATGAAGTTGAGCACTTTTTCATATGCTTATTGGCCATTGGTATATCTTATTTTCTGAAGTATTTGTCCACATCTTTTACTTAGTTTTTAAATTGAATTACTTGCCTTTATAATTGTATATAGAAATACAATCCAATTTTCTATATTGACCTTGTATCCTGCAACCTTGCCATTATATTGTTGACTTTTAGGAGTTCCTTATATATTCGAATTACAAGAGCTTTGTCAAAACATGATTTTATTAATGATGTCCTTTATGAGTAGAATTTTTAGTTTTGATAGAGTCCAGTTTATCAGTATTTTCTTTTACAGCTTGTGTGTGGGTCTTTATCAAAAAATTTTGCATGACTCAAGTCAGAAAGATATTATATTTTTCTCTGGAAACTTTATAGATAAGATTTTTGTACTGAGGTCTGTGATCTGTCTCGAAATAATTTTTTGTTTATGGAGTGAAAGAAGAGTCAAGATTCAGTTTTATGTTCCAGCAACGCTTAACGAGACTTTCCCTTCCCAATCGGATTGACTTCACCACTATGTTGAAAATCAATCAACCATACACATGTGGTTCTATTTATATACTTTCTGTTTTGTTCCATTGGTCTGTTTGTCTAGGTTTCAACAATACCACACTTTCTTGATACTGGAGCTTTACAGAAATCTTGAAATTGGATGGTGTAAATCTTCCAACTTTGTTCTTTTTAAAGATTGTCTTGGCCGGGCACAGTGGCTCACGCCTGTAATGCCAGCTCTTTGGGAGGCTGAGGTGAGCAGATCACATGAGGTCAGGAGTTTGAGACCAGCCTGGCCAACATAGTAAAACCCAGTCTCTACTAAACATACAAAAATTAGTCAGTCATGGTGGTGGGCACCTGTAATCCCAGCTACTCAGGAGGCTAAGGCAGGAGAATCACTTGAATCCAGGAGGTGGAGGCTGCAGTGAGCCAAGATCGCGCCACTGCACTCCAGCATGAGCAAGACCATATCAAAAAAAAAAAAAAAAAAAAAGATTGTTTTGGCTATTTTAGGTTCTTTGCATTACCATATAACTTTTAGATTGAGTTTTTTCTTTCTTCAAAGAAGCCTGCTAGGATTTCTATGGGAATTGCATCATATCTAGAGATCAACTTAGGAAAAATGAACATTTAAACAATATTATGCCTTCTTATCTATGAATATGGTATAGCTTTCCATTTTTTTATGTCATCATCATTTCTTTCAGCAATATTTGTAGTTTTCTGTGGAGAGGTCTTACACATCTTTTGTTAGATCTGTTCATATTTGATTTTTTTAAATATGTCTGTAAATTTTAAAACATTTCCCAATTGTTTATGGAGTGTATATAGAAATGCAGTCAATTTTTGGATCTATAACCTTGCTAAATTCATTTATTAGTTTGAGTAGTATTTTTAATAGGGTTCTTCACACACGCAAACATGTTGCTTGTGAATAATGACAGCTTTACTTCTTTTCTGATCTTTTAATTTTTTTTTTTTTTGCCTTAATACTTTATCAGGATAATGCTGGTCTTATAAAACAAGTTGAGAAGTATTACTTCTTTTCTGACGGAGCTTGTGTAGGATTGGTACTATTTCTTCCTTAAATGGAAAAGCCACCTGAGCCTGAAGTTTTCTTTGGGGGAAAGGTTTTTTACTATGAATATAATTTTATTAACAGATATTAGGCTATTTAGTTTTTAATTTCTTCTTTCATTTGGTCATTTGTGTTTTTTAAGACATTTGTCTATTTCACTTAAATTTGCCAATATATTCGTATAAAGTTTTATCAGTTTCAATGTTTATAGTCAGTAGTGATAAACCTCTTTTCACTCCTTTTAAAACTTTTTGTTAATTTATGTATTTTTCTTGATTATCTTGCTAAGGGGCCTATCAATTTTATTAAACTTTACAAAGATCTAAATTTTGATATTATTGATTTTCTCTATTGTTTGTTCATCTTATATTTCATTTTCTCTTTTATTTTTTTCCTTTTTTTCTACTTATTTTGGATTTAATTTGCTTTACTTTCTCTGGTTTCTTGTGATGCAAGGTAATGTGATTTTAAACCTTTTTCTTGTTACTTTTATTTATTTATTCTTTATTAGACTTTAAGTTCTAGGGTACATATGCACAATGTGCAGGTTTCTTACATATGTATGCATGTGCCATGTTGGTGTGCTGCACCCATTAACTTGTCATTTACATTAGGTATTTCTCCTAATGCTATCCCTCCCCCCTCCCCCCACCGCACGACAGGCCCTGGTGTGTGATGTTCCCCGCCCTGTGTCCAAGTGTTCTCATTGTTCAATTCCCACCTATGAGTGAGAACATGCGGTGTTTGGTTTTCTGTCCTTGCAACAGTTTTCTCAGAATGATGGTTACCAGCTTCATCCATGTCCCTACAAAGGACATTACCCCATCCTTTTTTATGGCTGCATAGTATTCCATGGTGTATATGTGCCACATTTTCTTAATCCAGTCTATCATTGATGGACATTTGGGTTGGTTCCAAGTCTTTGCTATTGTGAATAGTGCCACAATAAACATATGTGTGCATGTGTCTTTATAGTAGCATGACTTATAAACCTTTGGGTATATACCCAGTAATGGGATGGCTGCGTCAAATGGTATTTCTAGTTCTAGATCCTTGAGTAGTCACCACCCTGTCTTCCACAATGGTTGAACTAGTTTACAGTCCCACCAACAGTGTAAAAGTGTTTCTATTTCTCCACATCCTCTCTAGCACCTGTCATTTCCTGACTTTTTAATGATCACCATTCTGACTGGTGTGAGATAGTATTTCATTGTGGTTTTGATTTGCATTTCTCTGATGGCCAGTGATGTGAGCATTTTCTCATGTGTCTGTTGGCTGAATAAATGTCTCCTTTTGAGAAGTGTCTGTTCATATCCTTTGACCACTTTTTGATAGGGTTGTTTGATTTTTTTTCTTGTAAATTTGTGTAAGTTCTTTGTATATTCTGGATATTAGCCCTTTGTCAGATGGGTAGATTGCAAAAATTTTCTCCCATTCTGTAGGTTGCCTGTTCATTCTGATGGTAGTTTCTTTTGCTGTGCAGGAAGCTCTTTAGTTTAATTAGATCCCATTTGTCAATTTTAGCTTTTGTGGCCATTGCTTTTGGTGTTTTAGTCATGAAGTCATTGCCCATGCCTATGTCCTGAATGGTATTGCCTAGGTTTTCTTCTAGGGTTTTTATGGTTTTAGGTCTAACATTTATGTCTTTAATCCATCTTGAATTAATTTTTGTATAAGGTGTAAGGAAGGGATCCAGTTTCAACTTTCCACATATGGCTAACCAGTTTTCCCAGCACCATTTATTAAATAGTGAATCCTTTCCCCATTTCTTGTTTTTGTCAAGTTTGTCAAAGATCAGATGGTTGTAGATGTGTGGTATTATTTCTGAGGGCTCTGTTCTGTTCCACTGGTCTATATCACTGTTTTGGTACCAGTACCATGCTGTTCTGGTTACTGTAGCCTTCTAGTATAGTTTGAAGTCAGGTAGCGTGATGCCTTCAGCTTTGTTCTTTTTGCTTAGGATTGTCTTGGCAATGTGAGCTCTCTTTTGGTTCCATATGAACTTTAAAGTAGTTTTTTCCAATTCTGTGAAGAAAGTCATTGGTAGCTTAATGGGGATGGCATTGAATCTATAAATTACTTTGGACAGTATGGCCATTTTCAGGATATTGATTCCTCGTATCCATAGGCATGGAATGTTCTTCCATTTGTTTGTGTCCTCTTTTATTTCGTTGAGCTATGGTTTGTAGTTCTCCTTGAAGAGGTCCTTCACATCCCTTGTAAGTTGGATTCCTAGGTATTTTATTCTCTTTGAAGCAATTGTGAATGGGAATTCACTCATGATTTGGCTCTCCATTTGTCTGTTATTGGTGTATAGGAATGCTTGTGATTTTTGCACATTGGTTTTGTATCTGAGACTTTGCTGAAGTTGCTTATCAGCTTAAGGAGATTTTGGGCTGAGACAATGGGGTTTTCTAAATATACAATCATGTCATCTGCAAACAGGGACAATTTGACTTCCTGTTTTCCTAATTGAATACCCTTTATTTCTTTCTCCTGCCTGTTTGCCCTGGCCAGAGCTTCCAACACTATGTTGAATAGGAGTGGTGAGAGAGGGCATTCCTGTCTTGTGCCAGTTTTCAAAGGGAATTTTTCCAGTTTTTGCCCATTCAGTATGATATAGGCTGTGGGTTTGTCATAAATAGCTCTTATTATTTTGAGATATGTCCCATCAATACCTAGTTTATTGAGAGTTTTTAACCTGAAGGGCTGCTGAATTTTGTTGAAGGCCTTTTCTGCATCTATTGAGATAATCATGTGGTTTTTGTCTTTGGTTCTGTTTATATGATGGATTACATATATTATTATATGATGGATTACATATATTATTATATGATGGATATTGTGTATGTTGAACCAGGCTTGCATCCCGGGGATGAAGCCAACTTGATCATGGTGGATAAGCTTTTTGATATGCTGCTGGATTTGGTTTGCCAGTATTTTATTGAGGATTTTTGCATCAATGTTCATCAGGGATATTGGTCTAAAATTCTCTTTTTTTGTTGTGTCTTTGCCAGGCTTTGGTATCAGGATAATGCTGGCCTCATAAAATGAGTTAGGGAGGATTCCCTCTTTTTCTATTGATTGGAATAGTTTCAGAAGGAATGGTACCAGCTCCTCTTTGTACCTCTGGTAGAATTCAGCTGTGAATCCATCTGGTCCTGGACTTTTTTTTGGTTTGTAGGCTATTAATTATTGCCTCAATTTCAGAGCCTGTTATTGGTCTATTCAGGGATTCAACTTCTTCCTGGTTTAGTCTTGGGAGGGTGTATGTGTCCAAGAATTTATCAATTTCTTCTAGATTTTCTAGTTGATTTGCATAGAGGTATTTATGGTATTCTCTGATGGTAGTTTGTATTTCCGTGGGATCAGTGATGATATCCCCTTTATCCTTTTTTATTGCATCTATTTGATTCTTCTCTCTTTTCTTTTTTGTTAGTCTTGCTAGTGGTCTATCTGTTTCATTGATCTTTTCAAAAAACCAGCTCCTGGATTCATTGATTTTTTGAAGGATTTTTTGAAGGATTTTTAGAATTTTCAGCTTTTCTGCTCTGGTTTCTCCCCATCTTTGTGGTTTTATCTACCTTTGGTCTTTGATGAAGGTGTCCTACAGATGGGGTTTTGGTGTGGATGTCCTTTTTGTTGACGTTAATGCTATTCCTTTCTGTTTGTTAGTTTTCCTTCTAACAGTCAGGTCCCTCAGCTGCAGTTCTGTTGGATTTTGCTAGAGGTCCACTCTCGACCCTGTTTGTCTGGGTATCAGCAATGAAGGCTGCAGAACAGCAAATATTGCAGAATAGAACATGTTGCTGCCTGCTCCTTCCTCTGGATGCTTTGTCTCAGAGCGGCATCCAGCTGTATGAGGTATCAGTCTGCCCCTACTAGGAGGTGTCTCCTAGTTAGGCTACTCGGGGGTCAGGGACCCACTTGAGGAAGCAGGCTGTCTGTTCTCAGATCTCAAACTCTGTGCTGGGAGAACCACTACTCTCTTCAAAGCTGTCAGACACGTATGTTTAAGTCTGCAGAAGTTTCTGCTGCCTTTTGTTCAACTATGCCCTGCCCCTAGAGGTGGAATCTACAGAGGTAGGCAGACCTCCTTGAGCTGCGGTGGGCTCCACCCGCTTTGTTTACCTAGTCAAGCCTCACCAATGGCAGACGCCCCTCCCCCAGCCTCGCTGCCACCTCACAGTTCGATCTCGGACTGCTATGCTAGCAGTGAGCAAGGCTCTGTGGGCATGGGACCCACTGAGCCAGGTGCGGGATATAATCGGGTGTGCCATTTGCTATGACTGTTAGAAAAGTGCAGTATTAGGGCAGGAGTGTCCCAATTTTCCAGGTACTGTCTGTCTCGGCTTCCCTTGGCTAGGAAAGGGAATTCCCTGACCCCTTGAACTTCCCGGGTGAGGTGATGACCTGCCCTGCTTCAGCTCATGCTCTGTGGGCTGCACACACTGTCCAACAAGTCCCAGTGAGATGAATCTGGTACCTCAGTTGGAAACGCAGGAATCACCCGTCTTCTGCATCACTCAGGCTGGGAGCTATAAACTGGAGCTCTTCCTATTCAGCCATCTTGGAACCAGTCCCCATTACTTACTTTTAATAAGGTGTTTAAAACTAAAATTTTTCATTGAGCACTGCTTTCATAGCATACCACAATGTTTGGAATTTTTTTTTTTTTTTTTTAATCTTTTAGGTCAAAATATATTCTAATGTTTTTTGTAATTTTTCATTGATTTATAGTTTATTTAGAAGAGTGTTGCTTAATTTCCAAATATTTATGAATTTTCCAGGTAACTTTTTTCTTTTTCTTTTAAAATAATTATAGGCCGGGCGCGGTGGCTCAAGCCTGTAATCCCAGCACTTTGGGAGGCCGAGACGGGCGGATCACGAGGCCAGGAGATCGAGACCATCCTGGCTAACATGGTGAAACCCCGTCTCTACTAAAAAATACAAAAAACTAGCCGGGCGTGGTGGCAGGCGCCTGTAGTCCCAACTACTCGGGAGGCTGAGGCAGGAGAATGACGTGAACCTGGGAGGCGGAGCTTGCAGTGAGCTGAGATCCGGCCACTGCACTCCAGCCTGGGCGGCAGAGCGAGACTCCGTCTCAAAAAAAAAAAAAATAAAAATAAAAATAAAAAAATAAATAAATAAATAAAATAATTATAGACTGGGTGCTGTGGCTCATGCCTGTAATCCCAGCACTTTGGAGGCCAAGGTGGACAGATCGCTTGAGGCCAGGAGTTTGAGACCAGGCAGGGCAATATGGTGAAATATTGTTACTAAAAAAATAAAAATAAATTAGCCAGGTGTGGCGGCACGCACCTATAGTCCTTGCTACTCAGGACATTGAGATGAGAGGATCACTTGAGCCCAGGAGGCAGAGGTTGCAGTGAGCCGAGATCATGCAACTGCACTCCAGCCTGGGTGACAGAGCTAGACCCTGTCTCAAATAATAATAATAATAATAAAATCACAAGAAATTACAAACATAATACAGAGAATTTCCACATATCTTCACTCAGTTTCACCCAATGGTAAAAATCTTACATGACTATAATACAATATCAAAATGAGGAAATTGACATTGGTGCAATGCACAGACATATATTCGTATTTCATCAGTTTTACATGCATTCACTTATATGTAGGTGTATATATAGTTCTATGCAATTTTATCACAAGTGCAGACTAGTGTAATCACCACCACAATCAAGATGCAAAACTGTTCTATCACAGTAAAATTCCCTCATACTACCCCTCCATAGTCATACCCATTCCCTTCTTCTCACCTGTCCCACAGCCCTAGCAACCAATCTATTCTCCATCTCTGTAATTTTATCATTTCAAGAGTGTTATATAGACCAGGCATGGTGGCTCATGCCTATAATCTCAGCACTTTGGGAGGTCAAGGTAGGAGGATCACCTGAAGCCAGGAGTTTGACAGCAGGCTGGGCAACATACAGACCCTATCTCTATATTAAAAAATTAAACATAAATATTAAAAAATTTAAGAAGAATGTTATATAAATAGAATCACATCATATATAACCTTTGAGATGGACTTTGTTTCACTCAGTGTAATTATCTTGAGATTTATCCAAGTAGTTTTGTGTATCAGTAGTTTCTCTTTTATCATTGAGTAGTATTCCATGATATGGATGTACCATAATTTGTTTACTTATTCACCCACTGAAGACATTTGAATTGTTCCAGTTTTGGGCTACTACAAACAAACCTGCTATGAAAATTTATGTACACATTTTTGTGTGCATATAAATTTTCCTTTCTCTGAGATGAATGCCCAGGAATGCAATTACTAGATCATTTTGTAATGGAGATTTTTTTAAGACACTGATAAAGTATTTGCCAGCATAGCTGTACCATTTTGTATTTCCAATTGCAATGCATGAGAGATCTAGTTTCTCTACGTCCCTACTAGCATTTTGTATTGTCATTATTTTTAATTTTAGATGTTTAAATAGGTATGTAGTGCCAGGTATCTTTTAATTATTGATTTCTAATTTATTACTATTTGGTCAGAAGATACACTCTATTAGATTTTAACTTTTTGTTTTTGTTGTTCAGACAGGGTCTCACTCTGTTGCCCAGGCTGAGTGCAGTGGTACAATTATGACCTCAGACTTCCAAGTAGCTGAGACTACAGGCATGTGCCACTGTGCCCAGATAATTTTGGTATTTTTTATAGAGATGGGATCTTGTTATATTCCTCAGGCTGGTCTCGAACTCCTGGACTCAAGCAGTCCTCCTGCTTCAGCCTCCCAAAGTGCTGGGATTACAGATGTGAGCTACCACGCCCAGCCAGATTTTAATTTTTAACAGTTATTAAAACGTCTTTCATTGCCCAGTATATAGTCCATCTTAATGAATGTTTTATGTGGGTTCAAATACAAACAAATGCATATTCTACATTTGTTCGGTATAATATTTTATAAAATCAATTGAGTCAAGTTGGTTGACAGTGTTGCTCAAATATAATGTATCTCTATTGGTTTTTTGTCTATTCATCCTATCAATTACTGAGACAAGAGTGTTAAAAATCATTCCAATTATGATTGTAGATTTGTCCATTTCTTTCTTTTCTTTTCTGTTTTCTTTTTCTTTTTCTTTCTCTTTTTTTTTTTTTTTTTTTTTTTGAGATGGGATCTCACTCTGTCACCCAGCCTGGGGTACAGTGGCGCAGTCATAGCTCACCATAACTTCAAACTCCTAGGCGTAAGCAATCTTCCCACCTCAGCCTCCCAGGTAGTTGGTACTACAGGCATGTACCACTATTCACAGCTAATTGGTTTTTTTTAATGTTTTGTAGAGACAGAGTCTCACTGTTTTGCACAGGCTGGTCTTGAACTCCTAGCCTCAAGTGGGATTCTCCCACCTCAGCCTCCGAAGGTACTGGGATTAGAGTGTGAGCCACCACACCCAACCAATTTGTCCATTTCTGTCAAATTTTATTTTTGCATTTTGGAACTCTGTTTTGTTTTGTTTTGTTTTTTTTGAGATGGAGTTTTGCTCTTGTTGCCCAGGCTGGAGTACAATGGCACAATCTTGGTTCATGGCAACCTCCACCTCCTGGGTTCAAGCAATTCTCCTGCCTCAGCCTCCTGAGTAGCTGGGATTACAGGCATGCGCCACCACACCTGGCTAATTTTGTATTTGTAGTAGAGACAGGTTTTCTCCATGTTGGTCAGGCCAGTCTCCAACTCCCGACCTCAGGTGACCCACCCACCTCAGCATCTCAAAGTGCTGGGATTACAGGTGTGAGCCACTGACCCAGCTGGAACTCCATTCTTAACTGCATACACACTTAGTATTGACAGATCCTCTTGATGAATTTTTCTTTTATCATTAATACTTTTCCTCTTTAGCTCTAGTAATATAATTATTCTGAAGCCCATCTTAATATTAATATAACTATACTTGCTTTTTTATACTTAATGTCTGTGTGGCATATTTTTTTCTACCCTTGTGCTTTCAAACTATGTCTTTTTATATTGTAGTTATTTTCTTCTGTTTTTTATAGACAGGTTCTTACTCTGTTGCCCAGGCTGGAGTGCAGTGGTGAGATCACAGCTCACAGTAACCTTGAACTCCTGTGCTCAAGTAATCCTCCTGCCTCAGCCTCACAAGTTGCTGGGACTTCAGGCATGTCTCACCACACCTTGCTAAGTTTTAAATTTTTGTAGAAAGGGGGTCTTCCTGTGTTGCCCAGGATGGTCCCCAACTCCTGGCCTCAAGCAGTTCTCCTGCCTTGGCCTCAAAGTGCTGGAATTACAGGCATGAGCCACTGTACCTAGCCTTAAACTATGTCCTTATAATTTTGTATTTGTTAAGAGCATATTGTTGGATCTTGCTTTTATATCAGTCTGATAATCTCTGCCATTTAAGTGTTAATATGTTTATATTTGATATAATTATTATCTGAGTTAATTCTCCCATATTGGTATGATTTTCTACTTATCCCTTTTATTCTTTGTTTCTGCTTCTACTTTCTTGCCTCATTTTTTGTATACTGCATTCTTTTTAATTAATTTTTCTTTGAAATGGAGTCGTGCTATGTTGCCCAGGCTGGTCTTGAACTTCTGGCCTCAAGTGATACTCCCATGTCAGCCTCCCAAAGTCTGGGATTGCAGGCATGAGCCACTGTGCCCAGCCCATATTGCATTTTTATTTTTATTTATGTATTTTTTTTGAGGTGGTGTCTCATTCTGTTGCCTAGGCTGGAGTGCAGTGGCACGGTCTCTGCTCAATGCAACCTCTGCCTCCTGGTTTCAAGCAATTCACATGCCTCAGCCTCCCCAGTAGCTGGGATTACAGGTGTGTGCCACCATACCCAGCTAATTTTTCCTATCTGTTGTAGAGATGAAGTTTCACTGTGTTGGCCAGGCTGGTCTCAAACTCCTGGCCACAAGTGATCCACCCACCTCAGCCTCCCAAAGTGCCGGGATTACAGGCATGAGTCACAACACCTGGCCCCATATTGCATTTTTTAATCATTCCATTTTATCTCTTGTTTTTAGCTATATTTCTTGATAGTATATTTTTAGTGGCTGTTCTAAAGCAATGGTTCTTAAACTTTCCGTACATTAGGAACACCTAGTGCTTTTATTAAAAGATAGATTTTTGGGTTATACTCCTAGAGCTCCTTATTTAGTAGGTCTGTGATATTGCTCAAAAATATGCATTTTTAGTAAGTTTTCAGATGATGCTGGTGATATATGTCTGGGAACTACATTTTGAGAACCACTGTTCTAGAAATTATTCTCTGCCTTTACCGTCAAATAGTATACTAAAAAAAAATTATTATGCAACTTCACAAATAGTGCAAGAACTTTACAACAGTATAATTCTATTTCTTCCCCTACCAACCTTTTGTGCTCTTATTATCTGACATTTTACTCTTTATTCCCAAATATGTAATAAACCTCACAATATATTTTTTTTTTGCTTTAAACAATCAGTTATCTTTTCAAATATTATATGCACACACACACATAAATAGAGAGATATATAAATATTTCTTTGTAAAAGATCTTTAACGTCGTTTTTTGTTTTGTCTGCTTGTTTGTTTGTTTGTTTTTTGAGACAGAGTTTAGCTCTTGTTGTCCAGGCTGGAGTGCAATGGCGTGATCTCAGCTCACCACAACCTCTGCCTCCCAGGTTCAAGCAGTTCTCCTGCCTCAACCTCCCGAGTAACTGGGATTACAGGCATGTGCCACCATGCCCGGCTAATTTTTATATTTTTAGTAGAGATGGGGTTTCTTCATGTTGGTCAGGCTGGTCTCGAAATCCCGACCTCAGGTGATCCATCTGCCTCAGCCTCCCGAAGTGCTGAGATTACAGGCACGAGCCACTGCACCTGGCCTTTTTTTTTTTTTGAGATGGAATCTGTCTGTCACCCAGGCTGGCTGGAGTGCATGATCTCCGCTCACTGCAAACTCCACCTTCTGGGTTTAAGCCATTCTCATGCCTCAGCCTCCTGGGTAGCTGGGATTACAGGTGCACACCACCATGCCCAGCCGATTTTTATATTTTTAGTAGAGATGAGGTTTCACCATGTTGGCCAGGCTGGTCTCTAAGTCCTGACCTCAAGTGATTCACCTGCCTTGGCCTCCCAAAATACTGGGATTACAGGCATGAGCCACCATACCTGGCTCTATCCATTTTTTAAAACCCTTTCTAGGAGTCTTAAATTCTTCCTACAGATCTGGGTTTCCTGCTGCTATCTTTTCTGTTCAGTCTGAAAAACTTATGTCAGCTTTTCTTGTAGCATGGGTCCACTGGACATGAATCTTCCCAATTCTTACCTGTCTGAAAATGACTTTATTTCACTTTTTTTTTTTCTTTTTTTAAGACAGAGTCTCGCTTTGTTGCCCAGGCTGGAGTGCAGTGACATGGTCTCCCTCACTGCAACCTCCGCCTACCAGGTTCAAGCGATTCTCCTGCCTCAGCCTCCCGAGTAGCTGGGATTACAGGTGCCTGCCACCAGGCCCAGCTAATTTTTTGTATTTTTAGTAGAGATGGGGTTTCACCATGTTGGCCAGGCTGGTCTCAAACCTCTGATCTTGTGATCTGCCCGCCTCAGCCTCCCAAAATGCTGGGATTACAGGTGTGAGCCACCAGGCCGGGCCTTCGCCTTCATTTTTAAAGTATGTTTTCACTGTGTATAGAATTCTAGTTTGACAGTGTTTTTCTTTTAGCGCTTTAAAGATATTCTATTGTCTTCTGGCCTCCATTGATTCTAGTGAAAAGTCATCTGTTATTGCTATCATTATTCCCTTATATTTATGTCTTTTTCCTCCTTTGATTGCTTTTCAGATTTACCACTTACCACTGCTTTTCAGCAGTTTGGCTATGATTTGTTTAGGTGCTGCTTTTTCCATATTTATTCTCCTTGTGGGTGTGTTAAGGTTCTTGGTTCTCCTCCCACCCCCAACCCTCCCCCGACACACAACATGGATGTAGAACTTCTTGATTCTATGAGTTGATATCTTTAATCAATTTTGGTAAGTCTTGACCAATAAAGCTTTAATGATTTCTTCTGCCATGCTGTCCCTGTTCTCTTATTTTTGGGATTCCATTTGCACATATGTTGGGTTGTTTGAAATTAACCCAAATACTGTCAGATGCTCAGTTTCCTCTGCTGTTGAGTCTGCTACTAAGCTGCTACTAATGAATTTATTTTTGATATTGTGTTTTTCATTTTTAGCATTTCCATATGGTTCTTTTTTTCTAGTTTCCACCACTTTTCTGAAATTCCCCATCTCTTCATGAATGTTGTCCTCTTTTCCATGAGGTCCTTTAACATTTTTATATTATAGATGTTTTTTATTTTAATATCTCAGTCTGATAATTTTAACTTTTAAGCTAGCTCTGGATCTGATTCTGTTGATTATTTTCTATCTTACCCATGAGACCTATTTTCTTGCTTTTTCACAGACTTTGAAATTTTTTATTGCACACTGAATACTTTGAAAGAAAAATGGAATGAATACAAAATAAATAATATTTACCTTCAAAAAAAGAAAAGAGCAAGCCCCTTCTGCAAGGAGCTGAGTCTATCTGATCTGTAATTGATCTGGGTCTGGGCATTGTTGTAGCTTTAGTTTAATTCAGTTCACAACGGTTCTCAATGTTTTGAGGCTGGGATTAGGACTTTGTCTTCAGCAGAACTGGGTATTTGAGCACTGGTGAGATTCTTGAGATCGGCCTGTATTTCAAAAGTGAGCTGACAGACTTCAGAACTGTGGGGGATCGCAGCCTGCTTTACAGCCCAGCTGATAGCTTTTTATTTCTCGTTGCCCTTTGCTTCCCTGCATTCTGTACTTCTGGAGAACTCTTTCAGCCCTTTGGCTCCTCACTGGCCCTAGCAACTTCTTAGACTCTATGAAAGCCCAAAATGCCTCAAGGAGTTTCCCCCTAGCCATTGTTTCCTGCCCCCAGCTTTGGTGAACTATTCCCAGCATGATGTGAAGACTCCCGAGAAAGAGGAGGCAGGCAGGTGCAGACTCCCTCTGTGACTGGGGCTCCTCCGCCCACAGGCAGCCATTCCAAGCTTGTTAAAATTGCAGCTGAGTTCTCATCCCTGCTGTTCACAGACTCGTCTTCCTTCTGCCATTCCCCCAGAGGTGACAATGACCATGAGTCTCTCCTCTCATATGTAGAGCTTGTCACTTTCTTGAGTTTGGTTCATTTAGGCTTCTTTGCGCTCTCAGTTCTCTGATGGGTTTTAAAAATCAATGATTGTTTTGAGCTTACCTGTCTTGTTTTGGTTATTAGGGTGGGAATAGTCTCATGTGACCCTGTACATCTGGTAGAAATCCGCTAGATAACTGCCTCTTACTAGCAATGAAAAGTATGTAGGAATCAGAAGAAAGCAATCAATCACATAGGAATTGAAAATTTTAAAGCTGAAGCCAGTGCAGAGATTAAAAAAAAAATAGACGATGGTAAAGGTTTGCATCGTAGTCTATCAAACAAGTGCTGAGGTGCTAATCACACACACACACACACACACACACACACACACACACACTCGCCCAAAGACTAAGGCAAAGAAGAGATGATCTGTGCACCTTGCAAGTGACATTTATTTTCTGAGATTGGATAGAATATGTAGCGCACTAAAGTGTGTTGTGTTTTATTTTGGGTGATTGCCCACTCTCTATTCTGTCTCTTAGGGTAGTGAGTCTCACATTTTACTCTGCATCTGAATCACCTGGGCATCTTGTTAAAATTCACATTCTTAGTAGGCCTGGGGTTGGGCTCGAGATTCTACATACATTTCTAACAATTAGATACTGCTAATGGTATGTGACCAGCAAGGTCCTAGAGTATGTATACCTTTATTTTTAGGTGGGTCATAGCAATGGAACTTAAAATCATTTGTGCTAAGGTGAGTTTACAGTATAAAGGAAACAAAATATTTAAACTGAATAAATAAAATCAACAATCTAAAACTCCCAAGAAATAGCTAGAATGTGACTTAGAGTCATGCAAGGTGCAGAGAAAAGTGACATTTCAGTGTTGAGGAAATCTAGTGAGAGACAGACCTGTAATTCATCAAACTGGCTTCTCTGGGGGTGGTTTAAGTTTTTCTTGAAGTGGGTAGCTGCCATTCTGGGAGCTGGGGCTGGAACTGGCATTCATTGCCATTCAGAACCAGGCCTTTGACAGCTCTGCTCTCTCACATCTGCCTGAGAGCATCAAGCACCAGTTCAGCAGGGAAAGAAGGATGGGGAAAGGCTGTGGGGAGAGAGGTTGGGTAACATTAGGGAGATGCCAAGAATCTGGCTATTCAAGACAGCATTCACAGCACCAACAATTGCAGAAAACATTCACTGAGTTATAAATTAGCACTTGAATCCCACTATCCTCTTTTTCAACTGCCAGATTTGTTTGTTTTTCACCAGAAGAGACTTAGTGATTGGAATTTTGTAATTGCGATATTAGCTATTGGTCCCACATTCATCACAGGACTAATTAATGTACCCGTAGAAGAGAAAATAAATTCCCCATCATTTTCTGGGTTTAGCAAGGCAGTATGAATTTTAAACCGATGTCACTAGGGCATAGGCCACCTTGTTAGGAAGAAAGCAAGGGAAATGATTATAAATCCACTAAAGGTAAAGACTTAATTTAATAAAACTTTACCACTCAAAGAAACAGAGAGAAGTAGTCTAAAGTTTTGTGACATTTAATGAAAGAAAATTTAAAAGATTTAATTCATTTATTTAATCAGAAACATTTACTGAGGGGTTTCTGTCTACCAAACACATGCTGTATGAAAAAAAAATTCATGATTGTGCTCTCATGGAGCTCACAATGTTATTACTTTGAAGCATGTGAGGTACTTGGACTAGGCTAACAGATTATTGTATGCTATTCCCATAGGGCGACTGTTTAATGACTAGACAGGAATTCTTCAAAATTATCATGTTCTCTGCATACAAACAAGGACATTTTAACTGGAAAATAATGTGTTCTTTTAAGTACTTAGACCAAGTTTATTCAGTTATTATTGGCATTGTTAGTTTTCTTTTTTTCTCTCTCTCTTTCTCTTTTCTTTTCTTTTGTTTTTGAGACAGCGTCTCACTCTGTTGCCCAGGCTGGAGTGCAGTGGTGTGATCACAGCTCACTGCAACCTCTGCCTCCTGGGTTTAAGTGATTCTTGTGCCTCAGCCTCCAGGAGTAGCTCAGATTACAGGTGCGTGCCACCACACCCAGCTAATTTTTGTATTTTTAGTAGAGACAGGGTTTCACCATGTCAGCCATGCTGGTCTCAAACTCCTGACCTCAAGTGATCAGGCCACCTCAGCCTCCCAAAGTGCTGGGGTTACAGGCGTGAACCACTGCACCCAGCCACTATTAGTTTTCTTAAGCAGTGCCCCTTTCCTACTTAAAGCCTTAGTTTGCTCAGCTGTAAAATGGGGCAACAATGGTATCTACCTCCTAGCATCATTGTGATTATCAGATTAAGTTATTTGATTAAAATACTTATCACAGTGCCTAGCATATGGTGATGACTTAATTAAGGTTTGTTGATAATATTTGTTTTTATTGGTAGAATGCCAGTAATTGCTTAGCATACCTGAGTATATAGTCACATAGATATAATTTGGCTATTAGTAGCACAACCAGAATTTTCTCTGTAGAACGTGCTGAAGGTAAATTAAGGTTCTAAGACTGAATGGTTCTTGTTGATTGTTCTTTGGCACCAGCAGCAAAGAAATGATTTAGGAGTCCTGAACTTTTTAATCCAGAAAAAGGCAAAATTGACCTTCCCCAACATGAAGTTGCTCAGAATAACCGAATATCATTTTTTTTAAACAAAGAAAATTTAAATTTTAGCTTACCATAAAAAGGAATGAATGGATGGCATTCACAGCAATGTAGATGGGATTGGAGACTATTATTCTAAATGAAGTGACTCAGGGATGGAAAACCAAACATTGTCTGTTCTCACTCATAAGTGGGAGATAAGCTATGAGGATGCGAAGGCATAAGAATGACACAATGGACATTGAGGACCCTGGGGGAAAAGGTGGGAAGAGGGTGAGGGATAAAAGACTACAGATTGGGTTCAGTGTATACTGCTTGGGAGATGGGTGCACCAAAATCTCACAGATCACCACCAAAGAACTTACTCATATAACCAAATACCATTTGTTCCCCAAAAACCTATGAAAATAAAAAAATTTAAAACAAACAAACAAAAAAGCAAGCTATGCCCTGAACACTTTGGGCACATGTCCTCTGGAGATGTTCAGAACTTTGTAGATTTGTCTACATGGTGTTAAAACTTTTGAACAATTCAAACAACCGGCCAGTATTTTTTTTTTTAAAGCTATTTGATAGATAAGCCTGGTTGGTTAAGACTTATGAACTCATGGCCAGCTGTGCACATGAACTTTGCCTGGATGTATCTTTCAGTACAGTTTAGCAATAATAAGGATTTGTGATAAGAGTACCAAAGAAAAATAGATAAGTTGTATTTAATAAAGCTCCATGTCATTTAATAAAGCTCCATGTCATAATGGCTTCACAAATATAGTGTGAACTCCTGGTGAATGGATACTTAAAAAAATTATCCAGAACCACTCAGATTACAAAATGTAACTCTTGATTACTACAGGAGATTGTATATTCATTCATTCATTCAACAAAGACTTAGGTGCTATATTGGTTAGCTCCAGGTGCCATAGCAAAATGCCAGACAGCATGGCTTAAACAAAAGGAATTTATTTTCTCACTGGAGGCTGGAAGTTGAGATCAGGGCACCAGCATGGTCGGGTTCTGGTGTGGGCTGTCTTCCTGGCTTGCAGTCAAGTGCCTTCTCCTTGTGTCCTCACTAGCAGAGGGGCACTCTGGTGTCTCTTCTTATAAAGACACTAATGCCATTATGAGGGGCCCTCCCTCACGACTTCCCCTAAACCTAGTTACCTCCCAAACATCCCATCTCCAAACACCATCACATCAGGAGTTAGGCCTTCAACATTACAATTTGTGGGAGGACACAATTTAATCCACAGCAAATGCCTTCCTGTGCTTGGCATTGTGTACTGGAGAAATAAATCCAGTCACTGTGCTTCTAGAGGGGAGAAACAGACAACACACCAATAAACAAATAAATAAAATCAATTAATTTCTGAACATGATGGCTGTCATGAGGGAAATAAACGAGGTAGTGAGATAGAAAATAATGGGGCGGGATGTGAGGAGGCCACAAGATCCTTCTGATGATGGAACATTTAGGCTGAGACCCAAGGAATGATAAGGAGCGAGCCAGAAAAGCCAGGACAGGGGCATTCCGGGAGGAAGGACAGCAAGGACAAAGGTGCTGAGGTGGGAGGGGGCTCGGCATGTTCTCAGACCAGATACAAGACCAGTGTGATTTGAGGGTCATGACTGTAAGGCGAGTGACACAGACAAGATTTTAGTGGTAGCTAAGGGCTGGATTATCTGCAGTTTTGTTAATAGTCAGTAATACCTGGGTATTTTTTGGTACATTGGCACTTGTTATAAGTTAAACTCAATTGCCTTCAATACTCTACAATGTGTGTTGATCATCTCACTTCCTCAATGCACGGTACCTACAGAAATATCCTCTGAAACCAAGACACCTAACCACTTTTGGTCATTCAGGAAGACTCAGGAGACGGCAGATACCATCCCCAGCATGGAAGAAGTTAAGCCAAGTTGATTCATTACCTGGAGCAGGTTTTCATTATTATATTAATAATGAATTCTTAGGCCATCTGACACCACACTGAAATCAGCTGGGGATGACCAGCCATACACAATAGTGTGACCAATTAAAAACACCCTTTTGGACTGGAGACTTGACCCTCAAGAGAGAGGATGCAGTGTGACTCACTAGAACTGAGGCAGTAAATTAGCCCACTTGGTGCTGAAAACCATGCTGTTTAAGCCAACCCAAACCCAACAGGCATTTTCCCCCTCCTCATCCAGTACAAAAGAGCTTTTGTCCTGGCAGAAGAACTCGAGGAGGCCTTTGTATACAGACCTGATGTTATGCCAACAACATCTTGGAAAGGTACAAAATATTTGCTTCGTGGAGCTTTTGGTACATTTAATAGTTTCCCCCAATATCACTGAGTGTTTAGGAGTAGAATACAAGGTTCTCTTCACCCAGAAAAGATCTCTAAGTCCTCTCCTCTGCTTTCGTGTGTTACAGTGAAAGGGTTCCAAAAAAGCATGCAAAGATAAACACAGGAACAGCGTGGAAAATTGGCAGCCTTTGATCTCTAGTGTCTGCAGTTTGGAGGGTAAGGTTTACCCTCCAACCTATATTCATCTGTGAGGATGCATGGTTCCTTATAGATTCAACCACTTGATTATAGAAATTATTAAATGTATTACAAGCATCTTATGTGCTGGTTGAAATGTTTTGTCATCAAGGGAAAAATAAGTATTGTTACTTAAAATGGTCTGGTCTAATGATATGCAAATACCAAAAAGAGATGGAATACTGAAAACGTTTAAGAGGAAAGATAAATTGATAATCTAATGGGATAGTGCAGGCATAGTCTCCATTTACACCAGCAAGTCAGATGAGGTCCTGAGAAACACACAAAGATGTTTTTTCAGCTTTCTGGATCTAGAGTATTACATTTCTGATGCCAGTTCTCAGGATACCAAATGATTGCCCAGGAAGTTTATAGATATTTGGCAAATACGGTAGCCATTTTAATTCTGGAAATATGCCCTTTACGCTTTTTAATTATTTAACTGGACTACGATATACAAAAATGGTATTTTAATATCAGTTGCTTATAATAATTTAATTAGATTAATGACCAAACAAATGAAGCTTTGTTCATTATCTAATATTTCAGCATGCCATCTGAATGGGCATGGTTGTCATGCCAACGTAGTATTTAAAAACCATATATTCTACTACATTTATTTAGATTGAGTTTACCCTGAAATATTTTCACTAAGAGGAAGTGGAGTGGTTGGGCGCAGTGGCTCACGCCTATAATCCCGCACTTTGGGAGGCTGAGGCAGGCGGATCACCTGAGGTCAGGCGTTCGAGACCATCCTGGCCAACATTAGTAGAGATCATCTACTACAAACACAAAAGTTAGCTGGGTGTGGTGGTGGGCACCTGTAATCCCAGCTACTGGGGAGATTAAGGCAGGACAATCATTTGAACCCGGGAGGCGGAGCTTGCAGTGAGCCAAGATTGTGCCACTGCTCTCCAGCCTGGGCGACAAAGCAAGACTCCATCTCAAAAGAAAAAAAGAAAGGAGTGGAGTCCCTAAGAGTTAAAAAGACACTGAACTCATGAGTATATTAAGTGCCTCTAAGTATCTATCACTAGTATAGGGGTGTCCAAGGAAGAGAATACAGTCATGGGTTCCTGGTTTCTCTTTCTGGTTGGGCCAGTAAAGCCCCTTCCTCATCCCTCTTTTCACTAGAGACAGAAACTAAAAACCAATGGCTTCAGACTGCCAAAACCGAAAACAAACAAAACAGAACAATAACAACAACAAAATAAGGCAGGCTGGGCAAGCTTGCAACCCTTCAAGATGATTGTTTTCATGGATTTAAAGAAACGGGATAGCACTTTGGGAGGCTGAAGCAGGCAGATCACGTGAGGTCAGGGGTTCGAGACCAGCCTGGCAAACACGGTGAAACCCCGTCTCCACTAAAAATACAAAAATTAGCCGGGCGTGGTGGCACACACCTGTAATCTGAGCTACTCAGGAGACTGAGGCAGGAGAATTGCTTGAGCCCAGGAGGTGGAGGTTGCAGTGAGCCGAGATTGTGCCACTGCACTCCAGCCTGGGCAACAGAGTGAGACTCCATCTCAAAAAAAACAAAAACAAAAACAAAAAAAAAAACAGAAGAAATAAAATGGGTGAGGGAAAGAGAGAGAGTTTGCAGAGTGTACACACTTTCTTGAACAAACAGTTTTTTCTCGGGCTTCTTGCCCCACCCAGCTTTAGTCATTAGCTCTAAGATCAAACAGAACTTTACGTTGGGAGGGACATTAATGAGGAGACTGTACAAATGGAAAAACCCAAAGATCTAAGCAGAACATCCGCCTCAGAGGAGAGACTGCAAGGGAGGTCAGTTATTGCCATAGTGCAAAGGAACACAATTTAAAAAGGGAGAGATTCATATTTGTTTATTCTGTGATGCTTTTCCTGGCTCCTCTTCCATTTATTTATTCATTATTCATTCACTCATTCATTCAACTTACTGAGTGCTGGACATTGTCCTAGTCATTAGGGAATTCTTTATTGACTTTCTCTTAATCTCTATTGTTTTCAAGAATGAAGGGGGCCAGGTTCAGTGGCTCACACCTGTAATCCCAGCACTTTGGGAGGCTAAAGCAGGCAGATCACTTGAGGCCAGGAGTTGAAGACCAGCCTGACCAACATGGTGAAACCCTGTCTCTACTAAAAATACAAAAATTAGCCAAACATGGTGGTACCTGCCTATAATCTCAGCTACTGGGGAGGCTGAAGCACGAGAATTGCTTCAACCCAGGAGGCGGAGGCTGTAGTGAGCCAAGATTGCACCACTGCCCTCCAGCCTGGGTGATGGAGCAAGACTCCATCTCAAAAAAAAAAAAAAAAAAAGGCCGGGCGCGGTGGCTCAAGCCTGTAATCCCAGCACTTTGGGAGGCCGAGACGGGCGGATCATGAGGTCAGGAGATTGAGACCATCCTGGCTGACACGGTGAAACCCCGTCTCTACTAAAAAAAAATACAAAAAACTAGCCGGGCGAGGTGGCGGGCGCCTGTAGTCCCAGATACTCGGGAGGCTGAGGCAGGAGAATGGCGTGAACCCGGGATGTGGAGCTTGCAGTGAGCCGAGATCTGGCCACTGCACTCCAGCCTGGGCGGCAGAGCGAGACTCCGTCTCAAAAAAAAAAAAAAAAAAAAAAAAGGGAGAAGAAGGAAAGGAAATTGAGCAACTGGCAACTTCTTCTGGTATGTGGAACAGACTCATTCCGTTTGGATTTCCTTTTCCTGAACCAGTCTGAAGGGGCAGCCTGACCCTGCTCCAAGCACCAACTGGGTTCCCGTGCCCTTGGCCAGAACTCCATAGAAGGCTCTGCCTTGGGGCCAGGGCCAGGAAAGGCCTCCACAACTCACAACTCTGAAGTTGAGGCAGAATCATGACAAAATAGGGAAAAAGAAGATTCAGAAATTTTTGTTGACATCTTCAAAATGATTACCCCTTCCTTGTTTGTAGAGTACTGATAACAAGCAAACAAACAGAAACAAAATGATTACCCCTGGTCTGGGCCTGGGATGAGGCAAGGTGATCAGGGTGCAAAATGTAAGGAGACCAGTCTCAGGGTTGCGCTAGTGTTTTCGTGCAAGTAGGTACTTCCTTAAATTTTGCGCCCTAGCTGCCTCCTTTACCTTATTCTAGTCTTGATCCTGCAATTAATTATTTTCTTTACTCCCTCCACTTCTACCCTGAAGTGTCCACTGTCAGATACACTTGGAAAATATTGCTTACCATGTACAGTATATTCTTCAAACTACCTACAGCTTCTGGTTTATACACAGTGCACGCCAGTCTATTAAAGGCTCTGAGATCTCCTGCAGTAAGGAAATCCTATCTAACCCTGCATTTCCCAAATGTACTGGACTCTGGAATTCTTTCTTCTTTTTAAAGAAATACTTATTAACATCTCATGGGACATCCAGGGCTGCTAGTTAAGAAATACTTTGAATGGTTGTGTATGGAATGTACTCATTATTTTGAAAAGTTTTCCTTGCTCAATAATAGCTATTTTCTATTCTGGATGTAGATTTCTTTGCAAGTTTCATTAAGCTCTTCAGCATCTGAGAAAGGATTAGAATGTTTAGTCACACTCTCCAAATTCCAGTTTATCAGTTCATTGATTCATCAACATTGATTAAGCACTTACTATGTGCTGAGAATACAAAGGTGAGTGAAATGGAGTTCCTTACCCCTAAGGGGCTAAGGAGGAGCAGAGACTTACACAACTTAAGTCCAAACGCAATTTGATAATTGCTGTAAAAGCACAACACAAACAGGGAAAGCAGCTAAAAAAAAAAATCCTTTGATTTTTTCTTTCTTTTCTTTCTTTTTCTTTCTTTTTTTTTTTTTTTTTTTTGAGTCAGTCTGGCTCTGTAGCCTAGGCTGGAGTGTGGTGTTGCGATCTTGACTCACTATAACCTCTGCCCGTGGGCTCAAGCAATTCTCCCCACCTCAGCCTCCTGAGTAGCTGGGACTACAGGTATGTGCCACCACACCCAGTTATTTTTTTATTTTTTGTAGAAACAGGGTCTCATTGTGTTGCCCAGGCTGGTCTCGAACTCCTGAGCTCAAGCAATCTGCCCACCTTGGCCCCACAGAGAAATGGGATTGTAGGCATGACCCTTCACCCCTGGCCTGTCCTTTGATTGTTGTACCTCCAAACCAAATTAACTGCTTCTTAGGGAAAAGAGCTATTTGTGATATTTTTCAGTCTTTCCTATCATACCTAGTAGGGACTATGCACATAATAGATGCTCAATAACTATTCATCACATAAATATTTGAAGAAGAAAGCTGGCAACTTAACTGATGTACATTTGGTTATAATATCTATTAAGGATCATTCACAAAAACACTTTAAAAAAACATGAACAGAAGGTTGTACTAACCCCTCTAAGTTTCAGTTTCTCCATCTGTAAAACAACAACAACAAAAATAGTCCTAATTTCATGGGGTTCTGAGAGGATTAAATGAGAATGTATGTAAAGCAGCTATTATGTTCCCCGGCATGTTAATGGGTGGCCAATAAACAACAGTAATTATGACTACAATGGACTGTGCTTTTTATCCACAATGGCACACTCTGATTTGATGAAAAGGTCACTTGGAGTTTTATTTGGCTCCATGAAACACTCTCTCGCTTGACAAGAATGTAGTGAACACATGCTGGCCAAGCACCCTAGTTAAGACTACACACCACACACACACACACACACAGAGCACATCACAGCACACACACACACACACACACACACACACACACACTCTCCTCCAACCCTCCCTTTCTTTCCATAAAAGGCATCAGCAGGAGGCCAGGCTCAGTGGCTCATGCCTGTAACCCAGCACTTTGGAAGGCCAAGGCAGGAGAATCACTTGAGCCCAGGAGTTTGAGACCAGGCTGGGCAATACAGGGAGACCTCATCTCTACCAAAACAAAAAACAAAAAACAAAAAAGTAGTGGGCATGGTGGTGCACCCCTGTGGTCCCAACTATTCAGGAGGTTGAGGTGGGAGAATTGCTTGAGCCCAGGATGCGGAAGTTGCAGTGAGCCACGGTGGGCGCCACTGTACTCTAGTCTGGGTGACAGAGTGAGACCCTATCTCAAAAAAAAAGAAAAAAAAAAGGCATCAGTAGGAACTCCCCAAATGGTCTGATTTTCCCAGCTCTCCAGCGCGAACTTGCGGAAACACAAGGTGACTCTTTCCTTGGAAGGCACTGTTTTGAGATCCGAGCAGGCTTGATAATGAGGAGGGAGAACCCATGAGTGCCCATCAGCAAGACCCAGCGTCACCTTAGGACTGGTCAGCTTTCACGCCTCCACGAAGCTGGGAAGGGTTCTCTTGGTGCCCGGCACTGATTCCTGCTTCATAGTGTAATTAGCTCAGTTGCCTTATCCTTTTTCCTAATCTAAATGCTCCCTGAGAGATGGCTTTGAGCCACATTTACCTTGATACCCCTCCCTGCCCCTGCAGTGTTTTCCAAACCCAAACAAGCCTTCAAATTACCTGGGTGGCTTGTTAAACATACAGATTCTCTTGTCAAAACTTCTGGGAATTGGACCCAGAAAGCTGTGTTTAGAAGGCTTCTGGGGGATTTTAGGCAACCAGTGTGACGTTTGGGAAGCACCGGGCCACAGCACTTTGCTCAAGGTTTTGCTCACAGTTGGCCTACCATGTCTATGGAAAGAATGACCAATGAGAGGGTAGGACCTTGAGCAAACAAGGAGACATTTGGTGGAGGGGCACATACACTTGCATATGTGCCATGTGGTTTACACAATAGAATTCGGTCTGTGACATAAGATGTTGCCTGTAATTTAGAAACAGAGGCCCCAGGAGCCAGAAGATCACCTTGAGGAACCCTGAAGCAAAGCCAACTGCTTCTCATTCTGCCTGCAGCTCACCCTGTGGAAGGGCACAGCTGTTAATCATAATAATCTGGATTCTTGGTGGAGCTCCAGATTGACATCACACTATCCAAAGGATCCCAGGGGAAAGTAGCAGCATTCAGAAATAAATGAAAGTCTCCTGGCACCCATAAATAAGATACCAGGATAGGAGCCTGATTGGCCCAGCTAAGGTCCCACACCCTTCCCTGAGCTAATCACTGTGACTGGGGTACATTGTTGGCCAGGCCTGGATTACTTGCCCATCCTTTGGCCCGGGGACAGGGTCACATGATTGGCAACCACAAGAGAAGCACATGACTGAGGAGAGGCAGTTCCCTGAAGGTATGGTTGCTACTGCCAGAGGAAAGTATCTACTCCAAACTATGACCTTGACTTGCCCAAACAACTGAAGACACCAGCTAGCCCCAAAGGGAAATGTCCTATCGCCTAGGCAAAGCTTCTTAAGGCTCCACATTGAAGGAGCCTTCTTGAAGTAACTTCGAAGATAGTGAGTTTTTATTTCCTGAAGGTAAAATCTCAAAGCAGACATATTCAGACCTAACTTTTTTTTTTTTGAAGTCTCTTGTTTCTAATTAAAAATAATGCTCTGGCCGGACGCAGCAGCTCAAAGTTCTGTAATCCCAGAACTTTAGGAGGCCAAGGCTGGAGGTCCGCTTGAGTCCGGGAGTTCAAGACCAGCCTAGGCAACATAGGGAGAGCCTGTCTCTATAAATTTTTTTTAAAAAAATTAGCCAAGTATGGTGATGCACACTTGTGGTCCCAAGCTACTCGGGAGGCTGAAGTGGGATGACTGCCTGGGCACCACTGCACTCCAGCCTGGGAAACAAAGACCCTATCTAAAAAAAAAAAAAAGAAAAAAAAAATCTCAAATTTTTATCACGAAAAATTTCAAACCTACAGAAAAGTTGAAAACACAGTACCAACACTACTAACATTATCCTTAAATTTCAACAATTGTTAACATTTTACTACATTCACTTTATTTCTTTCTCTCTTCACACACATATATAAAGAGAAAGAGACACAAACAAAAACACATGTATATTTACTTTTTTTTTTCTAAATCAGTTAAGAGTTAGTTGTAGGTATAATGACCCTTCACCCCTCAATACTCCAGCATATATTTTCTAAGAACAAGGACATTCTCCTACATGACTACAATGTAATTATTGAACTCAAGATGTTTAACATTGATGCAATGTTATTATCTAACATATAGGAACATTATGGAACATAATTTATATTCAGATTTGTCCCAAATGTCTCAATAATGTGCTTTTTTTTTTTCTTTTCTTGATAGGGTCTCACTCTGTCACCCAGGCTGGAGTGCAGTGATGTGATCTTGGCTCACTGCAGCCTCGACCTCCCAGGCTCAAGCAATGCTCCTGTCTCAGCCTTCCTAGTAACTGGGACCACAGGCGGGTGCCACCACGCCCAGCTAATTTTTGGTATTTTTTGTAGAGACAAGGTTTCGCAATGTTGCCCATACGCTGGTCTCAAATTCCTGACCTCAAGCGATCCACCCGCCTCAACCTCCCAACATGCTAGGATTACAGGCATGAGCCACCACGCCTCGCCTCAGCAATGTCCTTTAAAGTGTTATGTTTTATTTCCCTCCTACTCTGGTATCCAATCAAGGATGCCTCATTGCATTTAGTTGTCTTATTTCTTCAGTCTCCTTACTTTGTCTTTCCCATCATTGATATATTTGGAGCCCAAGTTCCAGTTGTTTTGCCAAACATCCCTTAGTTTGGAACTCGATGCATTTTTCCTTATGGTTAGAATCAACATTTTTGTCTGGAATACTATATACTTCTCAGTGCATCCCCTCAGGGGCACACGATATGACTTACTTGGTAATGTTAACTTTGATCACTTGGTTATAATCATGCCTGCCAAATCCACCATTATAACACTATTTTCCCTGTATAATAAGTAATTCACATGAGATCATGTGAATATCCTGTTTTCCAACAACCTTCCACCCAATGGTGAGTTTTGTCTGAATCAGTTATTAGTATGGCAGTTGTGAAATGGTGGTTTCTATCCTTTCTTCTACATTTATTAGTTAGCAGTATTCTCTTAAAAATATCCCTCCACCTAACATTAGTTTTCACATTTTTAATAACAATTAGTAATAATAATTCAATGATTAAAAATCTATTACTGTCTTTATTCATTTTGATGTTTCGTATTGTCTGAAATGTAGCCAAAGTACCTTCAGGCTGGCACTCCTGTCCTTTTAAGATAGCCACATCAGCTTTTGAAAGTGTCTTTACTGTCTGTGGGAACATGTTCCAAACTCACACTTGTACTTTCTTCTCCCTAACTCTGGAAACAGTCATTTCTCCAAAGAGCACTGATTCTTTATCATAGAAAATGGTATTTAGAAACCAAGGTATAGGTGGAAGGTGTGCTTATTACTGTTGGAACGACACTACTCCCAAGCTCTATAAGTAAACAGAGCCAGGGAATACTTGTCTGTATATATGCATGCACATACTGAGATATATCCACACATATCTACAACTACTTCTATATGTATCTATACATATTAAAAACAGTGAGTTCATACTGGTAGCTCCAATTCCAATCCAACACTATAGAATTCATTCTATTTTTCTCACTTTCCATATTTGCAACTCAATAATGAGAAACCATTAGTAGAGAAAAAGTAATTCTGTAAACACTATATCCATAGAAGGTCGGTAATAAAAAGAAGGGAAATAATGTTCAACACACAACATGGATGAATTCTGAAAAATTATGTTGAGCAAAAACACTAGACACGTGAAATAATCAGTTACACATTACTGCATATTCCATTTATATTCCATTGATACAAGCAAAAGTAATTGATGAGAATACAAACTAGAAAGTGGTTGCTCTGGAGTGGGTGGGAGGATTGACTGGAAGGGAGTCAGGGGATTTTCTAGGGCAATGGCAGTGTTCTAGAGATTGTGCTCAGTGGTGGCTACACAGATATATTCAACTGTCAACATTCATGGAACTGAACACTTGAGAGCTGTACATCTTGTTGTACGTAAATTATGCCTTAATGAAAAAGAAAGACATGAAAATCTATAAATTGCTCTTAAATGGAACGTTATTAAGCTTAATTTGTAATAAGAGAATGCAAATTAAAACACTGAGACACCACTTTCACCTATATCAACAGCAAAAAATCAAAAGGTTGACAATATGCATTGTTGGTGAGACTGGGGGGGAATCAAGCATTCTCACCTGCTGGTGGGAATGCAAAAGAGAACAGTCCCAGTGAAGGGGAATTTGGCAATACCTAAAAATAGCCATATTGACCCTTTGCCCCATCAATCTCCCTTTTGGGAATTTATCCTAAATATGTATCTAAAGCTAATTTTCCCATATACTCAGATCTATTTCTTCACTTCACTTTTCATTCTTTTCTACTATTTATTCTCCAGTACCACATAATTTTAATTCTAGAGGTCTTATAGTATGTGTTCATGTCTATTAGGGTTACTTCTACCTCTTTGTCTTTTTTTAGTTTTTCTAGCAATTCTTGTGTGCTTTATTTTAAATAAATAAGTATATATATGTACACATGCAGATAGGTATTATATATATATTTGTATATATGTGTGTGTATGTATATACCCATACAAATAGATATAGATATTAAATAGGTACATATTTGTATAGGTGTATATACATACACACACCCCTATACAAATAGGTATATATACACACATACATATATATGCATATTTGTATACATATACACACACAAATATGTGTGTATGTATATGTGTGTGAATATGTTTATATATGTATTTGAAGTTTTAAAACAAAAACATTGGTATTTTTATTGGAAATGCATTACATTTATAATTTAAGGATAAGTAACATTTTTATGATAGTCATGTTTTCCGAAAACAAAGAATGTCTTTCCATCAAGTGTATACTTATATCTTTTAAGAATGTTTTACAGATTTCTTCATATAGCTTTTGCACATTTCTTATTAATACTTAAGTTTTTATCTTTACTCTTGTTGCTATTGTAAATGGGGTTTTTGCTTTCATTATTCCTTCTAACTAGTTGGTCATTGTTCGTGTATATGAAGCTATTGATTTCTGAAGGTTAATTTTATACCCTGTTATATTATTGAATTACTTTATTGTTTGAGTTAGTTTTATTTAACCTCTTGGGTTTTACAGGCATACTACCATATCATCTGCAAATATATATAGTTTTACCTCTGCTCTTTCAATTCTTATGCTTCAAATTGCTTCCTTCTGCCTAATTGCATTGGCTGATACCTTCTATACTGTGTTAAATAGTAGTAGATATAGTTGGCATCCTTGCCATATATCTGACTTTAGTGAGAATGTCACCAATTTTTTTCCAATTAAATAAAAGTTGGCTTTTGACTTAAGTATTTTTATTATGTTAACCATGTATCCATCTTCCTATTTTATTGAGAATTTTTTATTTGAAATGAGTGTTGAAGTTTATCAAAATCCTTTTCAACATTTATAGAAATTATTATATAACTGTTCTTACGTTAATATGATGAATTATTTTAATGAATTTGCTAATATCAAACCATTCTTGCATTCCTGACATAAACTGTAGTTGATCATGATGTATTTCTAAATGAGGTATTAGATTCTGTTTGTGAATGTTTCATTGGTTTTTTAACATCAATATTCGTAAGTCAGAGGCCAGGCACGGTGGCTCACGCCTGTAATCCCAGCACTTTGGGAGGCCAAGGTGGGCGGATCACAAAGTCAGGAGATCGAGACCATCCTGGCTAACACGATGAAACCCCATCTCTACTAAAAATGCAAAAAATTAGCTGGGCATGGTGGCGGCTGCCTGTAGTCCCAGCTACTCGGGAGGCTGAGGCAGGAGAATGGCATGAACCTGGGAGGCGGAGCATGCAGTGAGCTGAGATTGCCCCACTGCACTCCAGCCTGGGCAACAGAGCAAGACTCCGTCTCAAAAAAAAAAAAATTCATGGTTAGAATGATTTATATTTGTGTGTTCATGCACTGTATTTATTAGGTTTGAGTATAAACGTTAATCTTGCTTTATAAAAAATTTAGGAGCCTTTTTCTATTTTTTATGCTCCAGAATAATTCATGTAGCATTGGTATTATTTCAGTTTTGAAGGTTTTCTGGAATTCTCTTGTGAAACCATCTGATTGTGATGGCTTTTTATGGGGTAGTTCTTTGAAATGTTCTTTAACAATTCTTTGGAAATTTGTCTGCTTAAGCAATTTCTCTCTCCTGAGGTCAATTTTGTAAAACTGTATTCCTAGGAAGTTATCCATTTCAAAAGCTTTCACATTTATTTATTGTGCAATGTAGTGTCTCACGATTTAAAAAAATTCTTCCATCATAAAAGTTATTTGTCACTTTTCTTCTTTATAGATTTATGTTTTCTTTTCTTTTCTTTTTTTTTTTGAGATGGAGTCTCGCTTTGTCGCCCGGGCTGGAGTGCAGTGGCCGGATCTCAGCTCACTGAAAGCTCCGCCTCCCAGGTTGACGCCATTCTCCTGCCTCAGCCTCCCGAGTAGCTGGGACTACAGGCGCCCGCCACCTCTCCCGGCTAGTTTTTTTGTATTTTTTAGTAGAGACGGGGTTTCACCGTGTTAGCCAGGATGGTCTCGATTTCCTGACCTCGTGATCCACCCGTCTCGGCCTCCCAAAGTGCTGGGATTACAGGCTTGAGCCACCGCGCCCGGCCAGATTTATGTTTTCTTCTTTGTTTTCTTGATTTGGTTAGCTACTGTTTCCCTCTGCCCAAGGAACCACCATTTAAATTTACGTGGTTTTATCATTTTCCTGTTTTTATTTTAAGCCCTTTAATTTCTACTTCAATATGTATTATTTCTTTCCTTATGTTTTCTTTTGGTTGATTTCATTGTGATTTTTCTAGCTTATTTGAGTTGGAGTTTAATTCACTTGTTTTCCTCCTTTTATTTTTATTAATGTAAGCATTTAAGGTTATGAATTTCCCTCTGATCACTACTCTAATGTATCCTGTAAATTCTCATTTACAGTGCTTTCATTATTATTATTATTTATTAGTGTTATTATTTTTCAGACAGGGTCTCACTCTGTCACCCAGGCTGGAGTGCAGTGGACCAGTCATGGCTCACTACAGCCTCGACCTCCCAAGGCTGGTGATTCTCTTGCCCCAGCCCCCTGAGTTGCTGGGACTATAGGTACGTGCCACCACGCCCGGCTGATTTTTGTATTTTCAGTAGAGACGGGGTTTCGCAATGTTGCCCAGGCCAATCTCGAACTCCTGGCTTCAAACAGTCCACCCGCCTCAGCCTCCCAAAGTGCTGGGATTCCAGGCATAAGCCACTGTGCCTGACCTCATTATTATTATTTTTTAGAAATGCCACCATTGCAGTTTTTATTTCCACTTTCACCTAAGTGGTTTTTTTTTTTTTTCCTACAGGCTCATATCTGGCTAATCCTCAGTGTTGTTTAATAGACAGTATTTTAATTTTTCACCTGTAAAAGCCTTTAAAATCTTTTGTAGTTTTATTGTATTGTGATAAGAATTATGCCTTATTTTTATTTTAATTTTTAGAGACAGGAGTCTTGCTATGTTGCCCAGACTGGCCTCAAACTCCTGGGCTCGAGTAATCCTCCAGCCTCAGCTTCCCAAGAAGCTGGGACTATCAGCATGTGCCACTATGCCCAGCTAGAATTATGTTTTAAAGCACTTAACAGTTAAAATGTTTTCCTCCTAGAACGTTTAAGTGCAATTGACATAGGAAAATGTGCTGTACTCATCTGGTAGCATCTCATATCCTCTGGCCTACAACCACATATCCCTCACAGCATGTTCAGCATTTTTTGGGTCACACTTTTTAAAGAGTAAAATCAGTTCTTCTCATAATGTTCTAGTATTACCTTTTAAAAAATGGTTTTCATTTATTACATATGTATATTTTAAGAGACAGAGTCTTGTTACGTTGCCCAGGCTGGAGGGCAGTGCCTATTCACAGGTACAATCATAGCACACTGCATCTCTGAACTCCTGGACTGAAGCGACCTCCCACCTCAGGCTCCCGAGTAGCCGCGACTGTAGGTGCGCCACCACACCTGGCTAGTATTACCTTCTCTTTTTTTTGAGATGGAGTTTTGCTCTTGTTATCCAGGCTGGAGTGCAATGGCACGATCTCAGCTCACTGCAGCTCCACCTCCCAGGTTCAAGCAATTCTCCTGCCTCAGCCTGCTGAGTAGCTGGGATTACAGGCGCCCACCACCACACCTGACTGATTTTTTTGTATTTTTAGTAGAGATGGGGTTTTGCCATTTTGACCAAGATGGTCTCAAACTCCTGACCTCAGGTAATCCACATGCCTCGGCCTCCCAAAGTGCTGGGATCACAGGCATGAGCCACTGCCCCTGGCCAGCTAGTATTACCTTCTTATCAATATAATGGTAGTGTTTGATTAAAGTGATCTGGATACATCAAACCACATGGTTCACTAAAATACCAACCTAAAAATGTATATATGCCTTCAATTTTCTCGTGGTTCAATAATTTTATGAGAACCTAAATTCTTCTTTTTTTTTCCCCCACTTCACTGAGAAAATTTGATCTTATGCAGTGTTTGTTTTACTGTATACTAAAGGTCAACTAATGGGCTACAGTTCTACATTAAGAGCAAAATGATGGCTGTATTTACCAAAACCTAGCATAAGACCTAACAGTTTATGAATGTTTAATGAATATTTTTAAAATTCATAAGTGAATATTCTAATATAGATTATAATTTACTTACTTTTGTAAAATAACAGCACTTTGATTGATCTTTAAGTAGTTAAGTATGATTGCTTTAATCTTACTACTAAAAACCATTTTCTATCACATTTGTAATCTAAGTTGAATGGGTTGTAGTGCCTTTTAGCTTAAGTGCAGTGCATTGGAAATAGCATTTTTAAGGGTGGGTGTCAGAAGACCTAGAGTTTTCTCAAGCTGATGAGAGGAAGGAACTGTTGTCTTTAAGTAATAAATCACGGATTTTTTTTTTTTTTTAAGACGGAGTTGGAGTTTTGCTCTTGTTGCCCAGGCTGGAGTGCAATGGCATGATCTCAGCTCACTGCAACCTCCACCTCCCGGGTTCAAGCAATTCTGCCTCAGCCTCCTGAGTAGCTGGGATTACAGGCACCCACCATCACAACTGGGTAATTTTTTGTATTTTTAGTAGAGATGGGGTTTCACTATGTTGGCCAGGCTGGTCTCGAACTCCCGACCTCAGGTTATCTGCCCGCCTCGGCCTCCCAAAGTGCTGGGATTATAGGCATGAGCCACCATACCTGGCCAAATCGTGGATTCTTTAAAGTGATATTGAGAAGAGAATTCTTGAAAGGATCAAAGGATGGCTTCACAAGTCACTGAACATTTCCCTTAGGTGAGGGTCTCCAGACAGAATATGGAATGAAACGCAGTTTTAATAAGCAAACCTCTTAGAATTGCGTGATGGTCTGAAACATTTGGTGGCCTCCAGTGAACCATGCCTCCTGCTACTTACACCCTTTCATAACCCTCTCCCTTGAATCTGGTCTGGCCTTGGGGCTCACTTTAACCAATGGACAGTGGTGGAAGTGATGCAAGTTCCAGGCCTAAGCCTGTCAACTTCTGCTTTTCACTCTTGGAACCAGCCACCATGCTCTAAGAAGCCCAAGTCACACGAAGAGGCCACAGAGAGCAGTGCCAAGGCACTCCAAGAGTGAGCCATCTTGAATGTATCACCCCAGACTGAGCCCTTAAATCATGGGTGGTCAAATGATGCCTTTCAGCGAAATCTGGTCCGCCATCTGATTTCTGTAAATCAAGTTTTATTGGAACAAAGCTATGCCCTTTCATTTATATATTATCTATGACTACTTTCTCACAACAATGGTATAGCTGAATCATCATGCCAGTTGACCATATGGTCCACAAGGCCTAATATATCTGTGATTTGGTCCTTTATGGGAAAGTTTGCTGAGGCCTGCCCTAGATGGCTGCAGCACCAGCTGACTTCATGTGACACCGAACTGGCCACCTGAGCCCAATCTACCCACAGACTCATGAGCAGCAATACAATGGATGCTGTCTTAAACCATTAAGTTTTGGAATGCTTTGTTATATAGTCACAATAGCAACAAATTATACGATCCAATATCTGAATTGTATAAGCTTGATGATTTCATAGTTTAAATTTTTATGCTCTTTTCTTTTTTCTTAACTTTTTGTAAGCTTTATTTAACATTTTCTAAATTGTGTTATCCATGTGTCATTGAAACTTCTCTCACCAAGACAACCTTATCCTTGTTACATTCAGTGGAGGTTTTTCAGTCTTCACTTCATTTGACTCTTGACTAGCATTTGACACTGTTGACCACTTCTTGGTTCCTGAGATATTTTTCCCTTTTATTCAGTTACAGCATGATCTCCAAACTTTCTCTGGTTTTACAGGAAGTTCCTTATCAATTTTCTTTTGGAAATTCTGCCCAACAATGTTAGAGTTCCTCAGAATTCTATCTTAGATTTCATTCAATATTCAAAAGATATATTTTAAAATTCATAAGTGTATATTCTATATATAGATTATAATTTATATAATTTCTATGTAGAAATATAAATTTTTAAAAATTATAATTTATATTTCTACATAGAAATTATATAAACTATGACATAATGTACTTTATACCAGGCATTTTTCTAGGTACATTGGATACCTTAATAAACAAAACAGGCAAACAAAAGTCATTCCAGTCCTTGGAGAAATTTTTAAATGTACACATAATAAACTAAATTTTTGCAAAAGCTAGAAGTTGATAAGTGCTTTAGAAAAGAAAATCAACAGGTAAGGAGAAGAGAAGTAGGGAGTAGCACAAGGGAAGGGTAGGGCAATGTAAAGAAGAGTGCTCAGAATAGACTTTTTTGAGATGATGATGTCTGAGCAAAACCTTAAAAAAGGCAAAAAGACCTGACATGTGACTATCTAGAGGAAGAGCATTTCTGGCGAAGAGAGAAGTATTTCAATGAGAACTGAAAGCAAGGAGCATGTCTGAAAGGTTTGAAGACAAGAAGGTTGTCCCCTGTGGTGGAATGGAGTGAACATCAGGAGATGAGGCTGGAGAAATCTCAGGCTCCTGGGGTCCTATAGGACCTTGTAAATTATAGTCAGGCTTTTGTCTCTTCTGAGTGAGATGAAGGGTCACAGGAGAAATTTGAGAAGAATGAAGTCATCCGATCATCAAAAGAATCACTCTAGCTGCTGAACTGAGAAGAGAACAGAGGTGGCAGGAAGGGCAATAGAGAGACCAGCTAGAAGCTCTGGGAGTGAGCAAGAGGGCAGCAGTGGAAACAAAGAGGAGTGACCATCTCTGGACAGTCGTATAGACTCATGCTTCCGTGGTTCCCATTACCATTCACATGCTGATACTCCCAGGTCTACGTTCTAGCCCAGATCTCTCTCCTGAGTTTCAGACCCCCATATTCCAAATACCTGTTTGTCTTCTCTTTTTTTTCCATGTTCCATAGGCACTTCAGTTTCTACTCTTTCCTCTGAAGTCTTTTTCTCCTCCAATGCTCCCTCCATGTCACTACTAAAGCCATGCAGCCTCACCTTTCTATGAAGGCATTATCTTTAAAAGGCCACCGTTAAAACGTATGTTAGTGGAGACTCTGTGCTGGCCCATAGACATTTTGGTTTCCACTAACACATCATTATGGTTTAGTTTATCAGCTTTTCTGCCTATAATGGTGGCTTGAAGGATTGGACATAGGATCGGTAGGTTTTAATTGGCATAGGAAGATGTAATGCCGCTTTAGAAGACAGTTCAGGGCAGGGTGTACCATGTTGGTTGGATACTGAACACCCTGAGGATGGAAGATGGGAATTACAGACAGAATTCCTTTTGTTTCACAGTTTTACCCAATAGAGGCACTGCCACTGGAACACATAATTCTGCAATTGTCAGTTTTGTTACAAATCGTGCGTTTATCACGTAACCATCATGCAAATAAAATTCTTTATATGTTACAGAATTTTAATATGTGAATTCCATTTTCTTCCATCTCTCTTAGGAATTGTTTTGTCCACTTGCCATAATAATTTTAGAATTTTGCATTCATTCTATTGACTTGTAGCAAAGGCAATACTTTCACTCTGGAAAATATTTAGTCCGAAGGTTGTGCGAGTCCTTTTTCCATGATCTTTGTTTTTTCATAATTTGTGTGTAAAGGAGTTTACACACAAATATCTTAATCTTTGTTTCTAACTCTTACAAGAGTTTTCTTTAAATAATAGATACGAAGGAAATAAGTTTTCCTAGATTATGTTTTACCACATCATACTTGTATGTGGGAACGAGTCTTGTAAAAATCATTAATGTGAAACTAAGTAGGCCAAGGAGAGCTATTATTTTTTATTAGAAAATTAACTTCAAAATGAATGTTTAAATGCAAGCTTCACATAGTTAAAAATGCAATTAAGGCTGATTCCTTGACACTTGAAAGCTCTTTTCATATATTTATCATTTATTCAACAAATATTTATCAAAGGATTGCTCTGTGCCAGGATGCTTGCACTGGGGATGGAGCATAAACAAAGACAAGGACCGTGCACTGTGCAGCTTAATTCTAGAGGGAAAAGAAGACAAAAAATAAGTTAAAAAATAAATTACTGCTTGCAAAAAGTGCTAGGAAGGAAATAAACCAAATGAAGAGAGAGAGAGAGAAAGAAGGAGAGGCTACTTGAAAGAAGGTCTTTCTGAGAAGATGAATGTGAGTTGAGACCTGAAACCACAAAGGTGAGGTTGAGTCAGTCACGAGAACATGAGAAATGCCTCCCAGCAGAGGCACCAGCAGGAGCAAAGGCCCAGAGGCAGGAAAGGCTTCATGTTCCAGAAACAGAAAGGAGGCCAAAGTGACTGCAGTGAAGTGACCAAAAATGAGAGGCACAAGACAGGCTAGAGGGAGGGGCAGAAACCAGATCATGCAAGACTCTGTAAGCCTTGGGAAGGAATTTGGTTTCTATTCTGAATGTGATGAGAGGACAATGAAGGGCTTATGAAAAGGAATGATTTGACCTGATGCTTTCCTTTTTGTTTTCTGTTTTGAGATGGAGTCTTTCACTGTCACCTAGGCTGGAGTGCAGTGGTGCGATCTCCGCTCACTGCAACCTCCGCCTCCCAGCTTCAAGAGATTCTCCTGCCTCAGCCTCCCAAGCAGCTGGGATTACAGGCATGCACCACCAGGCCTGGCTAATTTTTATATATTTAGGAGAGACGGAGTTTCACCATGTTGGCCAGGCTGGTCTCAAACTCCCGACCTCAAGCGATCCACCAGCCTCAGCCTCCCAAAGTGCTGAGATTTACAGGCATGAGCCACAATGCCCAGCCCTCTGTTTTTTGTGTGTTTTTTTTTAATTGTGGGAAAATACACGTAACATAAAATTTACCATTTTAACCATTTTTAAGTGTACGATTCAGTGGTATTTTGTACATTCTCATTATTGTGCAACTGTCACCACCGTCCATCTCAAGTACTTGTTTCATATTCCAACAGAAATTCTGTCCCTCTTAAACAGTAACTCCCCATTCTCTGCCTCCCCTCCCACCCCATCTAATCACAATTCTACTTTCTGTCTCTGATTTGCATATTCTGGGTATCTCCAATAAGTGGATCATATAATATCTGTCATCTTATCTGGCTTATTTCACTTAGCATCATGTTTTCAGTGTTCACTCATGTTGTAGCATGTGTCAGAATTTCATTCTTTTTTAAGGATAAATAATATTTCATTGTATATACACACTACACTTTGTTTTTCATCTGTTGATAGACACTGTCCTCTGCTTTTTAATGAAGGATTAATTATTTCAATGCTTTTTGTGGGAAGAAACAACAATGTGAAAAATAGTTGTTGAATGGGGTTGTGTCTCATAGGATTTATATTCAAATTGTGTAAACAAGGTATCAATTTGTTTTTCTCTCACATAGAGGTAGATGGTCCAGGACCAGTATGATGGCTCCATGGCTGTCAGGGACCCATAATCCCTTCTGGTTTTCTCCTCCATCATCTTTAGCACAAGGGATTCACATTCAAGGTCGTCTCATGGTCACATGATAACTACAACAGCTCCGACAACCATATGTGACCTCCAGGCAGCAGGAAGAAGAAAGAGGGTAATACAAAATGGTGGCCAAAGACAAAATGTGCTCCAACAAACTGAGTGGTATGCTTGTGTAATTTTTTTTTAGAGATGGGGTCTTGCTATACTGCCAGGCTGGACTCAAACTGCTGGTCTCAAGCAATCCTCCTGCCTCAGCCTCCTGAGTCATGTGCCACTGCACCTGGCTCTGAGTTATGTTCTTTAAAGAGCTCTCCTAGAAGCTCACTGGCTGCCCTCACCTGCAGTGGAAGCTGGAAATCTAGTCTTACAGCCGTGCACCTTACCACACCCAGCATTATCGGGAGGTCTCTTCGGAAGGAAGGTGAGAAGGAAGGAAGGAATTCCTGATTGTCTCAGAAATAACAGAAGTGTTCTTGGTATCTTGGCATTTTGGCTGCTTGTAATGGTTGAATTTTAAAACTATAGCAATGGCTCCATGGAAAAGACATCATTTTTTGTTTTTCTTTTTTTTGATATGGAGTCTCACTTTGTTGCCCAGGCTGGAGTGCAGTGGTGCAATCTCAGCTCACTGCAACCTCCGCCTCCTGGGTTCAAATGATTCTCCTGCCTCGGCCTCCCAAGTAGCTGGGACTACAGGCATGCACCACCACGCCCAGCTAATTTTTGTATTTTTAGTACAGACAGGGTTTCACCATGTCAGCCAGGTCAGTCTCGATTTCTTTACCTTGTGATCTGCCTGCCTCGGCCTCCCAAAGTGCTGGGATTACAGGTGTGAGCCACTGCGCCTGGCCGACATCATCTTTTTGAGAGGAGACAGTGTGTGGGAATTAAGTTGCCTTGCTGTTAACTTTTTAATTGGCCCATAGGCGATTTCCCTGTCCTATCTAATTGTATTTGAAATCCACTATTAAATGACAGAACTCAACAATAAGCACATGTTGTGCTTATTGGCTAAAGAAATCTTTTTGTTGTGCAGTTGCTGTTGGTTTTCTTTTCTTTTTTGTTAAAAATTTAAACTTAAAAAGGACTAAAGTCACTTCTGGAATTTCAGGAGTGGGTGGAGGTTTAAACAAACAACAACAGAAGAAATGAGAGTCAGTATGTCCAATCAGATGCACTGTCCTCTAATTAAAAATAAATAAAAATGCCGGGTGCGGTGGCACAAGCCTGTAATCCCAGCACTTTGGGAGGCCGAGACGGGTGGATCACGAGGTCAGGAGATCGAGACCATCCTGGCTAACACGGTGAAACCCCGTCTCTACTAAAAAATACAAAAAACTAGCCGGGAGAGGTGGCGGGCGCCTGTAGTCCCAGCTACTCGGGAGGCTGAGGCAGGAGAATGGCGTAAACCCGGGAGGCGGAGCTTGCAGTGAGCTGAGATCCGGCCACTGCACTCCAGCCTGAGCGACAGAGCGAGACTCCATCTCAAAAAATAAATAAATAAATAAATAAATAAATAAATAAATAAATAAATAAAAATACTAGTTTTTTTCATGTTTTCTTCACCCACTTAAGAAGCATAAAATACATTTTCTCTTTTATTTTTTCTTTACTTTTGTGTTAACGTGTGGTTTACATAAAGTCCAAAAATCTTAAGTGCAAAGTTTCTTTGAATTTTTACATTTTACATTTACGTTATTCACCTGTATAATTGCCAACTGGATCAAAATATAAGAAATTTCCTGCATCTAGAAGTTTCCCTCAAACCCCCAACCAGTTTCCCCCACAAAATGCAACTACTCTTCTGGTTCTTATTATTATAAGTTAATATTGTCTATTCAATAAAATACATGTATTTATGTATGTATGTATTTATTTATTTTTTAGAGACAGAGTCTTGCTCTGTCATCTAGACATTACCTCGGCTCACTGCAGCCTCAATTTCCAGGCTCAAGTGATCCTCCCGCCTCAGCACCCCCACCACCCCGAGTAGCTGGGACTACAGTCGCACTTCACTATCATCCCTGGCTGATTTTTGTAGTTTTTTGTAGAGACAGGATTTTGCCATGTTGCCCAGGCTAATCTCGAACTCCTGGGCTCAAGAGATCCCCCTACCTTGGCCTCCCAAAGTGCTGTGATTACAGGCGAGACCCACCATGGCCAGCCTAAAATATGAGTTTTCAAACTTTTTATTTGGAAGCTTGCAGAAAGGTTGCAAAAACAGTACAAAGAACATCCTTATTCCCCTTACCCAGATTTACCTGTTGTTAACATTTCTTTTCTTTCTTTTTCTTTTTTTTTTTTTTCTCACCAAAACCAGGCTCTCAAACCTGTTGTTAACATTTTTCTCTCCTTTATAATTTGCTCCTTTTCTCTCTCTCCCTGTCTCCACCTCCCTTCCCTCCGGCCACACATACTTTTTTTTCTGAAGTATTTGAAGTATTGAGGTGTTTTTGTTTTTATTTGTGGTGGAGATAAGGTCTCACTATGTTCCCTGAGCTGATCTCAAACTCCTGGCCTCAAGAGATCCTCCGACCTCAGCCTCCCAAAGCACTGAGACTACAGGCATGAGTCACCACACCTGGCTGGGATGTTAATATTAATGTAATATTTTCATCTAGTGTACCACCCATGCGCCAGTTTTGTCAATTGACTCAATAATTTTCTTTTTTTTAGCATGTTTTCCCCTTCAATACAGGATCTAGTCTAGGATCTGGCATTGTATTTAGTTGTTACATCTCTTTAGACTCCTTTAATCTGAAACAATTTTTCAGCTTTCCTTTGTCTTTTATAACTGTGACATTTTTGAAAAATACGGGGCCTTCTCTTTTTAAACAAGAGTATTTCTCATTTTGGTTTAGTCTGATGTTTCCTTGCTATTAGAATCAGGGTCTCCACACCTAGCCATAATAGCACACATCTGCCCCATGCTGGTGATGTTAATTTTGATCACCTCGTCGAAGCTTTGTCTGATTTTTTCCACTGAATGCTTACTATTTTTCCTTTACACCTAACAATCTTTGGGTAGACATTTAAAGATCATGCAATTGTCCAGCTCCTCATCAAACTCACCCTCCTAGATTTAGCATCCATGAACAATTCTTGTCTGTATCAATATTTACTTTGTCAATTGCAAAAAATGATGATTTTCCAATGGCCACACTCCATTTTTAACTTCATCTCAGGATGACTTTAGGATTTAGAACATTCCAGAAAGAACAAACCAATGGCCAATTCCTAATTTCTCTTAGCATGGTCTCTTTATTCTGCTTGCTGCTATATATTTGAAGTTACCCTTCTCCCATTTATCTCTCTTTCCTGGTTACTTCAGCTGCAGATTTCATGATGGCAGATTTTACCTATGGAAGAATTTTCCAGGAATCAGGCTTTTGAGTACATCTGGGCATTTGATATCTGCTGTCTTTAGACCTTTGGAAGATGAAGTACTTCATCTTTCATTTAGAAAAATAACCACACACATTCCTATGATTATTATTCTGAAGATAGAAATCCAAATTATTGATTGGTGGTTCTTGGGGGAGGGGGAAGATACGGTTCCAATTAAATATGATGTTTCAGATAAACACCAGCATTAGAAACCACTATAACTGATGGGGAAAATATGATGTTGATGTTTTTAAATGGAAGCTGTTCTCATTAGAGGCATGATATGCAAATTGCCAGTAAAACATCAGAGATAACAAACATTTTACTTGTTTTCTCAGTTATAGAAGGTTGCCTTATTTTTCTATTCCTTAAAAATATGAATACATTATAATTTTTCGTAGAAATTCTCCTTAGACGGATATCTTTCTGCCCAGGGACAGCTAAAATGGCAACTCTAGTAGTTTAGTCCTTAAACCTTATCTTCATACCTGTAATCTAGACTGGAGGCCACTGAAGTGCAAGCTAATGTTTCTGGTTGGGGACCAGTAGGAGGTAGTGGTTGGATTTTAAACCAGTTACCAGGAAACGATCTTCCTCATCTCAAAAATCAACCATGCCACTCTGGAAAAGAGTTCTGCAATTTTTCAAAAAGTTAAACATAAAACATATGACCAGCAATGCTATTCCTAGATATCTACCCATGACAAATGAAAACGTGTCCACAAAAAGACTTGCACATGAATGTCCACAGAAGCTTTATTCATAATAGGCCCAAACTGAAAACAACCTAATGTCCATCAACTGAAGAATAGATAGACATAATGTGGCTTATCCATGAATGGAATTATTGTGGCTTATCCATGAATGGAATTCTTTTCAGCACCAAAAAAGAACAAATTACTCACACATGCTACATCGTGGATGAACCTCAAGAATATTATGCTGGCTAGGCAAGGTGGCTTATGCCTGCAATCCTAGTACTTTGGGAAGTTGAGGCAGAAGGATCACTTGAGCCCAGGAATTTGAGACAAGCCTGGGCAACGTGGCAAGATCCCATCTCTTCAAAAAATAAGAAATTAGCCAGGTGTTGTGGCACATGCCTGTAGTCCTAGGAGGCTGAGGCAGCAGGATAGCTTGAGCCTAGGAGGTCAAGGCTGCAGTGAGCTGTGATTGCACAACTGCACTCTAGCCTGAGTGACAGAATGAGATCCTGTCAAAAAAAAAAAAAAAAAGAATATTATGACAAGTAAATAAGTCAGACACAGGCAAGCATGTATTGTATGATCCCATTTATATGAGATATCCAGAAAAAGCAGATTTATAAAGACAGAAAGTAGATTAGTAGTTGTCTGGGATTAGGGCTGGGAACAGAGATCACCTATAAATGGGCATGAGGGATCTTATTGCAAGGACGAAACAGTTTTTAAACTGATTTATGATGATAGTTGTACTGCTCAGTGACATTACTAAAAATAATTGAATTGTGCACTAAAAATGGGTGAATGCTATCCTATGTAAAATATATCTTAATAAAACTGTAGTATGTCACATAGTCAATATCCAGATCATCACCTGGATAAAGTGTAATATTTCCTGTTCTCTGGAAGATAAGACGTGTTTGGCTGGACCAATGTTGAAACATTTTAGCTGGGCAGAATGGGAGGGGAAATTTATTCAAAAATTGCTGATAGGCCTGGATTTATCTGTGACAATTGTATTTTGAAAGGCTCTCAATATCTCTATTTTAAGAGGAATTAAACTTTCTAAAACCATTTTGAAAGCATAATTCTTTACGTTTTTTCCATTAATTGTACATTCTTATTTTGTGGTTTTCGCAACTAAGATATAGGATCTAAAATAATTTCTGTTTCCTGAACTGTTATATCCCTAAGTAAATTGGTTGTCCCAGAGGTTACTACTCAAGATTTCACTTTCTGTGGTAAAAAGGATTTGATGAATTTGTTTTTAGACTTTCAGAGAAGCATTTGTTCCTCAAATGGCTCAAAGGTTCTGATAAATATGACAGGAGAGGGAATTAGCCTTCCAGAGATCCCTTGGTGAGCATGTACTAAAGGCCTATGCTTGACTGTTTCCAAAGCTATCTTCAAATTAATTTTAGTTTACAGGTTATGATTAGGAAAAGAATAACTTATTTTACAAAAGTCCTTTTGTAAAGTGGAGCTTTAGGAAGAACTCAAGAATGAAGGTTAGAAAGACCCGGATCCTGGCCGGGTGTGGTGGCTCACACCTGTAATCCCAGCACTTTGGGAGGCCGAGGTGGGCGAATCATGAGGCCAGGAGATCGAGACCATCCTGGCCAACACAGTGAAACCCCATCTCTACTAAAACTACAAAAAATTAGCCGGACGTGGGGGCCTGCACCTGTAGTCTCAGCTACTCGGGAGGCTAAGGCAGGAGAATTGCTTGAACCAGGAAGGCGGACGTTGCGGTGAACCGAGATCGCATCACTGCACTCCAGCCTTGGCGACAGAGTGAGACTCTGTCTCAAAAAAAAAAAAAAAAACAGACAGACAGACGTGGATCCCAGGCCTGTGCTGCTTTTTACCAGTGGTACATCCTTGAGTCAAATTACCTCCTTGTCTCTGCTTTCTCATCTGTACGCTGGGGGCAGTATCTACCACTCAGCAAACTTGTGAGGATTCAAGAAAGAAATACATAAAAGCACCTAGGATAGTGACAGCCAGCTAGAAGTCACTCCGTAATTTTTATTTTTTTAGATACAGGATCGTGCTATGTTGCCCAGGGTGTTCTCACACTCCTGGGTTCAAGCCATCCTCCCGCCTCCACCTTCTGAATAGCTGGGACTACAGATGTGAGCCACTGTGCCCAGCTTATAAGGAAGGGCCAAGAATGGGCTTTTAAAATAAGCCCTGAAGTCTCTGGACCACTCTAGTTCTTCATCCTAAAGCTTTTCTTAGCATGGTGGTCTTGAGACAGTGTTGCAAGAGGCAAATGCAGAAGTGGAAAGGCCTCTCGAGGCTCCTAAATGTGCATACGATCACTTAAGGAACATTCTTTTGATCCATGAGTATCGCCAGACCAGCCCAGACTCAAGGTATGGACAAACAGACTCTACCTATTAACAAGAGTAGATGCAAAATATTTTGCCATATTTTTCAGTCTCCCAAAGAAGGCAACATGAAGACCCTAGACATCTCTCCAGAGTTGGGATGGGGAAGAGAAAGAAGATTGCTAAGAGAAGGTCCAAAGACATGAGGGTCCAAAGACATCCCGTATCTAAAAAAATAAAAATTATGGAGTGACTTCTAGCTGACTGTCACTGTCCTAGTGGAGTGGAAAGAGGCCCAGACATTCCAGTTATCTCAGCAGAGCCCAGGGGAGTCCAGCCCAGCTAACCCACCAGCTGACTGCAGCTGCATGAGTGAGCTTAGATGAGACCAGCACAACCCACAGAATTGTGAGAAACAACAAATCATTGTTTTAAGCCACTAAGTTTTAGGGTGGTTTGTTACACAGAGACTATGTAAGTGAGACTCCTCCAAACTTCCCACGACCTCACCACTACCACCACCCCACAACACACACACCCTTGAGCATCTCTCTGGCTTGCCAGTCGCAATCAGTGACCACTTTGTGTCTTACCCCACATTAAAACTCACCCTCTACTTTGGCCTGGCCTGCGAGAACCTTGCAGTCCATTAATGGGTTTGAAAGCAGACTCATACTTTGGTTCATACTGAGGTGTTAGTAACTGATGTTAGCTTAATGTTTTACATAACTTTCACCCAAAAGTCTAGTTCCCTTAAATGAGGAAATTTAGGCCCCAAGGCAGACAAAGTCCTGGGCAGAATCCTCCTTGTAAATGGCTGTATCTTTGACTTAGAGGTAGACCTTTATGTGTATGGAAATGAAAGAAGGTGCCTCCTAGCTTCAGACTCCTTTTACCTGCTGCTAATACTGCACTTTGTTTAAGAGAACAGTGGTTTCCAATGAGGGTGGAGACTTCAGGGCTTAGTTTAAAAGCCCATTCTTGGCTCTACCCACAGGGATGCTGAGATTCTGATTCAGTAGGCTTGAGTGTGGCCTGGTTCTCTGTATTTTCACCAGGTTTCTTAGTGATTCTGAAAATCTCTCTCTCTTTCTCTTCCTTTCTTTCTTTCTCTCTCTCTCTCTCTCTCTCACACACACACACACACACACACACACACACACACACACAGAATCCAGCTCAGCTGAACATAGAGTAGGCAGCAGTGGAAACAGCCCAAAGTTCACCTCCTGTGGTAACATGGTGGGGGTGAATGGGTCTGATTTTATAACATGTGACTATCTTTTGTCACTGATTGAAAGAAGGGAATAATTATACCTTCCCACAAGAGGCAGAATGTGGTGTCTATACCAGAATTGCATCCTAGAAGTACTAATTTTCTAAAATCTAGGATGGAAAGAGAGATTTGAGAGATGATCTGATTATACACAGGGATATTCATATGGACCCACGGGAAAAAATAAGATATACTATTTTTAAAGGTCCTCAAAGTGGGCAGTTTTAAAATTTGGTTTCAATTTCCACATCTGGAATTTGTCACCTTTTGTCATTAAAAATGAAAGTCCAGTAATTTATTTTTTTTAATCTTCCTGGATTTTTGGTTATTTGTTTTGTTTTGTTTTTACAAATTCACACGGTACAAAATTCAAAAGGGACAAGAGTGTATACAGTGGATTATTTCCCTCCTATCCTTGTCCCCTAGCCATCTAGTCCCCTTCTCTGGGGCCCGAGGTTTACCAAAAAAAATGTTTTTTAATTGAGGTAAAATTCACATAACAGAATTCACCATGTTAACTATTTTAAGGTATTATAATTCAGTTGTTTTAGTATAACCACAGTGTTTGGCAACCATGATGCTTATCCATTTCTGAAATATTCCCATTACCCCAAAGTGAAACCCCTTACACCCCAATTCCCCATCCCTTTTTCCTTAGCAACCACTAACCTACTTTCTAGCAGTATGGGTTTGCCCATTTTGCCATTTCATCAAAGTGGAATCATACAACACATGACCTTTTGTGACTGACTTCTTTCAGTTACCATAATGTTTTCAAGGTTCATCTATGTTGTAGCAAGTATCATTTCCTTTTTATGATTTGATAATATTCCATTGTATGGGTATACCACACTGTGTTTATCCGTTCAACCATTGATGGACATTTGGATTCTTTCCTCTTTTTCGCTATTATGAATAACATTGCTGTGAGCATTTGTGTACAAGTGTTTGTGTAGACATACATTTTCAATACTTTTGAGTGTATTTTCAGTAGAATTTCTGGATCCTTTGATAACTCTAATTTTTTTAGAAACTGCCAAAGTGTTTTCCAAATTGGCTGAACAATTTTATATTCCCATCAGCAATGTTGGAGGGTTCCAATTTCTCCACATCCTCACCAACACTTGTTATTTTGTTTTTGTGTTTTTATAGCCTTCCTAGTGAGCTGAAATGGTATCTTACTGTAATTTTTATTTGCATTTACCTAATGACTAATAATGCTGAGCATATTTTCATGTGCTTATTGGTCATTTGTATATATCTTCTTTGGAGAAAAATCTATTCAAGTTCTTTTCTCATTTTTTGAATTGGATTGTTTATTGTTGAATTATAAGAATTACTTATATATCCTGGACCCTTATCCTAGACCCTTATCAAACATGATTTGCAAATATTTTCTCCCATTCCTTAGGTTGCCTTTTCACTTTTATGATAGTGTCCTTTGATCCACAAAAGCTTTTTAATGTTGGTCAAGTCCAGTTGTAAGTACTTTTTCTTTTGTTGTGTTTTGGGTGCCATATTTAAGAAATCATTACCTAAAGTCACAAAGATTTATGTCTAGCTCTCTTCTAACCATAAACATAGTTTATAACTATAGTAATTTTATAATAGTTATAGCTCTTACATTTGGGTCTTTGATCCACTTTGAGTTGATTTTGATATATGGAGTGAGGTAGGGGTCAATATTCATTCTTTTGTGTGTGCATATCCAGTTATCCCAACACCATTTGTTGAAAAGGCTATTATTTCTCTTATTGAATTTGCTTGGTGCTCTTCCCAAAAATCAATTGACCATCAATGTATGGACTATGTTTCTCCTTATGCCAGTATAATACTGTCTTGACTATCATTGTTTTAAATTAAGTTTTGAAGTCAGTAAGTGTGACTACTCCAACTTTACTTTTCTTTGTTTTTGTTTTTTTGTTTTTGTTTTTTTGGCTATTTGGGATCCCTCTTATTTTTGTATGAATTTTAATATCTGTTTGTCCATTCAGCAAGTTAGAAAAAAGGTAAAAGGTAATTGGAATTTTGATATGGACTGCATTGAATCTGTAGACCAACCTGGAGAATATTGCTGTCTTAACAATACTAGGTCAGGTGCAGTGACTCACACCTGTAATCCCACTTTGGGAGGCCAAGGCAGGAGGTTTGCTTTAGGGCAGGAGTTTGAGAACAGCCTGGGCAACATAGAGAGATCCCATCTCTACAAAAAAAATACAAAATACAAAATACAAAAATAAAACTAAGTCTTTCAGTCTATGAACATGAGATGTCTTTCTATTTATTTAGGTCTTTTAATTTCTTTCAACAATGTGTTTCAGTTTTTGGTGTACAAGTCTTACACATCCTTGGTTAAGTGTATTCCTAAATATTTTATTTCTAAAGGCATTACAAATAAAATTGTTTTCTTAATTTCATTTATTCACTGTTAGTGTACAGAAATATAACTGGTTTTTGTATATGTATCTTTTATTCTGCAACTTTGCTGAACTTATTAGCTCTAATAGTTTTCTGTGTGGATTATTTAGGAATTCTATGTATTATATCGAGTTATTGGCAGATAGAGATAGTTTTACTTCTTCCTTTTCAATCTGATTGTCTCATTTCTCTTTCTTGCCTAATTTCCCTGGCTAGAACTTTCAATACAATGTTGAATAGAAGTAGTGAGGATAGACATCCTCATTTTATTTCTGATCTTAAGAGGAGAGCTATCTGTCTTTCACCGTCAAGTACGATGTTAACTGTGGGTTTTTTCATAGATGCAGCCTGAAGGTTTTCGTGTGTTCTTCCAGATGTAGTTTATTCATATATAAGAAAATATATTTTAACATAAATATCAGCCTATATATACTGGTCTGCACCTTGCATTTTTTACCTAACAATATATCTTGGGATCTTTCTAAGTCAGTAAAGAACTTTTTTATTTTTAGAAAATGTTGCTTAGTTTTTCATTTTATGGCTATACCATTATTTATTGAATGAATTCTCTATTGAAGGATAGTCTAACTATCAGCAGTATTGGTCACATAAATTAAAAGTCAGGGAATATTTATTTAATCTCCACTACTTATTTAACCCCTACTGTTGTATAGAGCACAATAAAACTTGTTAAAGAAAATAAGTTGGCCGGGTGCAGTGGCTCACACCTGTAATCCCAGCACTTTCGGAGGCCAAGGCAGGTGGATCACAAGGTTAGGAGCTTGAGACCATTCTGGTCAACATGGTGAAACCCCATCTCGACTAAAAATACAAAAATTAGCTGGGCAAGGTGGTGCGTGCCTGTAACCCCAGCTACTGGGGAGGCTTAGGCAGCAGAATCGCTTGAACCCAGGAGACAAAGGTTGCAGTGAGCCTAGATTGCGCCACTGCACTCTAGCCTGGGCAACAGAGTGAGAATTCATCTAAAAAAAAAAAAAAAAAAAGAAAGAAAGAAAAAAAGAAAAAAGAAAGAAAGAAAATAAGGCCTAACTTTTATTCACTCCATTTTTCTACTTTCATTTATGGGAATACTGCAGCCAAAAAAGTTGTTAACACCATTTCTTCTAACTTTGAAAATTTCAACAGAAGAGTTGAAAGAATTGTACAAGAAAAATCAAGTAACAATTACTTAGATTCAAAAGTTTTTAAAATTTTGCCATCTTTATCTATAATGATGCATTATTTGCTTTGTTTGCTGAGCCATGTGAAAGGTTTTCTTCAATTAAAAAAATTTTTTTTCTTAAGATAGGGTTTTGCTATGTTGCCCGGGCTGGTAGAAAACTCCTGAGCTCAAGCTATCTGCCCACCTTGGCCTCCTAAGGTGCTAGGATTACAGGTGTGAGCCACCATGCCTGGCCTAAAAATTTGCATATAATTAGGAGATATAAGTGCAGGTTTCTTACATGCATATATTGTATAGTAGTAAAGTCTGGGCTTTTAGTGATATGAAAGTTTTAAATTTCAGATTTCTTGACATTTCACCCCAAAGAATAAGGATATTCTCTTACTTAACCACAATATCATTATCACACATATATTAAATAATTTTCTAATAAAATATTATCAAACATCTGGTCCATATTCAAATTTTTCTATTTGTCCCCCAAAATGTCTTTTTTAGTTATCTTTTTTTAAAAACTAAAATTCAGTCAAGATCCACACACTGCATTTCTGTTGTTATCTCTCTTATTTCTTTACCTACAACAGTTGCCATATCTTTTTTTAAAAAATAATATTGACATTTTGAAGAGACTAAACTAATTGGCTTTAAGAATGTCCCACATTCTAGATTTGTCTGATTGTTTACTCATGGTGTTGTTAATCCTGCTTTTTTATTCCCAGGATCTGCAAATTTGGAGTTGAACTCTAATGGTTTGATTAAATCCAGGTTAAATATTTTTAGAAGAATATTTAGTAAGTGAAGCTATATAATTATAGCATCGTATTAGGAGGAGTATGACATCAACTTATTCCCCTACTAAGTTCATCTCTCAGTTTAAGTGGTCTCCACTAGAACTCTTCATTGAAAAGGAATTTTTTTTGTCTTTTAAGCTCTGAAATAGCCACTGCTTTAATGATGAGAGAATGTCAAAGACCTGGAATTGGAGGGGTGGGGTGGAATCCATTTGCTTCTTTTCTTCCTTATATATATATCAACTCCAATTAGTGGTTTAGATAACTTTTAAATACAAATAGAAATTTAGATGCAAGAGTGTTGAGGAGCAGACCTCTATTTTAAAAAATAGATGCAAAAGTGTGATAGATCACATGGCCTTCTAGAACTCAGAGCAGTAGGGCATGATCAGCTTATTACTCAGGGGTCCATGGAAAGGTCATTGCATTAGAAAGCCAAATCTGAGACCAAGGTTTCAGTCTCTAATCTGCCACTAACTAGCCATGTGATCTTAACTCATTTAACTTCTCTGGTCTCCAGTTTTTCTCCATGACTCGAGATGGTCATTATCATTCCTACAGCTTTGACAGTTCATAATCTTATGATTTCACTTAGTGAAAGATATTAGAACACATTTCTTAGATGCACAATGTGAGAGCTTTTTTTTTTAATTTAAAAATCACAACACTTGAGAATTTCAATTAATCCCGTAATTAAGAAATGCCTGCTCCATGTAGGTGCTCAATAGATATTCTTGTAAACCAGGACACTGGTTTGCATGATTGCATTTTGCTATGTTCATAATCAATCCCTTTATTCCACAGGACCCTGGGAAATTGTTTGATAGCAAGGTCACTTTTTCTTTTTGTAAAGGGTTGAATTGTGTCCCCCTGCCAGACTGATATGTTCAAGTCCTAACCCCTATCCCTCAGTAATTCAGAACATGGCCTTGTGGCCTTATTTGCAGATTGACAAACTGGTTGTTGCAGATGTAATTAATCAAGTTAAAATGAGGTCATTATGGTGGGCCCTAAACCAATATAAATGGTGTCCTTACGAAAAGGGGAAATTTGGCTGGGTGTGGTGCCTCACACCTGTAATCCTAGTTCCTCAGGAGGCTGAGGTGGGAGAATTGCTTGAGGCCCGGAGTCAGAAACCAGCCTGGGCAACACAGTGAGACCCTGTCTCTAAAAAAGGTTTTTGAAAACCCAACTGGACACAGTAGTGTGCACCTGTAGTTCCAGCTATTTAGGAAGCTGGGTCGGGAGGATCTGTTGAGCCGAGGAGTTCAAGGCTGCAGTGAGCTATGATTTTGCTACTGCACTCCAGCCTAGGAGCCTGGGTGACAGCGCGAGAGACTTCATCCCTTTAAAAAATAAAATAAAAAGATAAATTTAGACACAGAGACACATAGGAGGAATACCATGTGAAGATGAAGGCAGAAATTGGGATGTTATATTGTCTACAAGCCAAGGAACAGTAAAGATTGCCAGCTAAAGCCCCAGAAGCTTCCAGAGAGGGCTGGAACAGATTCTACCTCACAGCTTTCAGAAGCAACCAACCTTGCCAACATCTTGACCTTGGACTTAGCCTCCAGAACTTTGAGGCAATATATTTAAGCCACCCAGTCTGCAGTACTTTGTTATAGCAGCTCTAGCAAACTAATACACTTGGTGTTCCTGACCTGGTAATCAATGCCTTGGGCAATTATAATATCCTGTAAAAAAGAGAAAAAAATTATAATATTCTATAGAAAAAAAAGAAAGCACAGGGTTATGCTTGTGTATATGTCAGAACCACAACTGCTATGGTTTGAATGTTTGTGTCCCTCCAAAATTCATGTTAAAACTTAATCCCCAATGGCCAGGCGTGGTGTCTCACACCTGTAATCCCAGGACTTTGGGAGGCCGAGTCCAGCAGATCACTTGAGGTCAAGAGTTCTAGACCAGCCTGGTCAAAATGGTGAACCCTTGTCTGTACTAAAAATACAAAAATTAGCTGGGCATGATGGCACTCGCCTGTAATCCTAGCTACTCGGAAGGCTGAGGCAGGAGAATCCCTTGAATCCAGGAGGTGGAGGTTGCAGTGAGCAGAGATCATGCCACTGCACTCCAGCCTGGATGACAGAGCAAGACTACATCTCAAAAAAAAAAGTGGCGGTGCTTAAGGAAGCCTATTTAGCCCTTTTTTGCCGTTCCATCAAGTGAGGACACAGCAGCAAGTTGCCACCTATGAAGCAGAGAGTGAGCCTTCACTAGACATTGAACCTTCTGGTGACTTGATCTTAGAATTCCTGTCTTCAGACAGTGAGAAACAAATTTCTGTTTCTTTATAAATTATCCAGTTTAAAATATTGGACAAAGGAAGGAATGGACAGCAGGAATGCACAAAGACAATGACCAAGTTGAAAAGGTCTATTTTTTAATTCCTTGCAAATTCTATATCAAGCCAGACACATTTTCTAAACTATTCATGGGATACTTTGCTGCTATTGTGTGTCTGGTAGGTTTTTTGTGCATATGTACATTGGCATGTGTGTGCACTCACAGGCACGTATAAGTGAATTCTAACTCATTCTTTCAATAGATTACAACTCTTGATACCAAAAAGACAGACTAGAACTCATTATTCTCTAACTGAATTTAAATCTCTTAGCTGTTTCAGCATACATATGGTCACATCTACAATACACAAAAATTATATTCAGACTTTTGAGTAAAAATCTCAATAATTGTCACACTTCCTATGTGGATATCAGGAAGATATCAATCATAGAAAGCTATAAAGGGACGCAGTTAAGTAGAAAAGGCTTCTGAGGAATATAGACACCTAAGATGAAGACTGATCTGCCAAAAATTTCCATTCATTTCTAGCTTTTGCTATAATCTTAGAATGTGGAACTCTTAATACACGATGCACTTCTATCATTTTTTTAAAAAAACACAGATGCAAAAATACTTTTGTTCGGTTCAGATGCGTGCTTCAGAAAACTATATGAATCTAGTGGTTTTAGAAGAGCTGCTTCATCTATTCTAATAGTACACTCTTGTTCTTTGAAAGAATTTCCTTACCTGTGCCCTGATAATTTCTGTGGTTCCTTCCATTTATAAAATGCTATCATAAGTCTAATTTAAGTCATAGCACAACTACTCATTTCTTTAGGGATGCTTCTGGAATCATCGATAGTTATCTCACAATTATCATAGTGCTAGCATGAATTTTTCAAATATGACCCTTTTCAAGGGTGACATTCTGACATAAGCCTTTGGAATGGTTTGGCTCTGTGTCCCCACCCAAATCTCATGTCGAATTTTAATTCCCAATGTTGGAGATAGGGCCTGGTGGGATGTGATTGGTTCACGGGGGTGGTTTCTAATGGTTTAGCACCATCCCCCTAGTGCTGTCTCATGATAGAGTTCTCACAGGATCTGGTTGTTTAAAAGCATGTGGCACTGTCCTCCATTTCTCTCCCTCTCCTCTTGGCCATGTAAAGATATGCCTGCTTCCCCTTTGCCTTCTGCCATCATTGTAAGTTTCCTGGGGCCTCCCCAGAAGCAGAAGCCTGTACAGCCTGCAGAATGGTGAGCCAGTTACACCTCTTTTATATATATATATATATATATATATATACACACACACACACACACACACACACACACACACATATATACTTTTTTTCTTTTTTTTTTGAGACTGAGTCTCACTACATAGCCCAGGCTGGAGTGCAGTGGCACAGTCTCAGCTCACTGCAACCTCCACCTCCCAGGTTCAAGTGATTCTCCTGCCGTGGCTTTCCAAGTAGCTGGGACTACAGGCACATGCCACCACACCTGGCTAGTTTTTTGTATTTTTAGTAGACACAGGATTTCACTATGTTGGCCACGCTGGTCTTGAACTCCTGACCTCAGGTGATCCACCTGCCTTGGCCTCCCAGAGTGCTGGGATTACAGATGTGAGCCACCATGTCCAGCCTTTTCTTTATAAATTACCCAGTCTCAGATCTGTCTTTTTTTTTTTTTTTCCTTTGAGACAGAGTCTCACTCTTTCACCCAGGCTGGAGTGCAGTGGTGCGATCTATGCTCACTACAACTTCTGCCTCCTGAGTCCAAGCTATTCTCCTGCCTCAGCCTCCCAAGTAACTGGGATTACAGGCATGTGCCACCACACCAGCTAATTTTTTGTATTTTTAGTAGGGATGGGGTTTCACCATGTTGGCCAGGCTGGTCTCAAACTCTTGACCTCAAGTAATCCACCCACCTCGGCCTTCCAAAGTGCTGGGATTACAGGCATGAGCCACCGCACCTGGCCAGGTATATCTTTATAACAGTGGGAGAATGAACTAACACAGCCTTCATCAATGATTTCTAATAACAGAATCATCTTGCAAACCTATCGAACAAGTCTGGCTTTCATTATCAAAAATTTAACTTTCCATACCTCTGATTATATACGGTGATTAAAAACACAGAAATTAAGATTAGATGAATAGATCTGAATAAAATGGAGACACTAATTAGTTTTTATGCTTATTAACGAGTAGAAATTTATGTATATGTGGATGTCTGCTATGAAAGTATATCTGGATGTCTGCTAAGCATAATGCATGTTTCTGCTTGAAAAGAAGGTCATCTTGAAAAGATTAAGGGTTTTTGCTTGCTTTGTTTTGTTTTTTTGTTTTTATTTTTGTTTTTGTTTTGAGATGGAGTCATGCTGGAGTGCAGTAGTACGATCTTGGTTCACTGCAACCTCTGGCTCCTAGGTTCAAGCGATTCTCCTGCCTCAGCCTCCTGAGTAGCTGGGATTGCAATGGGCACCATGACGCCCGGCTAATTTTTTTTTTTTTTTTTTAAATAGAGGCATGGTTTCACCATGTTGTCCAGGCTCGTCTCAAACTCCTGACTTCAAGTGATCCACCCAACTTGGCCTCCCAAAGTGCTGGGATTACAGACATGAGCCACCGTGCCCAGCCCAAGATTAAGGTTTTAAAACAGTTCTTTTTTGCAAAAGGTAAAGTGACTGGCGATAAATGAGGGGCTTGTGTTCATTCTAAAGACAACTGTGGTTCATAATTAGATGCCATAGGGCCAGTGACGAAACTCTTACACTTGTGGTTGCAATTACAGTGGCTTCCTTAGGCACATCATTTAGAGTGAAAAGTCATTATACGTAACATTCAACTTCTATAGTGGTAGAGGAAGAATGGAGACTTCAGATTTTCTTCAGATTCACAGTGTTATAAAGACAAACAAATGAAAATCAAAATGAACTGCTAGGAGTTCAAAGGACATAGCTCTAACAGTATCATCCTGAAATACTGACTTCACCCAGCCCAATGGAAGTTCTAATAAACTCCAGAGGAGGCATTCATCCAGGAGTAAAATTTATCCCATAAAAATAGTGGTTTCTTTAGGGATGCTTCTGGAACTATCAACAGTTATCTCACAAACAGTTCAGAAAATGATTCCATAGTTTATAATTTGTCTTTTCAAGTGTACGTCCTAAGAGCCCAACTCTGGTAATTACATTTTCAAAACCCAGAGAGATGTAAGTAGAATTGTGACTTATGTCACAAAAGTGATAATAACAAGTGATCAAGTTTAATCTGATTCCAGATTTTCTAATAATGTTAATGGCATTACAGTGTTTGGCTTCAAGAAATGATGTAAATAATGCATTTTTAAAAAGCCAACGTTTTTATGATCTCATTTCATATCTGTCAACTCAGGTTATTCAAGACATCCATCACTGTATACTGAACATTGGTCCATTTATTTGATTTTGCTTAGATCCACGTGCTTCTATTAAAACCTGTGCTGAGTTAGATTCTTGAATTATGACAGTGAATTTCTTAACATTCACACGTGTGGCAAACAGAATTATTTTGATATTTACGAATTCATTTCTTTTATAATCTTACAGGTAATTCAGGCTGCCAAACGCAAGCTCAGTGAGACTTTATAAAGGCAGGGAAAGATGAACTATTTAATATCATTAATTATTCCTGTTTTGTTCACAGTGATAATCTGTCTTAAGACACCTCAAGACATGCCCTGAGTTTGGACTCTGCTATCTCCTTAAACGCTCCAATATTAGCAGATATGCAAGAACTCAGGAAGACAACTGTTGATAAAGTATCAGCTAGTATTCAAAAAGATCTAAGGCCCGTATGTATCTGAACATAATCACATCCTTCATCTCACCCTGCAGTAAAAGAAGGAGTGCTCCTTTTGCATGCACTCACCTGAGGATGTGCTGTCTATATTCCTCTTTAAGGGTTGTGCCATGCTTACACCGTATATGTGTACTTCCCCTCCCAAGCCTGGTATAGAGTGCCAGATGCTCTCCCCTTCCTTCTTTCAAACCTCAGCTTGGATATCACTTCTTCTGGGAAACCTTCTTTGACCATGCTAAGATGGGGCAGGGGTCAGGGCTGCCACATTGCACAGCTGCAGGGGACATCATTGGCATTGTGTTTCGAGTGAATCCTGACCACTCCTGGAGTTAGGCCATGGAGCAGCCCTCCCACAGGCCCTTTTTCTCTATCTTGGTAGCCCTCTGGGTTTACTTCTTCAAGGGACTTCACTGCTAGATTGTAATTGCCTGTTTCCTTGTCTACCTCTCCTCAAGGGCAGGGTCTATATCACAGAACACTGAACTTGATGCAGATGGTATGCTCAATAAAAGCTCCTAAAGGACTGAACATGTTGTTGAGTTGGGTGGCCCTGGGTCCAGTATTTCCTGAGGGGCAGCCCTGATCAGCCAGTTGCTGTGGTCTTGTTTTGGAAGAGGGGCACTACTAAACCCATATAGATGGCTTCCTGTTTCTTGTTGCTTATGAATATCACCTACTGCCAGGCCCCAGGGCCTCGTGTACTTTCTCAGGGAAGGGGACCACACTGGGAGCTAGAATGGGAGAGAGAAGGGCTGAATAAATCCAGGAGTCCCAGCCCTTCTACAGCCCCTTCTCTTTAATGAGAGAGACCTATAAGTCCTAAGTTCAATTTTTAGTGGCAGACAATTCTCTAATCAGGAAGGTCTGACTTAATATTTATTTATTTAATGAGCATATAAACATATATGGAAGTATCAAAAAATCATTGAAATCAAAAAAGTTGGTTCTGCTTTGTGGAAAACAAATCCTTCTGCTGTAGTACATTTTTCCATTAAAAAAAAAGTTGATTTTCAGAGTCCTGCCAACAACATTCTAAATGTAAGTGCTAGATTTGCAAATAGGCTTATATTCATATTTAGAGAATATGCATATTCAGAGACTTATTATTCAGGAAATATTTGGTTATCTTCAGACTAAGTAAAACTTATGGCTAAAAATAAGAGGGGTAACATATAAATAGTGGGGAAAGTTAGGGAGCATGAACAGCAGCCATGGCAAGAATAGAATTGAGAGGAAGAGGTAGAGAGAACTGCGTGTTATTTTCTGTTTTGGTTTTATGTCTTCACCACTACCTAAAATTCCATTCCATTCCATTCAATGTAACAAGCATTAGCTGGGTGCCTGGCATGCAGAAGATCTGAAAATGCAATTTTTGCCCCCATTCTTAGAGCTGGATGGGCAAGATATAATGGAATAAGGTTGCCTCTCCAACATCCTCTCCTCCACCATGATGAAGCCACTGTGTAGTTGTGGGGTTGGACATCAGTTCCATGGGTAGCACTGACTGGTGTAAACTTGTCAAGGTAGCCCTACTCCCTGCTGATGATTGGTTCAGATACCCAGGCTCAAGCCTGGCATGGCATTCCTTAGGCCACAGTGGCTGGTTCAGGAATGGTGTGGGACTCCGTTTAGGCCAAGGAGATAAAAGGGAGTTTTCTGAGGATTCCAGGGAAAGTTTCTTGGCTACAAAAATAGAGAATAGACAGTAGAGTATTCTTCTTATAGTACCTATTGGGCAGGGATAGGAGGCCCCGAACCATTGCATCCTCTTGCTGTTTGTCTCGGCATAAACATCGTAAACACAAATCAGTAGAGTCAACAAAATCACAGAGAAATAGATCAAGAACTCTGATCCAACTTTGCTTGAACCTGCACTACTCCTTACCTCTTAGTTCTATGAGTCAGGAGATCTTTTTTCTCATTTAGGCGGTTTGAATTGGCTTTTCTCGTTCTAACTGATGCAAGTGGTAAGCACACTGGTACCTGCAATGCTTGTCAGAAGATGATACTTAATAGAAAGATTACCCAGGAAAACAAAGCAAAGTCTAACGGGGATGAGATCCTGAACCTAGGAGTAATAGAATGCAAATAATAAAAATATTATAAATTGAAAGTTAAACTAGGCCCACAAATATGAATTAATATCTAACAAAACAAATAGCAAACATTAAATAAGAGAAACCTAAGTTGGAAATGAATCATAGAATTTGAGAGTGAGACAAGATCTCAGAGCTTAGATAGGAAAACCCCTAGATTTCCTGTACAGAAATAGGTTCTGAGAGGTTAAGTAACTTGCTGAAAATCACACAGCTAAGTCAAGCAAGGCTGAGGACCCAGCTTTCTTGAATTCCAAATGGGGTTCTTTCTGCTGCATAACATAGTTTCCTCTCTGAAGATATAAAATGAAATAGGAAAATGGTATTTCTAAATGTCAGCATAGGAAGAAGAGTGAGGAAAAGACTGCATTTTTATTTAACGGGGATTTGGGAGGCTCATAATAGAAATTTTGGATGTTTTTGTTTTTAAATAAGACCGTGGCCTTTACTAAAAGGTTGAGCATATGCTACAGTGTGGAACCACCTGGGGTAGCACTGTTGCTAAGCGCCCCACCAAAAGCAAGGCAGGGCTGGTTCAACCCATGCTCACCTCAAACTTGTGACCTGTCTCCAGCTGTTAATTAGCTGGCTGTTGCTAAAGTTAGACTCTGTACATTCTTTACAAGATCAAAAGTCAGTCCATAAGGAGTCAAACCAATAGCGTATTCCACCTGGTGTCCACCCCAACACTGGCACTGTTTTTCTCTCTTTCTTCTTCTACATATTAAGTGAGGTAGGAAATTCCAATTGAATCACAATGCTAAAACAGCAATAAAACAGATCTCCAAGAACTGGATTCTGTCTCAGGTGTTCTATTTTAATTGCTCTAAGATCTCAAACACCTTGTTTTATCTCAGAGCCTTCATTTCTTTGTGTATTAAATAACAAATACCCTGCCTCCCTTCAGGGTTGCTGTGAAGATCAAAAGAGCTAATGATTGTGAAAGTAGTAGGCGAATTCTACAGCCCTACGATCTAACTTCAGGCCCCTCAGTTTAAAGACAAAGGAGCCCCAAGCTACTGATGGATGTCCTTAGGTCGCCCAGTCTCTTCGTGACAGGTAGAACTACCCCTTCCTAAGAATGAGGAGTGACAACCTCCAGAACAGAGATTCATAATTACATTCAAAACAGCCACAAGATTTGCTAGATCTATTCAATAGCTGCCTTACAAAGCTATATGTGAATGTTGGATTCTATTCCCTTTTTTTCAGTGATGCCCCAAATGTAATAACACATTATATACAATGTCAAGAGAGATTGCTGTGAACAATCTAGCCCAATGACGTCCATTTCAAAAACAGTTTCCAGTGCTATTTTGCTTTCTGGCTAATGAAAAAAAAAATTCTCAAAGAACAAACAGGAATTTTAACAAAGGAAATGAAACTATTCCTTGTGAACTTGCATTAATATTATAGCCATTCAATAAATTATCCTGTTCTTTAGAGCTTTTATAAATTCTCTTTTACTCTGAATTTGAGAGCCCTGCAACTTGAACACTTGAGGGATTTGTTTACACTTAAGAGTCTCCAGGGTTAACAATTTAAACAAGTGACATCTCTGCTTCACTAAAAAGGACTCTGAGATCTCACGGTCTATCATATTAACATTCTTTCTATACTTTATGTATTTGTCTGTTTGCGGCTTTCCACAGAGGGATTTGAAGCAGCTTATACAAATATAGGCTCTGCTTAAGAATAAAATAAACTGAAATGAGTTTGAGGAAAGAAAAAAAATATGGCTAAGAAAATATAGGCTGGGTACAGTGGATCACGCCTGTAATCCCAGCACTTTGGGAGGCTGAGGCGGGAGAATTATTTGAGGCCAGGAGTTTGAGACCAGCCTGGACAACATAGTGAGACCTTGTCTCTAGAACAAACAACAAATTAAAATTAGTTGGGCATGGTAGCATGTGCATGTAGTCCCAGCTACTCAAGAGACTGAAATGGGAGGATGGCTTGAGCCCATGAGGCCACGGTTGCAGTGAACTATAGTCACACCACTGCATGGCAGCCTGGAAGACAGAGGGAGACCCTGTCTCAGAAAATAAATAAAAAAGAAAATATGATGATTTGCTAGATAGATATACGTATATGCATATTTGAATATGTGTGTGTGTATACATATACATATATACCCAGTAGCCCAATTCACTTGCAAGCAGTGAAGGATTAAAAAAGACTAAGCCGCCTCACAGCCAGTGCAAAGACCAGTCATTGCTACCTGGTGATTGGCGTTTGGCTTATAGTCAGCGGCCTATGCTGGGCTAGAGGGAAGGGGTGGAAAGCAAGCTTGACTTATAGCCAGAGCAGGGTATGCAGCCATATAGTGAATGCCTTCATTTGCACCCTTAACTCTGAATATTCACTTTTAAAACATCCATCCGTCATCCATCCAGTGAGCTCAGGAGAGTGGCTGCTTAACTTCTGGGGTGAGTAATTCATCTACAGATTCACCTACCCCAAGCAAAGTGGTTAATATCTAAATTCAAAGGCTGCATTTGCTCTACAGAAACCACTTGCAGAGTCGGCTGCCTTGGTAATGTATTGCCCTAGACAACTGCTTGTTCTGACTCTGTTCTTTTCCCAGCTGGAGTCATTGTTCTGACTTATTTGTATGAATTAATGCTTCTTGGGTACCCAGAAACCTATTCCCAGAGCTCACTCATTAGTCAAGTTGTTTTTTTCACTAATCGATTATGTTCTCTTTAAACTAGCTAATCTAAAGAAAAGCAAGTTAACTAATTTGGAGAAGGGTGTTTAAATCATTGTAACATAATGTTTTCGTGAAAAGTACTTCTGTGAATGAGAGTAAGGTTGTGTGTGTAGATGATCCAAGAGGTCCTGGAATTTGAAGACTGGGTCCTTAGCTTGTGTTCCCACATAGACATTTTCTTCCTTCCTTTACTTCTTCCTTTCCTTCTTCCTTTCCTTCCTTTCCTTCCTTTTCTCTCTCTCTCTCTCTTTCTTTCTTTCTTTCTCTCTTTCTCTCTTTCTTTCTTTGAAACAAAGTCTTGCTCTGTCACCCAGCCTGGAGTGCTGTGGTGAGATCTCGACTTACTGCAGCATCCACCTCCCACACTCAAGCTATCCTACTACCTCAGTCCCAAGTAGTGGGACCACCAGGCCAGGATAATTTTTTTTAAAATTTTTTATAGAGATGAGATCCCACTATGTTGCTCAGGCTGGTCTTGAATTCCTGGGCACAAGCAATTCTCCTGCCTCGACCTTCCAAAGTGCCGGGATTACAGGTGTGAGCCACCATACCCAGGCCTCACCTGGACTTTCTTTCCTCTTCACATGTTCTTCTTTGACAGCCGTGTCACATAAACAACTTCTGTCCTTGTTGAAAGAAGAAACTGTGAAATGCCAGGACAATAGGTGTGCAGGGGATAGTGAGCTTGACATACATGAAATAGTCAAAGAATGGGCAGGACCAGCAGGCAGCTTGATTCGGCAGTGTGTATAATCATTGCTTTGTGATAATTTTTATAGTCACCATCTGCTTACTAATAATGTTTTTAAAACAGGACCTTAATTCAACCTCTACAGATTGCTTGTGTTAAATTATTTGGTCTATCTCACAACTGGTGAGAGCTTTTCAAAGAAAATTTTTTAATTCATTTATACAGAGTTGAATGTTTAAATTAGATGAACATATCATCACTTTTATTTTAGTCACAGTTTTCTTCTCTTGTTTTGATGTGCTGTTTGACTTTTTGCCTTGCCAACCCGGATTCAGCTGTCTTCAAAGTATCTTCAGCTATCATTTAAAAAATCAGCTTTCTTTTCTTTAGATAATTCTGCAACGTGAAGAATTAAAACAATATTGTCTAGTTGTGCTGTTGACTCTTGTGCAATCTTCAGGAAGCTAAATCATTTTCATGTGGCTGCTTAGGTTTCAGAGCAAGGTTCCCATAAGCATATGCTCTTTTTGGGGAATGATGATAATTCTGTCTGTTTTTCTTTCCTATTCTTCGTGATATAGAAAATATAAGCTGTACGGAGGATATAAATTACTAGGAGTCTATATGCCTTTAAAAATGCATCTCCTAGTCAAAAGATTTGTATTATTTTTGTTGAACAGTACAGCTTAGGAAAATAAACTATAAATCTATAAAACTGATATCTATCAAAATATTTTCTATGGGTTCTAATTTTTTCTTGTCCATCTGTTGCCACAAACTTACTAATGAGAAATAGCAATTATTATGAAAACACAAAAACCAAAGAGTGCTTCCTTCCAGTTTTGGAATAGGTTATATTATTTTGTATGTCTTCATCTGAGGATGTAAAATATCAGTGGAAACCTCAGTGACTCTGTGAAGTAGATAATTTTATATTGTTTTGCAGATAAAGATAATGACATATTAAGAGGTTAATTAAGTCCTGGAATCATATTGTCACACCCAAAGGTGGATTTTAAAGTTCAAATTCAAGGATCAGAAGTACAATTTGCCACCAAACCACTTCAATAGGAATTTCCAGATTCTGCCACCAAGGCTACATTTGACGTAAGGATCTGAAGGTTGACTGGTCAAAATTTTTCTCCATCTCTCCTGTCTTCCCTCCATTTAATCAAATACATTGTAGAATGAAAAATAGGTTTTGTAGCTGTCTTGCTCTCCCAAAAGTTTCATCTGTAAAACAGAGATTATAATACTAATACTTATCTCAGAGAGTCATTTTGAGGAGGAAATAATAACAGGTAAAGAATTTATTATACACCCAGGAACTTAGTAAGTACTGGAGAGTCAGCTCTCCATATCCCCAAGTCTTCATCCAAGGACTCATCCAACCTCTAGTAGAAAATATTCAAAAAAATACAAATAAAAAACAATGCAATATAACCCTATTTACATTGTAATAGGTATTATAAGATTACTTATAATTTAGAGATGATTTAAAGTATATGGGAAGATGTGCATAGGTTATATGCAAACACTATGCCATTTTATAAAAGGAACTTTAACATCTTGGATTTTGATATCCATGAGGGGGTCCTGGAACCAATCCCCACGGATACTAAGAGATCACTAGAAATGTTAACTATTATTATCATGATGATCAGCAAATGAAAGAATGAAATGAAGGGCGTGTAAACCTCTTACCTGCTGCAGGTTAAAAGAATGCTTGCTGGCTGGTGGGTGTGGGGATGCACCCTTATAGTACCAGCTACTCAGGAGGCTAAGGTAGGAGAATTGCTTGAGCCCAGAAATGTGAGGCCGGACTGGACAACATAGTGAGAAAGTGTCTACTGTTGTTTTCAAAAGACTGGAAGGAAGAGAATACTCTTCCGTGGACATACAAACCTTGGAGCAGAAATTCTATCAATACTATTATTATTATCTGCCTACCTATTACCTAGCTAATATCTGTATATCAATTATCTATTATTATCTATTTTCTATCTGTTATTTATTATTATTGCCTATTACCCTTTTATCCAAGAATAAAGTTTTTATCCTGTAATTGTCCCATTTACCCATGGCCAATTGACGAGGACCAAAGACTTTATCACAGGGACACCAGAAAAAACATTGAAGTGGTAGCCAGCAACCACTTAAGAAATTGCCAATATTTGATGTCATTTTAACTAAATAAGCAGCAATTTCATATGATTCAGCCTAGTAGACCTTGAATCCAGATACACCCAGGCAAAGGATTCAAAACCAAAGCAGACAGTCTATTTCTACCGTTTCTTCTCACTTACTTCCAAAACGTGAAACAACCATAGAGTAAAAAACAACAGAATAGGAAATATTAACCAGAGCTGTTGGAAGTTTAGAAAGTATTGATATAATTAATCCAATACAATTTCAGTTTGTTGCTTTTCCATTTTCAAAAACCATTTTAGATGTAGGAAATGACATTTTCTAAATATAAGTAAATATCACATTATTTTTTTAAAAAAATTATAGCTAGCTATTTCTAGCATGAAAGCCCATTCTCTCTCTCTCTGTTTTTAAGACAGGGTCTCACTCTGTCACCCAGGCTGGAGTGCAGTGGCCCGATCATAGCCTGGGCTCAAGAGATTCTCCCACCTCAGAGTTCCAAGTAGCTGGAACCACAAGCCCGGGCCACCACATCTGGCTATTTTTTCTTTTTAATTTGTTGTAGAGTCAGGATCTCACTAGGTTGCTCAGCCTGGTCCATTGTCTCTAAATGGGATACAGATATTTTAACAGTTTATCGTAGATCAGCTTTACTTTTACGGGACAAGGTTATTTTTAAATAAAATTCTCTACTGCTTTAGACTATATATTCTTGTTATGTGTTAAATATCTCTATTTTTGAAGAGAATTTTAACAAGATATTTTTATACCTTCCTTCTCGCTGTTTTCTGCTTCCTTAATTGGTCACCTAGCTAATGGAGCTTTCTGTTTGAAACATTGCAGCTTCCCTGTCAAGGGGACGGAGTCAACATGCTGTAATTATAGCTGTCTTCGAGGGTTAGATTATTATTCCGTCGATCTGACGTTCATATAAACGGAGCAGCTACCCATTGTAGTGTATGTGCACTGTTCACCCAAACAGAGTAAACTCAGCCTGCTAACGACATGACATGCCCTCCAACACACAATTATATTTCACAGCAGTTCAGAGGTTTTCCGATGTAACATCTGTAATACAATTTTCCCTGCCAAAGTTTTACAAATCGCACATTCTGGCAAATGATCAACGATACCGAGTCAACACTATTATTCATAGCTGGATCTCCTCAGGAAAATGGTTGGAATATTAACCTGAAGTTTTCTGAAAAGCTCCCATGGTACCTTTGCTGAAGAGATGTTAAACCTAACAGCTCCTGATATGGAACCAGCGGTTTGAACTGTAACTCAGTTAGATAAGTTAATAGGGGAAGGCTATGATGTCATGATGCAGGAAATGACTAAATTTTTTTTTTTTTTTTTTTTTTTTTTTGAGATGGAGTCTCGCTCTGTCACCAGGCTGGAGTGCAGTGGCACCATCTTGGCTCACTTCAACCTCCAACTCCCTGGTTCAAGCGATTCTCCTGCCTCAACCTCCCAAGTAGCTGGGATTACAGGCATAGTGCCACCATGCCCAGCTAGTTTTCGTATTTACAGTAGAGATGGGGTTTCACCATGTTGGCCAGGATGGTCTTGATCTCCTGACATTGTGATCTGCCCGCCTCCCAAAGTGCTGGGATTATAGGCGTGAGCCACTGCAAAATGACTGAACATTACTTTGCAGTATTCCTGGAGTTAGGGAGGCGATATGGATGGCATTGTGAGGGCACCGATGGTAACCCAGGTCAGTGAGACTTTAAAGGGACCATTACTTTCTCCTTCTTTCTAGAGTTTCAGGCATTAAAAATGTTAACTTGTGGCTGGGCATGGTGGCTCATGCCTGTAATACCAGAACTTTGGGAGGCCAAGGCAGGAGGATCACTTGAGCCTACAAGTTCAAGACAAAGCCTGGGCATCGTGATGAAACCCTGTCTCTACAAAAAATACAAAAATGATCCAGGAGTGGTGGCATGCACCCCTGTAGTCCCAGCTGAGAGGCGAGAAGATCCCTTGAGCCCAGAAAGTTGAGCTATGGTGAGCCATGGTGCTGCCACTGCACTCCAGCCTGGGTGACAGAGCCAGACCCTGTCTCAAATAATAAAATAAAATAAAATCAAGTATTAACTTGTTCAAGATCCTGTTTCACAGCAGTCATTGATGAGACAAATGAAACATTTTGGGACACCTTAAAAAAAAATCCCATCAGTGTGGCAGAACTAGTTTTATTATCCCACTTCCTGAAAAGCCATGAGACCTCATCAGCCATGGAAGAATCTATGTAAAGCTGAAAGAATTTGGCCCTTTAATGATGCACAAAGACGTGTGCATGGATTTTGCAAGTTCCTACTTTCACCTTTGTAAATGCTGGGTTCCATCCATGTTTTAATTGATTGGAGTTTTAAACAAAATAAATACAGATACCACAGTATGTAATTTCAGAGACTTTTTTAAGTACAAAAATGTACTTGGGCCCCAAAATGTGTTAGGGCTATGTGCTGCAATTGATCTTTCACAGTATGAGAAATCCAGGCCCCAGCTGACCTGGGAGTTAAGAATGATTTTTTTTACATTTTTAAAGGGTTGTAGAAAAGGAAGAAGAATCGGCAGAGACCATTTGTGGCTAGCAAAGCCTAAAATATTTCCTAATCGATCCTTTGCAAAAAAAGTTTGCCCACTCCTGTAGTCAGCAGCTCCCCTACTGTGCACAGTCTGTGTGCCATCTCATCTAGTAAAGGTGAGTAAAACCATCCCTGCCCCTAAGCAATTTACAATCTGCATCTAAGGGGCAAGAGCCTAGTAAGCAAAAGGCGAAAGAAGATGGCGCCAGATAAGGGCTTCAAAGGAAGAGAGACCAGGCTTGGTGGGGAAATAGGGAGTGGCTTCTTAGCAGGTTTTCTTTAGATGAACTTTGAAGATAAAAAGAGATTTTGATGAATAAGAGTGGGTGAGATGGAGAGGGGTCAGCACTATGTCCTGGAACCAGTGAGGGATTCCATGTCAGAAGCACCTGGGGAGGCTAGAGAGTAGATTCCAAGACTGGAAAGCGAGGAGAGGGTCCTAGGCTGGAGGCCATCATGAGGAGTGTATACAGAGGGAGAGGAGAGATTCCCGCACTTAGAGGCCAAAAGGACAACAGTTTGCATTTTACTTTGGTGTTGGAAAGAACCGTAGTCTCATATGGTTACCTGGAAGTGTTTTATGATAATCAGTGAAAAATGAGGAAAACAGTCTCTCTCAGGCTGAGCACCTAGGAAATGAGTGGCTCTTGGCTGTAAGCCAATGAACAACATTAATATATGCAGTTACCAAGTCACCATTAACACATAAAGCACTGCAGGGTTTCCATCTATTCATCAGAATTCTTGAAAGTCCTATTTTAAGGCAGTTCAAACAGAGGCGAGGCAGCTGAACTTGGTGAGGCTGCCAGGAACACTGAGTTCTGCCTCTGAATTTGCCCCTGACTCAGTGCCTGACCTTCGGCAAGAACTCAACGTCTCACTATCTCAGTTTCCTCAGCCATAAAATGGGGATAACAGACCTTAGCCACCTCATAGGAGTGTCATAAATGTCTACAAAAACCTTTCAAGGTAAGTGCTCCTGGAAACGGACAAGGTGGGGAGGGTTCTTTTTCAATCATCTAGGGGGGAAAATGAGGTTATCAAAATTAAAATAGGAGACTACTTTGTACAACAGAAATGATTGTGGATGAATGATGCAAAGCCTACAGGTGAGTAAAGGTACCCATAGTCTACTAGTCAAAATCTGTCTGCTCAACCTTCTGGGCTCAAGGGATCTTCCCACCTCTCAGCTGGGACTACAGGGGTGCATGCCACCACTCCTGGATAATTTTTGTACTTTTTGTAGAGACAGGGTTTCACCATGGTGCCCAGGCTTTGCCTTGAACTCCTAAGCTCAAGTGATCCTCCTGCCTTGGCCTCCCAAAAAATCTCAGTCAAAATTCTAAATTAACGTCAGGACATCTTCTTTGTTATTTAAGAATGGAAGAGAATATTCAAAATCAGACAGGACCACCTTAGAGAATGTGGTCTCACATATCTGTTCTATCTGCATTTTCAAAGCTTGGAATATTCTGCTCAATTCTCCTGGGTATTATTCAGTTATAAAGGTGCAGAGGGAAGCATCTCTCCTTCTGTGCTTTCTTTACTCTGTAGATTTTCCTAATCTGTCCTAGAGAGGGACTGTGGCAGGGTCTGCAGACACAAGGGCTGCCTTGTAGCCAGCCATCTTTGTGTCACCTGTGCCATTGGCCATTGGTGGCCGAGGAAGACACTAAAGTCTCTCAAGAAAGCTGAAGACCCAACCCCGAGATGTGGCCACACTGCACCTGGAGAAGACAATTGGGCTAGAAGACAAGTTCTGCTCTGCTCTGGAAAGTGTGAGTGGTAAAATATTTCTTAGGATCCTACTGAGAACACTTGCCATTGTAACCTTCTCTTTCTCTCTCTCCTTTTCTTTCTTAAATAAATTTTTACCTTACAGTTGTCCAGAGAGGAAAGATAGGCCAAAATAGTTCAATATGTTGTCTTACTGGGAGGACAACAACTTAAGCCACAAAGCCCTGAGTTTGACCCCAGAACTCTGTGGCTACTGATGACTCATCTTGAAAATTATCAGATTGAATCTTCTCTACTGGTTTGATAACAACTGATGAGTGGAAAAAGAACATCAATCAGATGCGCATGCTTAATAAGCAGCCTCCTTATCCCCCTCTGCAAATTTGTTCTTTGGATCATCTACACTTCCCTGTATGTTGGAGAAGATATGCTATCCATGCAATCCTTGTGGAGTGCTTGATTAAAAAGTGGATAAACGGTCTTCAGGCCCTTGAAGTCTGGTGACTGTGTGAAGAGGGGAATGAGGCAGAAGTAGCAGTCAGTGGTGGCTGAAGTAGGAGAAAGTACTTGCTAAAGAAATCTTGATTTTTCTGTGGCTTTTCTGTGCAATTGGGTGGCTAAGTAGGAAAGCCATTGGAACTTCACTATATCAATTCTGCTTTTCTTGTTTTTTGGAACTCTAAGTCACCAAGGCTCCCTGCCACCCTATCCATCTATAACTTTTCATCACTTTTTCCTCAAAGTAAGAAGTGTGTCCCAGAAAATGTGCCTTTGTGACTCAGCAACATTTCAAATCCATCTGAGCCTTCCCAGCGTTCCAAAAGAAATACTGATTTGAATTCAGCTGCTTAAAAAACCATTCTCTAAGCAGACAGCTTGAAACTTCCTTACAGCAATAGTTTAGGCTCTGGAGGGGAAATCGGTTTGTTTTCAATTGTTTTAATTTTTCAGTTAATTCATTCACTACCTGATTATATATGATCTTTTGAGCCCAATACTCTGCTAAATTAACCTTGACTTTCTCTCTCTCTCTCTCTCTTTCTCTCTTTCTCTCTTTCTTTTTAAGAGAACCTTGCTCTGCCGCCCAGGCTGGAATGCAGTGGCACAATCTCGGCTCACTGCAAACTCTGCCTCCAAAGTTCAAGCAATTCTCCTGCCTCAGCCTTCCGAGTAGCTGGAATTACAGGCACCCGCCACCATGCCCGGTTAATTTTTGTATTTTTAGTTAAGTTGAAGTTTCACCCTCTTGGTCAAGCTGGTCTCGAACTCCTGACCTCAACCTTGGCCTCTCAAAGTGCTGAGATTACAAGCATGAGCCACCATGCCTGGCCTTACCTCAATTTTTTTTTTTGAGACAGAGTCTCACTCTGTTGCTCAGGCTGGAGTGTAGTGGCTCAATCTTGGCTCACTGCAACCTCCATCTCCCGAGTTCAAGAGATTCTCCTGCCTCAGCCTCCCAAGTGGCTGGGACTACAGGTGTGGGCCACCACGCCTAGCTAATTTTTTGTATTTTTACTAGAGAGGGGTTTCACCATGTTGGGCAGGCTGGTCTTGAACTCCTGACCTCAGGTGATCCACCCACCTCGGCATCCCAAAATGCTGGGATTACAGGCGTGAACCACCACGCCCGGCCCTACCTTTGATTTTTAAGTCAAGAGGGAACAAGTCCACATTTCTATTCAGTTAAACTATATACCTTTGGACATCGAATCACTTTTAGAACCACAGTAAAAAACATGTATGAATGACCCACAATTTCACTCCAACAGGAAGGTGTGTATATGTGCACAAAAACATTAAATTGTTCACATCAGCGCTATTCATAATAGTCAAAAACTGGAAACAACTCAAACATCCATCAACCGTAGAATAGATAAATAAATCATGATATAGTCATACCATGGAACATGACAGTGAGAATAAATGCTACACACAACAGATATGAATTTCACAAACAGAATGCTGAGCAACAGAAGCCAGACACAGAAGGATATACATTTATGAATCCATTTGTATGAAGTTCATAAACAGACAAAATTAGTCAGTGGAGATCATTCTCATAGAAGTCTGAAGAGTGGTTGTCTTTAGGGAGGGGAATGTAGTGACTGAAGTGGGTATAAGGGGTTTCTGGGGTTTGGTGATATCACACAAGCATATTCACTCCGAAAATTCATTGAGCTGTGCAGTAATGATTTTTCAAACTTTTATATATGTATGATATGCTTCAATAAAGCTTTGCTTAAAAACATGCATAGTCATTGCTATGGTGTGAATGTTTGTGTCCCCCCATTCACCAAATTCATATGTTGAAATCCTAACCCCCAAGGTGATGACATTAGGAGTTGAGGCATTTGGCGATGATTAGGTAATGAAAGTGGAGCGCTCATGAATGGGATTCATGCCCTTATGAAAGAGGCCAGGGGAGCTGGTTCACCCCTTCCGTCATGTGAGGACACAGTGAAAAGATGGCCATTTATGAACCGGTAAATGGGTTCTCACCAGAGACAGAATCTGCCAGCACCTCGATCTTGGACAGCTCAGCCTCCAGCAGAGTAAGAAAATTAAATTCTATGTATAAGCCACACAGTTTATGGTATTTTACTATAGCAGCCCAAATGGACTAAGAGAGTCATTATCATCAGGTATAGTTTAGTGTTACCACTCATCATCAGAATGAAAGTGATCAAATATTGTGTGAATGTTTATAAGGTGCAAATGACAGGAGACCCAACTCAAAATGATCGAAGGGATTGGAAAACTTTTCCTTTAAAGGAATAAATAGTAAACATTGTAGTTTCTGCAGGCCATGTGGCCCCTTGTCTTTACTACTCTGTGTTGTTGCATGAAAGCACCCATAAACAATGTGTAAACAAATGAACATGCCAGGGTTCCAATAAAACTTTACCTTTAAAAACAAGTGGTGAGCAGGATTTGTAGTTTGCTGACCTCTAGTTTAAACAATCACTGAATTTATTACACAAGTAACAAGAAGTTCCAGGCAATGTAAGCTTCAGGGTTAGTTGATTCAGCAGCTTCACATCTCAATCCAGGAGCTCAATTCATTCCATCTGCTTGCTCAACTTTGTGCAGGCTGTGTCCCCAGTCTTGGTCCCTCCCGGTCATAAGATGACCATAGTCCTCCACACATGTCTTCATACAACAGTGTCCAAAGGCCACAAATGTCTCTTTCCTGTGTCCCCTTTCTAGGACCATGGAAAGCTTTCTCTCTCTCTTTCTTTCTTTCTTTCTTTCTTTCTTTCTTTCTTTCTTTCTTTCTTTCTTTCTTTCTTTCTCTTTCTTTCTTTCTTTCTCTTTCTTTTTCTTTCTTTCTTTCTTTCTTTCTTTCTCCTTCCTTCCTTCTTTCTCTCTCTCTCTCTTTCTTTCTTCTTTCTTTCTTTCTCCTTCCTTCTTTCTCTCTCTCTTTCTTTCTTCTTTCTTTCTTTTTCTTTCTTTCTTTCCTTCTTTCTTTCTCTCTCTCTTTCCCTTTCTCTCTCTCTCTCTCTCTCTCCCTCTCTCTCTTTCTTTCTTTCACAGTCTCATTCTGTCACCCAGGCTGGAGTGCAGTGGCGTGATCTTGGCTCACTACAACCTCCACCTTCTGGGTTCAAGCAATTCTCCCACCTCAGCCTCCAAGTAAGTAGCTGGGATTACAGGCACCCGCCACCACACTCAGTTAATTTTTGTATTTTTAGTAGAGACGGGGTTTCACCATGTTGGTCAGGCTGGTCTCAAACTCCTGTCCTCAGGCGATTGGCCCACCTGCAGCCTTCCAAAGTGTTGGGATTACAGGCGTGAGCCACCGCGCCCAGCAGGGAAAGCTTTTTTAGATGCCTCCTAAAAGACTTGATTCACTTTCTAAGACTGAGAAAGCAGGTGAGGTGTGTGTAAGTGGTTGTTTTTAGGCAGGCAACCCACATCATGATCTGCATTAGTTTCCTATTGCTATGTAACAAATTGCCACATAGTTCGCAGCTTAAAACAACATACAAACTACCTCCCGGTTTCTGTGGCTCGTCCAAGCAGGGCTTGAGGTTCTCCACGCAGGGTCTCACAAGGCTACAATCAACATGTCACGAGGCTTTTCTTCTGGGGCGTGGAATCCTCTTTCAAGCCTATGTAGTTGTTGGCAGAATCCAGTTCCTTGCAGCTGTGGGAAGGAGGTCCCTGTTTTCTTGCTGGATGTCAGCTGGAGGTCACTCTTGGCTCCTAGAAGCCACTGACAGTTCCGTGCCCACCACACGCCCCTCACCACGAGACACCTCAGTTATTTAAGCCCAGCTGGAGAATGGCTCTATCCAATTTGCTAAGAGCATCTCACATAATGTAATCTAATTGAAAGAGTGAAATGGATTATATTCACAGGTCCTGACTCCAGTCAAGGGAGGGGGGATTAAACAGCGCACATGAGCACCCCAGGAGACCCAACTCAAAATGGTTTAAGCCAGAGGCTGCAAACTTCCTACAAAGGGATGGATAGTACAGATTGTAAGTCTTTCAGGTCATCCAGCTTTTCCTCTCAACTACTCTGTGTTGTAGCACAAAAGCAGACATAGCTAATACATAAAAGCAAATGAACACGGCTGTGTTCTTTTTTTAAATCATTTTTATTTTTTGAGACAGAGTCTTGCCTAGGCTGGAGCGCAGTGGCACAATCTCAGCTCACTGCAACCTCCATCTTCTGAGTTCAAGCTATTTGCCTGCCTCAGCCTCCTGAGTAGCTGGGACTACAGGTGTGGGCCACCACACCTGGCTAATTTTTGTATTTTTACTGGAGACAGGGTTTTGCCATGTTGGCCAGGCTGGTCTTGAACTCCTGACCTCAAGGGATCTGCCCACCTCAGCCTCCCAAAGTGGTGGATTACAGGCGTGAGCCACCGCGCACAGCAACATGACTGTGTTCTAATAAAACTCAAGTGAACTTGGAGGCCATCTCAGAATTCTGCCTACTGATAGCTCTCATCTGAAAAATTAAATCGGATAATCTAACAGTAGAACATTCCACACTTAGAAGATGAAATATGCTGTATTTGGCATGCTTCTTGCTTAGAGGATAGACATTTAAAACACAGTTCCTTAAAACACGAAGTTTTTTTTGTTTTGTTTTGCTTTAACATTTATTTTAGGTTCAGGGGTACATGTGATGGTTTGTTACATAGGTAAACTCATGTCCCTGGGGTTTGTTGTACAGATTATTTCATCACCCAGGAATTAAGCCCAGTACCCAATAGCTATCTTTTCTAATCCTGTCCCTCCTCCCACCCTCCACCATTGAGTAGACCCCAGTGTCTGTTGTTTCCTTCTTTGTGTTCATAGGTTCTCATCATTTAGCTCCCACTTTTAAATGAGTACATGTGGTATTTAGTTTTTTGTTTCTGCATTAGTTTGCTGAGGATAATAGCCTCCACCTCCATCCACATTCCCGCAAAAGACATGGTCTCGTTCTTTTTTATGGCTGTGCAGTATTCCATAGTGTGTATGTACCACATTTCTTTATCCAGTCTGTCATTGATGGGCATTTAGGTTGACTTTGCTATTGGGAACGTAAAAAATGTTTTTGTTAGTGTGAAGAGTGCTGCAATGACCATTCACGTGCATGTGTCTTTATGGTAGAATGATTTATATTTCTCTGAATATATACTCAGCAATGGGATTGCTGGGTTGAATGGCAGTTCTGCTTTTAGCTTTTTGAGGAATTGCCATACTGCTTTCCACAATGGTTGAACTAATTTATACTCCCATGAACAGTGTATAAGCATTCCCTTTTCTCTGCAACTTCACCAGCCTGTTATTTTTTTACTTTTTAATAATTGCCATTCTGACTGGGTGTGAGATGGTATCTCATTGTAGTTTTGATTTGCATTTCTCTAGTGATCAGTGATATTGAGCTATTTTCATGTGCTGTTTGGCCACATGGATATCTTCTTTTGAAAAATGTCTGTTAATGTTCTTTGCCCACTTTTAATGGGGATCATAAACACAAAGTTAATGTGAAAGTCCTGAAGAATCCATTTTTTAGTTTCGTTCTTGTTGCCCAGGCTGGAGTGCAATGGCGCAGCCTCAGCTCACTGCCTCCCGGGTTCAAAGGATTCTCCTGCCTCAGTCTCCCAAGTGGCTGGTATTACAGGCATGCGCCCCCATGCCCCGATAATTTTGTATTTTTAGTAGAGACGGGGTTTCACCATGTTGGTTAGGCTGGTCTCGAACCCCTGACCTCAGGCGATACACCCTCCTCGGTCTTCCAAAGTGCTGGGATTACAGGCATGAGCCACTGCGCCCAGCCTGGATTCTGGCTTTTACGCTATGCTTCAAAGCATACTCCAAGATTATATTTAAAGATTATCTGATGGCTTATTCTAGTGCTCTCATGATTTTATTTCCCCTTTGCCCTTCTAAAAATGTTAATTCATCTGGAATTTATCATGGTGAAACATGTAAGGCTTGGATACAACTTTCATTTTTTTCCCCAGAGGGCTACTCAGTTGCTCTGACATCATTTATTGAACAGACCATCTTTTTCCATTGGTAAGTGGTGGCATTTTATCATATACTAAATTTCTTTTTGTATTTGAGTCAATTTCTGGACTTTGCATTTATAATTCATTGAGTTGCCTTGTCTATTCATATACCATACCGTTTTACTTGTTAGAGTTTTATACTATATTTTAATATCTGATACAACTAAGAAACACTTGTTTTTTATTTTCAGGATTTCTGAATATTCTTGCTCCTTTATTTTTCCATATTATAACGAGCTTGTATAGTTTTTACAAGTTCTTTTTTAAAATTGAGTGTTTTGCATTATAGATTGGGAATAATTGACATCTTTATATAGTTAAGTCTTTTTATCTAAAAATACATACATCCTTCCATTTGTTCAAGTTTTCTTCTGTGATCCTCAGTGGCATTTTAAAGTCTTTTCATACAGCTCTTGTTCACTTCTTAAGCCTAGGAATTTAATCTTTTTGTTCTAATATAAATAGGGCCCTTCTATTTTTAACCCAATGTTGTTTCAGCAATTCTTAAAAGCCAAAAAAACACATTTATTCTACCTTCATAAATGAACTCTCATAAATATATAAGTAGCAACAGGACTTGCAAGTTAATTCTGTCCTAAATATTTCATTGGTAGGAAGAAGACAAAAACCTTTCCCAAATTCATACAAGTAAAATCATATTAGGAATACATTAAAATGTCTCTTCTTAAGATTGTTTTTTTGTTTGTTTGTTTGTTTGTAGAGACAGGGAATCTGGTCATGTTGCTCAGGCTGCTCTCAAACACCTGTCCTCAAGCAATTTCCCCACCTTGTCCTCCCAACGTGCTGGGATTACAGGTGTGAGCCACTGCACCTAGCCTTACGATTGGTTCATGACTGACTTTTGAATCTTAAAATAGGATCCATATAATTTTCTCATTCTTACAAGTCACTCACTGTTCATATTTTGCCTATTTTGCGTACACATATTGTTTCTCAGGGTGCTCTATTAACTGTTTACCTTTCCCTAGGGGAAGGCTGGTAGCTTAGCTGTTCTGATTCTGTTTCACCTATATCTTAGGACACAAATGTTTCTAGGAAGTAGAGCTCCCAAATCAAGCAGAAGAGGCAGCTGATGCCTCCCCTTCTTCCCCACCTGCAGTTCCCATCGTCATAACCTGGCAAAGCAGTCATAGCCTGGGAAAGCAGTACTTACAGAGGAAATTAAAGCTCTACTCAGAACTGAGAACATTTCCAAGGTCAGCTACAAAGAAGAAAAGTGGAAGCCCTTTTAGAAGACTCCCAGATTTGTAACCCGGGAGGATGCAGGATACAGGAGTGAGTTGTTCTGGGAGGGGAGCCTGGAGCTGGGAGAATACTAGTCTGTGTAGCCCTACGATGGAACAGCCTCATGAAATGAGTTTTCCTTCAGTGAGTGGCCATGTTGGAGGCTTGCATCTCATTCTTGGACCCGAGTTGCTTGGATCTGACTTTGGAAGAACAATTGATAGGGCGGGGAGGGATTAGAGGCTATAATCTCCTTTTCCTAACACCCCAAAGCCCCCTTGCAGGCAAAAATTCTACTTGTAACACTTTCTTGGCTTAATTGGTAGCATCTATATTTATTGAAAGGCAATCAAGAGGCCTTCTGCATAACAATACAGTATTATTAATAATAATAAGTAGAAAGGCCAATGTATGTGTAGAACCAAGCCCTGTACTCATCCTTTACCTGGATTCCCTTTTTTTTTTTTTTTAAATTTTTAATTTTTTTTTTTCTTGAGACAAAGTCTCAGGCTGCCCAAGCGAGAGTGCAGTGGTGTGAGCTTGGCCCACTGCAGCCTCCACCTCCCGGGTTCAAGTGATTCTCCTGCCTCAGCTTCCTGACAAGCTGGGATTACAGGCACCCACCACCACACCCAGCTAATTTTTGTATTTTTAGTAGAGACAGAGTTTCACCACCAGGCTGGTCTCAAACTCCTGACCTCAAGTGATCTGCTCGCCTTGGCCTCCCAAAGTGCTGGAATTAACAGGCGTTGGCCACCACACCTGGCCGGATTCCTTTATTTTAATCCTCACAGCAGCCCTATAAATTTAGTAGTACAATCATTTCAAATGGATAGATGAGGACACTCAGGTTTAGGGAAATTTAATAACCCGTTCATGGTCACATAGCAAAAGGCAGAGTCAGGATTTGAAAACAAGCACCTGACTCTGATGGTCGTGCTTTTTACCACCACTCTTGTGAACATTCATGGTAAACCTAGATATTTTGAAATAAGGGTGAGCAAAGGGCTTAAAGTTGTTTTTATCTATTAAATACTCTGTCCTATCATTTTACATATTAATATATTTGGTTTAAAATGTATGTTTTACTTATATTGACAGAGCTCATGTCTATGAGAGATATTGTAAACTCCATTCACAGGTATTTAATGCTTTTGCCTTTAAGTGAGTGATGTACTCATGTAGACACTGAGATATAAACAACCCATCAACTAGAATGTTTACTCTTCAGTGCTCCGAAGATTATTCTACTTGTGACTATAATTCTGTACTCAGTTTATAACATTCTTGCAGAGATGTCAGGATGTGTGTGTGCGTGTGTGTTTATTATGAATAATATTATTTCCTTGTGGGTGTGAATTTCATCCTCTCTGTGATTCCTGTGCCCTAACCATATTGCTAGGCAACACCAAGCAACACGCATCCCACATTTTCCTAATTCCTTTTGATGTTTCACAAATGGACCTTTGCTTTTATCTGCAAGCAGAATAACACCAGTGGGTTTAGGATTTTGGCTTTTTAAGTAATCAGGTGTCCGGTGAGATCAAAGCTAAGTGACCATAACTATCAGAAACTGGCAGAAAAAAGGAAGAGCTGGCATGAAGCAAATGCACATATTTGTTTTAAGACTTTGGCTGATGATTCGTTAGTGAAGTCTAATGTGATTTCTGCCATTCTGACTTTGTAGATGACATCAAGGACAGTGAGTAGGTGGGCTTCCTTCCAAGGACTTAAAGTCCTCCTAGGGCTTGGAGGGTAATTGCATATGAAATACTCTTTCTGACACTAGAAATGTCGCACACATAACATTTTCCAGATGAAAATCAGATGCCCATCTCCTCTGTCAAAACAGAAACCAATATTTTCAGGTCAAGATCCAGAATCTGGAAGGTGTAATGCACAGACATCACATCACAAGCTAAAGTGCATTTACAGTTGTCCTGCCTTCTATGTGTAGGGAAAGGTCAGAGAGAGGCCTCAGTGGGCATGGAGAATGCCAGAACTGGGCCTACAGTGGACAAGGGCTCAGCACTTCATCACCACAAAAAAGATCATTTGGTTTTCCCCCATCCACTCAAGCCAAGCCACAGAGAACCACAGGAAGCAAGACTGACGAGTTTCCACACTGCTGACTGACAGTATTTGAGAAGTTGTGCTGCCCAAGTCAGAAAGCCCCATGATGGCACTCTAACACTCAACCTGTGAAAGTAAATATATTATAATACCTTACTCGCAGGCTTGGGGAAGAGAACGTTTTGCCAGATGGGAGATGAAACAGAAATGGGGCCACTGATAAGAAATGCACTTGTGGGAAAATATGATTGTATTAGTTATCGATGGCTGTGTGACAAGTCTCCTGCACCCCACCCCACCCCACAAAAAAAACCCTGTTGTCAGTTTAAAATAATATTAAGCATTTACTACTTCACTCAGTTTCAACAGACCAGAAATGGAGGAGTGATGCAGCTTGGTGGTTCTGTCTCAGGATCTCTTATGAGGTTGCAGTCCAGATGTCAGCCATGGCTGCAGACATCTGAAGACTTGCCTGGGATTGGAGGAGCCATTTTCAACAGGGTTTACTCATGTAACTGGCAAGTCAGTGCTGGTGATTGGCAGGAGGACTCAGCTGCTCACCATGTGGCCCCCAAGCATCCTGGTAACATGGCAGCTGGTTTCCCCAGAGCAGACAAGCCAAGAGAGAGCAAGGGAGAAGCCACAATATCTTTGACAGCCTAGTGTTGGAAGCCACGCTCCATCATTCCCACAATACCCTATGGGTTCTACAGGTGAGCCCTACTCAGTGTGGGAGGAAACTACCTAAAGGCATGAATACCAGGAGGGGAGAATCACCAAGGGCTCTCTTGAAGGCCGGCTACAATAATGATGGAAACATTTCTGTGCATTCATCACTGAGAAGAAATTCATGTATTGGTTGGGTGATGGATGGCACTCTGTCACGGGTCTCAATGCAAGCTGCAAGCCAGTGCCTGCATTGGAATCATCTGGGGCCACTTTTTAAAGCACTGGTTTCCCTGCGCCCTACCCGGGATATTCTGATTAAGTCAAAGATGATGCCCTGGTTTGGGAATGACTGGATTAGATGATCTCTAAGGTCAAGTCCAACCTTAACAGTCTTCCTCAGACTTACATGATCATAGGTATCACCCAGAGAATTTATTAAAAATACAGATTTTTTAGGCCCCACCTCCAGCTTCATGAATCAGAACATCCAAGGATGGGCCTCAAAATCTGTGTATTTATTTATTTGTTTATTTAAGAGACAGAGTCTTGCCAGACTGGAGTGCAGTTACTGCAGCCTTGAATTCCTGGGCCCAGGTGATCCTGCCATCCTACCTTCCTAAATAACTGGGATTACAGGCATGTGTCACCACACCTGGCTCATTTTCAAAATTTTGTGGTTGTTGAGACGGAGTCTTGCTATGTTGCTCAAGCTGGTCTTGAACACTTGGACTCAAGTGATCCTCTCACCTTGGCCTCCCAAAGCACTGGGATTACGGGCATGAGCCACTGTGCCCAGCCTGTGATTTTGTTTAATTTTTAAATTTTTTGACCAGGTCATACATTTAAAATGATGGGAAATTCCAAAAGATATAAAAGAGTGTCATTATAAAGTCTCTTTCCCAACTTTGTTCTCTCAGTATCCCAATTCACGTACCTGGAGGTGCTCAATGTTGTTGGTTTCTTGTGTATTCTTATGAATAAATAAGACATATAAAGAATCACCTAGGGCTCTCTTGAAGGCCGGCTGCAATACTGATGGAAATATTTCTGTGCACACAACACTGAGAAGAAATTCACCTATCAGTTGGGTGATGGATGGCACTCTGTCACGGGTCTCAATTTCTTGTGTATTTTTTTTTTAACTCAAGGCAAATCAAAAGGGTATGCAGTGAAAAACAAGTTTATTCCTGGTTCTGATCACCAGTTTTTTCCTTCAGATTCACTTTTACCAGTTTCCTGTGTGTCTCTTTAAGAGACAGGACGCTGTTAGTCTGTCAAGCAACTCAGGTGATTCTTATAATCTGGGGTTTGGGACACCCCAGTTCTGTAACGTAAGTTATAATAGAAGCTGAAACAGCTGGAAAACCTCACCTGGTTACACATGAGCTGCACGAAATGCATTAGATTCTATCTGGATGTCTTAGTTACATTTGTTCATGTAATCATTATTTACCAAATAATGATTATTTACCAGGCCAAGTCATTATTTGCCAGGCCAAGGCAACCATGAGCAATGAACCCAGCTCACGGGAGCTTGCTGTCTAACACAGAAAACAGCTATCTCCATCTGTAGAGGTGCGTACAGGGCGCTGCGGAAGCTCCTTGGCACCAGAAGTGAGTGGACGCTTCTGGAAGGAAGGGATTTCCACAGAGGTAAAAATGGTGAGGAGGTGGGGCTCATTGGGCAAATGGAGATGACGACATTCCCGGCAGAGAGAAAAGGACAAATACAAAGTTCCCAGGTTTTGATCCGGTACGCTGCTCTCAGGCAACCAAAAAGTAGAGCGTTTTGGTGTTTGTGCACAGAAGAGGCTCAAGATAAAACGAGGTAAACTGAGGTCAAAGTAAGATAAGGAAAAAACACGATGGCTCTGAATATCAGATATTAAGTTTGGGAATGCTATGATCAGCGTGGGGCGGCGGGGGGGCGGGAAACTGATGTGGGTGTAAAAAAAAAGGACTAGAAGGGGGCTGGGCATGGTGGCTCATGCCTGTAGTCCCAGAACTTTGGAAGGCCAAGGTGGGAGGTTCACTTGAGCTCAGGAGTTCAAAACCAGCCTGGACAACATGGCAAGACCTCGTCTCTACTAAAAATACAAAAATTAGCGAGGCATTGTGGCGCACGCATGTAGTTCCAGCTACTCGGGAGGCGGGAGGATCCCTGGAGCCCTGGAGGCTGAGGCTGAAGTGACCAGTGTTTGCTGCACTGCACTCCAGGTTGGGTGACAGAGTGGGACCCTGTCTCAAAAAAAAAAAAAAAAAAAAAAAAAAAGACTAGAAGGAAGTGGTAACAACTTGGAGGTGGGAAGATAATTTAGGAAGTTGTTATCAAAATCCAAGAAAGAGACCAGAATAGCCTGGATTAGGTGGCCATTGTAGGGATGCACAGAACTGGAAACACTTTGAAGTTATTAAAGAGGTAAATTCACCTGGACTTGGTGATTGATTGAAAAGGGCTGCAACTGGGACATTCCCAAATTTCCAGCATGGGCAACCAGCTGCGTTTCAATAGGGAATACCTGCGAGAAAGTGCTCGGGGAGGAGGCACGTGGGAGGGTGAAGGGTAAGTCTAACATTCTGAGTTTGAGGAAGAGAAAATACGTGGGTAAATTAAAGTTTAGAGTCCAATAGAAAAATAAGAGCCTGTTTGTGACGGCCCACGGCAGGACAGGCATCTTCTAATTTCTCTTTAAACCTTAATTAGTTTTCATCTCTGCCCCCCATCCCCACACTCTCTTGCCCACCATAAAGCAGATTGGCACTGACAGTCTCTTTAACCTTCTCCACGGGTTGCAGTGGAAGGGATGAACGAAGGTCCTGCCCTCCAAGCAGCTGCATTCACAAAATTCCGAATCTGGCCAATAGTGTATTTGGTTCTGTAAAAAGATTTTTTTTTTCCCCCTGAGGCAGGGTCTCACGATAGTGCCCAGGTTGCTCAAAGATAGTATTCCCAAGATGGTTATAAACAGTTTCATGTTTCCCAGAATCAAAAACCGGACTCTAAATTCACTTTCTTTATTGCTTTAGGTACTGATGAGACCTCTTTATTATTACACTGGCAACTGACTGCACTGCGGATATGTTTGGAATAAGGTAAGCCTGCAGCCACGGTTTTTATGGCTTTTGGAGTTTTGGCCAGAATGAACAGAGCTTAAGCAAATTAGATATTTGAAAATACCTTTGTTTTGTTCCATGAGCACCCGCCAGAGGCCTTTTAAATTGTGATGGTGACTCACAAAATAAGATCTTTGCTATTGTGCAGAGAAATCTGAAGAATTTTATCCATTCTTTCGTTCTTGCTAAATGGTGCATTGTATGCTATCTGTGTGGTTTGGGTCTAGGACAGATTTCTCTCTGAACTTCACAGCATGGGTGGAAGAGAGTAATTTGGCCTTTCGTTTTCTCTGGCAGCCGGTGCCAGTCCATTTATATGGTATGTTCACAGGAGAGCTGACAAGTGTTGAGAGGTTTTATTTGATATGCATTTTTTTTTAAAGTAGAAAAAAATCCGTAAAAATAGGTACTTGTTAGCTAGTTTTCCTAGTTAGTCTTCAGATCATAACCAAATGTTTCATTAAGGAGTTCCACCTCAAATAGACGAGCTACATTGACTTATCTGGGCTGTGTTTAATATTCACAGTGTAACCATTCATGGCATGGGCAGTTTTTAATGATAGAAATGCAAACCCACATTATTTTTCTGTGTAACTTGTAAAAGCCGTGCCTTCTAAAATGGGGCTGCTTATGCTAATTTGTTATAGTTAGTGAATTGCAGGCAGCTCTGTGAATTTACTTTTCTTGGCAGTTCTAGAATATCCTGCCATAACACATACTGAAAAACTGTTTGACGGGTTATGAAAATCTGGATGTACTAAAGGTACATCTTGTGCAAACCATAAAATAAATACATGATTACATTTTTAAAAATCTGTTATCAGGTTAAGGAAGTTGTCATTATAACAACCCAAGGAGAATTAAACAGTTTTGAATGGATGATATACTTTTTCCATTTGTACATACTGTAAATGCTTTTAGTATCCAACCCTCGCTCTATTTTGCTGGTCTTTATGAAAAGACTGCCTACTGGAGGTAAACTGTATTTCATATAGGTCATATAGAACCTATCTTGGAAGTGGATAACACCTCATTGCAAAGGTTAATTAATATTCTCAGTAAAGCATAAAAATTGTCAGAATTATTTGATACAAAATATATTTTGAAATTTTTATTATTTTTAGTGAAGCCAGCAATGTTCTATTACTTCAAGGATGTTGATTATGGGGTCTGTCAATATTAGTGTTGCCAGTGATGTGTGATTGCTTAATTCATGATAAATGAATTAAGTATGTAATTTGGTTCTATACTGTGTTAGCTATATACCAAACCAACTCCTTTGAAACGGTCTCTAATCTCAAGGAGCTTGTAATTTTAATAGATGTTAAGAAGACAAAGACAATTCATTTGTTCAACAAATATACTGCATAGTGAGAATTTACTATGTACAAGACAATTCATTACATTTCTTGGGGCATGGGGACTATAACTACGGTGAATAGGAGAGATTTGGTTCCTGTCCTTGAATTCTACCAGAAGACAAACATGAAACAACAAATAACACAATTACTTAATAATTATGTGAAGTGTTCCAAAAGACATCTACAGGGTGGACTGAGGATGTATAATGAAGTGAAAGAACAAACTTTTTAAAAGGGAACTCCTGAAGGTTAAATTGTGTTTGCGATGAACTGGAATAAAACGTTAATCATGTCAAAGAAAAAAAGATTTCTTGTTAAATACAAAGTAAATGAAGAGTCGAAAGATCGCTAAAAGAAATGTGGTGTTGTTTGGTGAGAATCTTATTGTTTGGTCAGGAAAATATCCTTGCATGCACTGAAGACAACATCTTACCACTTGAAGGAATGATTTTTCATCCTAGGATAAAAGTAGGATTTTATATTCCACTTTAAGAGGAAAAATAGATAAGAAATGCAGATGGCCAATTAACTTCTTTAGTAGAACTTCATGCACGTGATAAAGAACAAAACTTTAACAAAAAAACTTTAACACGTTTATATGCTCATAAAAACTTCAAATTGATTAAAATTCTTCAGTGACAAGGTTAGGGTCCTTGATCAGTGAATGTTCTCACATATTTCTAAGCAACATAGAAGGGTTATATTTGAGTAGAAGTATAAAGACAGAATTATACAAAGAAAGCCTAAATTGAGTAAGAAGTGTCAAGAATATGATTAATTTTTGTAACCTACTCTTTCAGTAATGAATTTCAACCAAACCTAATTAATCTTACATTTCTAGCACAACATATGATTTTAGAGAATATGTCATTAAAGAGATACATAATCAGAAGTAAAGTAAATATCATCTAGGCTTAGATTAGGGAATCATATTGGTTTTGATTTAATTTTGAACAGGTAATATGCATATTATTGAAAATTTAAAAATTGTTTCACAACCCTGTTCCCCATCTACCTAGTTCCCAACCACCCTAGACACACACAGCTGCACACCTGATGTTCTTTTCTTTTTTCTTTTTCTTTTCTTGAGGTAGGGTCTCACTCTGCTGCCCAGGCTGGAGTGCAGTAGCAGTATCACGGCTCACTGCAGCCTCAACCTCCCAGGCTCAAGTGATCCTTCCACCTCAGCCTACTGAGTAGCTGGAACTACAGGTGTGCACCACCACGCGCAGCTAATTTTTATTTATTTATTTTTAAGGGACGAGGTCTTATTGTGTTGCCTAGGCTGATCTCAAACTCCTGGGCTCAAACCATCCTCCCCCAGGGTTGGCCTCTCTAAGTGCTGGGGTTATAGGTGTGAGCCACCTGGCCCTGATGTTGTTATGTGTACATGTAAGCATAGTTTTTTAGCACATACCAACAAATCTTTTTTTCTCAGGTAGTATTGGGTTGATACAAATCTTAATACAGTGTTTCTTGTCTCTTTTTATGCAAAAGGTAGCATACTGCAGACACTGTTGTGCCGTTGCTTCCTCCCCACCCACTTAATATTATTTATTTCTTGGAGATCTTTCTAAATCAGTACGTGGACCCTTTCCCTTTCTCCTTATTTACAACTATACAGTATTCCACTATATGGAGCTACTATAATTTATTTAACTAGTCTCCAACTGATGAATATTTGTGTTGTTTCCAATAAACATTTCTGTAGTGAATAATCTTATGTAGGGTCATTTCACAAATATATCCGTGGAAGTAGAATTGCTAGCCAAAGGAATAATTAGTAATTTTTGTAGATATTGCCAAAATGCCCTACATAAAGTTGATAGTAACTTAATGCATTTAACAGTAATACATAACAATATTTTCCATTTGATGTCATCAAACTTTTTTTGTGTGTGTGTGAACAAATGAAGAAAAATGGTATCTCATTTTTCCCATTGTTTTTCTCTCATGCGATTTTCTATTGGGTTCTTTGTGTTTTTCTTCTCAACTTAAGCTCTTTTGTATTAGGAAGATAAGACCTTTATTAGTAGTATGAATTACAAATATTTTTATCTCATCTTATTTGTCTTTGACTTGCTTAAGGTGACTTTTGCCACAGAAATTTTGTTTTTATGTACCTGAATTTACCAATATTTTCTTTTATGGCTTTTGGATTTGACTCATAATTTAAAAGGTCTACCATATTCAAGGTCATTAAGAAAGTATCCTGTTTTTCCCCTAGATCTTGGGTAGGTTTTGGTGTTTACCTTTACATTTTTTATTCATTTGAAATTTGGCCTGGTATAAGATAGGCTTAACCCTAGAATGCTGCCTAGGTAGCTCAGTATCAAATATTGAACTATCCCTGTTTTCATTCCACACTGATTTATAATGCAATTTTTATCCCACATGTATTTGGATCTATTTCTGAACTTTCTTTTTTTTTTTAACATACATATTTTTACATGTTCCAACTCTTAGAAATGTTCCATTCTGTTTCTGTTTTTAGGCTCCTTTTAGGTACCTGCCGTGCTTAATTTTTTATTTTAAACATGGTTTTTCCTGTTAACAAAGTTTGCATTAGTTGCTTCCTTGAGCAACACCTTTAGAAATTTAAATGTGTTTGAAATGATGTGAAAATATTATTCATATCAGAGCTAATTCTGCAAAAGCTGAAATCTTGTGGGGAAAAAAAAATCTATTTCAAGCGAAATCCCCTAAATCCCAGGGAACCTCCGTATACTCAGACCAGAAATATTTTTTGATTCTACATAATGTATTTTAAAGGGATAAATGGATCAACTGGGCAGAGAGTTGGAAGAAGGTGTTTTAGCTCTGCTTCTCAATCTCCCAGTGTGATCGCCGGGACACTTCACCGTAGGTTGCATTTATTATAGGGCAGTTTTGTCACTTAAAAAAATATTTTTAATTGGAAACAGCAAGCTGGTTATATAATTGTAATTGCAGGATTATAATGAAAATATCAGGCCTGCAGGTTTTACATAATCACATGCAAAGTCATGTGCGAGAGTGGAAAAAGGGAAGAACAGAGATATGTCTGATTATTTACTCTCTGTGGGGTGTACACAGATTATTTCTGGTGCAATTTAATCTGGAAGATTATATAGCTGAGAATAAGAGATCAAATAGATATCCTTGAGACACCAGAATCTCATGAGTCAGTTGCAAACATCAGGCATGTAGCCTGCACTTGATACTGGATAACTTGCTCATGTTTTATTCCTGAGTTTCCTTAAGCAATGTCTGTTCGAAAAGCTTGAAGTTAGTATTCGTTTAAACAGGGAAGCACTGGAACTAGCTGGCATTCTGTAAATGAAATCAATGTAACGGGAACTTTGAATCGTTTTTTCCTTGATTATTTTGCTAGGTTGTCACTATAAATGGCCAAATCCTAAATCAACTCTTTCACCCTTCCCAAGGAGGTCATCAACACTAGCATTTTACAGTGTTTAATGAATTATTTTCCAAACATACATTAAGTTTGCTGTAAACAAGGGTATTTATAAGAATATCATGACTATTTGACATTTAGGTAAGAGTTATGTAGTACTCTAGAAAAAAGAGAAAGCAATTTTAGTACTATCAGAATCTGGAGCAGAACTTAGTCTTGGGTGGAGCTTACATATGAAATTGAAATTAAAAAAGAAATCCAAGTTACTCTCCAAGTTTTGGACAGGGTATTTTTATTCTTCAGAATATCGATCCTGAAATTAGAGTGAATACATCAAAAGTGCGTGTTTAATTTCTTCAGTGGAAACATAAACTCATCCCTTGGGGAAAAATATTACTAACTGTACATTGAATAGTTTTTGCCCATAAATAGCAACATGTATAAATGCAAATGCATGAAGTCAAAATTAATTTTAAATACTTCCTCAGTAAATGTATAGGTCTTTATTAATAATCTAAAAGAAGGAAAAAAGGCATTACTGAGAAAATCTCCAATTTTTTTTAAAGTTTATTAATTGTGAGCATTGAGTTACTTTCTTGTATGACGTGATTGACCCATATGTGAATTTTTTCTAAGAATAAGGAAATGGGTGAATCAAAATTGGGACTAGAAGGTTGGATGATTTAAATGCTATGCTTATTTAAATGTTCTATTCTCTCAAAATAGTACATCTTTGGGCTTGCTTGCACAATAGTGAAACAACCTACTTGAGGTAACTCACAATAATCCCAATACTTTGGGAGGCCGAGGTGAGAAGATGACTGGATCCCAGGAGTTTGAGACCAGCCTGGGCAATATAGCAAGACCCCATTTCTCCCCCCACCCCCACCCCCCCAAAAATCATTGGACTAAGGTGGAAGGAGACAGAGCAGCTGTAAAGTTGCTAGTATGAGGGACAAGAATTAATGTAATGGTGGGCAGCAGGTGATAATTCTGTGGCAAAGCAACAAAAGCAGGGATTACAATTTATTTCCATCAACGCCTAGTTTGGCTTTCATTGTTTGCTGATTTTGTTGCCTGGGCAGCATGAATCTCTCTGATTCCCTTTTAGTGGTTCTTCATGAAGCCTACATGTGAGAAATGAAAACTGAAAATACATTTTTTAAAAGGGAAAATAAAACTGGTATAAAATCAAATTACTCTGGCTCATGTATAATAAAATACAATTACATTAATCCTTTTCTAAGTATTTCATTCTAGGGTTTGTGGATTTTTTTTTGTAATTAATGAATTTACTAAGCACTTTCTATACTTAAGGGAATGACTTTGTCTCTATTTTTTAGGCAAATTATTTTGTGTGGGTGACAAAATGTATGTTCCCTTGCATGTAATATTTAAGTGTGTATTAAATGTCTAATATGACTCAGGTCACAAAATTTCAGACACAACGACAACATGAACTGTCAGCTCAGGAAAGTTTGTTTGTTTGTGTTTGAGATGGAGTCTTACTCTGTCGCCCAGGGTGGAGTGTGATGGCATGATCTCAGTTCACTGCAACCTCCGCCTCCCGGGTTCAAGCAATTCTCCTGCCTCAGCCTCCCAGGTAGCTGGGATTATAGGTGCCCACCACCACTCCTGGCTAATTTTTATATTTTTAGTAGAGACGAGGTTTCACCATGTTGGCCAGGCTGGTCTCGAACTCCTGACCTCAGGTGATGTGCCTGCCTTGACCTCCCAAAGTGCTGGGATTACAGGTGTGAGCCACCGTGCCTGGCCAAGAAAGTTTTTCTGAAAGAGACTAGTCAGTTTTTTTCTCTCCTTCTACATATTGCCTATATTTTTCCAGGAATCAGAGAATTGGATTATTGATGCTTAGATAGGGATAAAGGACAGGACTTACAGGATTCAGGAATTTTTTACTTAATCTCGGATGACTACTTAACATGTCACTGGGGGCACTTTGAAGGTGTGGGGTGTTTGTGTGTGTGTTTCACACCAATCTTTTTTTTTTTCCCCTAGAACTTTTCTTTCCTGAGTTACTGGCTGAAGATGCCATAGAGGGAAGCCCGGTGGTACAGAGAAAGGCTGGGATTAGGTCTGAACGACAAAGCAGTGGTTTCAGAGGATTCATTGCAGCCTCTGGATCTGGGGATGGGCCTTATAGGTGACAGCCTGTCTAGGGAAGCAATTGGAAAGTGCCATTCCTCTGATTCTTCTGTAGTTCACGAGCATGACGATTGGGTTTTCATGACATGTGCCACCCCCTGAACCTTGTGCCCACATTGGCACATTACCCATCTAACCTAAAAAAAAAAAAAAAAAGTTGCTCCTCTCAGGTGTGAATGCAGTTGAAATCAGAAGGGAAATCAATATAGCAGAGAAATGACAAAACACCTTGGTTTTCCGGAGTAATGGGGTGAGGGGCACGTGCTTTGAAGTCATGGTGAGATTCTTTCATCTCTGAATATCTTACCTAACAGGCTCCCTGGATTCTTTTTCTGCTCTTTGGAATCTCATGGTTTATGTCTGAGATTGCTTCTTTCCAACCATTACTAAAAGCACAGAAACAGACATTCTTGACTGCTCATTTCTAGTAATAATCTTTTAAACGAGAGCCTCTCATGTTCAGAGTCCAGTCTCCTGCATACTACTCACATTTCTGCCTCAAATGTCCCTCTAAAGTCCAAGGTGCAACTCTGAATTCTAGGAATTCTCCGACCCTTTGCTGTATTTCCAAAATGAACATTTGCCAGAATAAATTCTCAGGTCAGTCTCAATAAATAAATATATTCTAAAGCACCCTATGAAAACTGTTACACTATGGGAATCTTTCTTCTAGATCTGGATTTTCTAGAAATGAATCTTTAGTAATGTGAGCAAATTTAGAGTCTCGAGGTGTCTGCCAAATCTTACCTATGTCGAGCATTTTGTGGCTAATCTATTCATTTAATTTTTCTTACAATTCTTTTTTTTTTTCTAATTATAGCTGACAAGCTATGACAACGTGCTATGGTCAACATGTCACTTGACCCTCCTTTAATAAATATCGCAGTGCGAACAATGTGTGCATGGTGCTAATATATTTTATTCTTCCTCTGAGAAAAGTGTTATAATGACCTTACTTTTTGGGGGAGAAATGTGGGTTACTGCTTATTCAACATGCTTTTGGGTTTGACTTGCTATCACATGTTTTCTTCTTTTAATCTAGACTTTTATGTATTTTCTGCATTTTCTTCACTGACCATATATTTTTGGCATATATTACTATCATAAAAATCATCTGCATAAAAACATCTTGCCCTCACCAAAACCAATAAAAATGGAAACTTTAAAAGTGATATATGAACACACACACATATAATTTTTTGTTTGTTTTGTTTTGAGACAGAGTCTTCCTCTGTCACCAGGCTGGAGTGCTGTGGTGCGATCTCGGCTCACTGCAACCTCTGCCTCCTGGGTTCAAGCGATTCTCCCATCTCAGCCTCCTGAGTAGCTGGGACTACAGGTGTGCGCCACCACACCCAGCTAATTTTTGTATTTTTAGTAGAGACCGGGTTTCATCATGTTGGCCAGGATGGTCTCGATTTCTTGACCTCGTGATCTGCCCTCCTCGGCCTCCCAAAGTGCTGGGATTACAGGCATGAGCCACGGTGCCCAGTCACATAATGTAATTTTTAAGTAAAGATTCAGAGAAAAGAAGTTTTAATAATAGTGAGAGCTGATGTTTGCCTAGGACTTTACCATTTGATAGTTGTTTTTATATATGTTATATTAGAGGTATAATAGTTTAGTATCTGAAGTCAGACAGCTCAAATCTTGGCTCTGCCACTTACCAGATATGGTTTGGGCAAGGTATTGACCTTCTCTAAGCCTCAGTTTTATCTCTGTACCTGTTTCCTAAGGTTATTATGAAGATTTGGTGGGACAATGCATAGAATGTGCTTATAGGGGCTAGATTATGCCAAATGTTCACTTCACATTACTTACTGTCTTTTTCTTTTAAACCACAACACTCTTATGAAAAAGTAGGGCATGTGGGATTATTTTTACTTTACCAAAGAAGAAAATAGTGTTCAGAGAGATTAGGTGAATGACAAGTAATTCTTTCATTTTAAATTGAGTTTCCATTGCAGTCTTAATGGCAAGACTGGAAAAGGGAATCCAGTGAGTTCCCTGGGCCCTTTCCTTAGGGTGGAGCTAACACATAGGGAATGTGAAACACCCGCTGAGCCACTCTTGTGGGGTTAGAACCCCCAAAGATCTGGTACCGTCAGATATTCTATATAGTCACATAGCTAATGGCTTCAAGTTCAACTTGAGCTGAATGTTAATAGGGTAGATTCAAATCATTTTTCACTGTTTTGAGGGGCTTGGAGTGGGGAGGTGATGAAGAACAATTGTAATAACTCCAGTAACTTTCTCATTTCTAAATGCAAATTACTTCTCTGAGAATTTCTGTGTGTAGGTAGCCTGTGAAAGCTACTTTCAAGGCTCAGCTTCCTTGGTTAATGTAGCTTTGCTAAAGGGGCATACAGGCCTTCACACCATACAGTGCTGGCTGGCCCTAGTCTTACTTGGCTGGGAGATATGTTGATCCAGTGGCTTTATATGAGGCTTATCTTTTAGAGCTACTTGAAAAGTAATGCCTCCCATCAGCCTGTAACAAAGATGCACTCTGCCATTTCTTCCTAGCAATTACATTTTCTGTTCTAAATTAATGTCACCTCACAGCATTCTTTTACCATTCTTTGGCATTTAATCCAATTTTCTTCTTCCTAACAAACAATTTTAAAAACAAACTCATTCCTTTTAAAATGAACTGAAATGTTCAAATGTTTCCTAGGAACGCGTTCAGTCCTCATTCTATTGTTGTTTCTTGCAAAAATATTCCTGGATTGCTCAGCTTTGAGAGAACCTATGAAAATGAAAAATTCCCAATAAACAAAGGGAGATAATTCACTTTATAAAAGAATTCTTTTCTTTGCACCGGCATGTGTAATAAAAAGAAAGACATACAAATTCTTTACTCACTGATAGGTTCTGTTAGCAATACATTTAATTTTCAGACACAAAATGTTAGGAGTCAGTTGACTACCAAAATCTCTGACATCACATGGTTGAGGAGATAATTTAAAATGCAAACATTTGATACATACCAAAGTTTTCAGTGATATAGCTATTTGGCAACCTCCAAGTGGAATCTACAGAGATAGTCTGGAAAGTCAATGTTAAAAGACTCGTAAAATCATGTCTTCAGATTTTGATGAAAACATAGTTTAGCGAACTTAATTCTAGAAGACAGTAAGCTGGAAAAGCAAGGTTTAAAAGCCAGACCACAGACAGAGAAATACTTCACATAGGCACAATAATCTTCAAGAAATAGATAAATGTATTGGATATTTATTTTTATTTGTAATAATTCTAAGAAGTTATCCCATAACTACAAAATGCCACACAAGCATAGCAGCTTTTATCCAATTGCTATATGTCTTGGGCATGTTTTTACAATAATAGAAATGTTAGTTTTGCTGTTCACATACAAACCCCAATGTAGCTAATTAAATTTCAGCCTTAATAGGATTCTACTGGAATTAAAGAAAGATACTGCACACATTACTTCCTGCCCTGACCATTTAAGTGTTGCTGACAGCAGTTAAAAAGGCATCACATCCCTTTGGTATGGCATTGCCAGCTTTAAGGAAAACAATGCCAGGCAAACTGGGCAGAGAAGCTGGAAATCCTTCAGGAATGAGATACAACATGAGTGGGTATGTGCGCATACACATGCAGGTAGAAATATATGTTATTAATATTTACCCAAAACTTGTTACAGAGCACATACAACAAATTTTCTTGAAAATAGGTGGCTGTCAGATTAAATTCATAATGTCTCAACCTTGATGAAAATTCTATGTGTGTCAACTGCAGGCTATAAAATCTACTTTTTAAAAAAAAGGTTTACACAAACAAAAATGATAGATTATCCATATTCTACCCTCCCCAGTTCAAATCCAGATCCCTGGGGAGGGTGAGATGAACTGCACCCCCAAATCAAGACATGTATAAGGAAACTGAATTAATGTTAAGTGTTGCAATTGGCATTTTTTTAAAGCAATCAAAGCTGCTGGAATTAGTTTTTATATCAAGTTTTATCCCTAGCATGAAATTCAGATGCAGAGTTTGGAACCTGGGCAAGGCAGGATTGTATTTTCCAAATATGGCAACAGCCACCTGCCCTTTTAACACTGTGATATGGGCGCTCCTACTTCAAGAAGTCGGGCCGATAATCCATTTTATTAAGTATGGGTGGATAAATGGCAAGGCACAAGGGTTGCTATATGACTTCCAGAGCGCAATACATCTTCTTCTGGGATCACTTTCTTGGGAGTGTGTGTCTTGGGAGCTCTGGCCAACATGTAAAATGACTAGCCAGCCTGAAGCCACCATGCTGAAGATACTGTGTGGAAAAGCTCCATAGAGATGATAGAGATAGAGATACCTGAGGAACCCCACTGTTCTAGACTCCAGTTATTGAAATCTTTCACCACCAAAAGAGAGAGACAAGAGAGAGCCAGTCTTCAAATCATTTCACTCCCAGCCTTCAAGCCAGCCCTAGCTGATGCTGAGGGCAGCAGACACCAGCCATCCTCATGAAGCCCTGCTCAAATTGCAAAGTGGTGAGCAAAATAAGTAGTGTTGGCTGGGCACCGTCACTCACCTGTAATCCCGGCACTTTGGGAGGCTGGGATTGCTTGAGCCTAGGAGTTCGAGACCAGCCTGGGCAATATAGCACAAACCTGTCTCTACAAAATAAATAAATAAGTAGTGTCATTCTAAGTCACCAAGTTCTCTGCTGGTCTGCTGTATAGCAGTAGATAAGCAGAACATTAGGATTTGGAAAAAAAAAACTTTGTTACAGCCAAATGCTAAGTATAAGTGAATATACCCATAGAGTCATTTGATCCGCAAATTAATAAACTGTAATTTAAATAACAGCTTTATTGTTGGAGTTGAAGCAGAAAATTATGTTGATAAGAGCTGCTGACATACATGGAAGTAAGTGTTGGCTGACTGGGTCTCCTAACAAGACTTCTGAAACTTAACCATAGTCTTATGTCCTGATTTCTTAACTATGACCATCAAGTTAATAAAAAGGCAGAGGGTGTAGCAGCCTTTCCATTGCCTACTTCTCATGATTCGCTGGGTCAGGAATTGGGGTAGAGCTCCACTGGGTAGTTCAAGATGGCTTCGCCAGGCGTGGTGGTTCATGCCTGCAATCCCAGCACTTTGGGAGGTCAAGGTGGGTGGATCACCTGAGGTCAGGAGTTTGAGACCAGCCTGGCCAACATGGTGAAACCCATCTCTACTAAAAATACAAAAATTAGCTGGGAGTGGTGGTGCATGCCTGTAATCCCAGCTACTCAGGAGGCTGAGGCAGAAGAACATCTTGAACCTGGGAGGCAGAGGTTGCAATGAGCCGAGATTGCACCACTGCACTCCAGCCTGAGTGACAGAGAAAGACTCCATCTCAAAAGCAAACAAAAACAACATAAAAAGAAGACTTGAACTCACTTGACTGCTCCTCTACATGGCCTCTCTGAGTCCGCGTGCTAGTCGCTGGTCTTATCACTCACAAGTCTAGCCCAAGCTTGCTTATTTATTTATTTGAGACGGAGTTTCGTTCTTGTTGCCCAGGCTGAAGTGAAATGGTGCGATCTTGGCTCACCGCAACCTCTGTCTCTCGGGTTCAAGCGATTCTCCTGCCTCAGCCTCCCAAGTACCTGGTATTACAGGCATGCACCACCATGCCCGCTAATTTTGTATTTTTAGTAGAGATGGGGTTCTCCATGTTGGTCAGGCTGGTCTCGAACTCCCGACCTCAGGTGATCTGTCCGCCTCGGCCTCCCAAAGTGTTGGGATTACAGGCGTGAACCACTGTGCTAATCCTCCCCAAGCTGCTTTAAACTTTAAAGCATGGAGGCTGGTCCCCCTAGAGGGAGGAAGCGGAAGCTGCCAGACCTCTATGACCTGAGCTTGGAAGTCTCAGAACCTCACTTTCATTGTATCCTTCCACTGCCAAATGAAATCATAAACCAAGTCAAGGGGAGGGAAAAGAGACTCCACCTCTTGACTTGTGTGACATTATGTGTACACAAGATGGGAAGAAATTGATGGTGGCCATTTTGGAGAGAAAAGGAAAGAGCAATTGCATCTGAGCAGGGAGGGAGTGGTTCTAATTCTGGTTCTGCCAATAACTAGCTTTGCGGTGTTGGCCAAGTCACCTGAAAATGCTTAACCGGTTTGCTCAAAGGACAGGTGAGCAAAATGAGCCATAAGCTCCAAGATTCTGTCTAGTTCTAAAAATTTGCTTCTAATCAAGGCAGAACCTACATTAGCCTAAAAGGTGGGAGAGGAAGGGAAGTCAACAGAAACACAATGTATGAATTATTCACTTGTGCTCTTCTGGGCTGCTGTTTAACCTTTCACTGTGGACTGCTGTGACATCTCCCTCATCAACCATTACACAACCTCAGCTTTTGAGGCCTATTCTTCTATCTTTAGGACTCTGTTCCTGTTACAACTTATTCTACTTCAGCCTCACAAGGTGGGAAATCAAAATACTGTTTTTTTTTTTCAGCTAAGGTATTATCTTTTATAGGGAGTAGGAAGCTTTAGGTTACAAAACAAGTTGGGAGAAAGATCCTGGAAACGAGGCTTTGAGAAAATAATGTAGAACATCTCTTATAAATGTTGTGTCAAACAACCTGAATCCAATATTGCAAAATGAGACCTCTGAAGTAAACTGAAACAGATTTTGGTGGGGAGACATTTTAAAAACTCTTCAACCATGGGCTTTATTACTTTGAAATATACAATTCTTTCAGCAAGTATTCTCAAAAACTTCATTGTAGGAGGACCACAAGTTGCCATAGGGGCCCCCTGAGCTAAGTCTTTGATCAGTAATTGATGAGATTCAATTTGTAGTATCTATGCTAGGTGCATGGGGTCTCTATCTTGAGCTCATAATTCAGTAAATTAATCTGGTGTTTTTTAATTTGGGCGACTAAGTTAGACATAGCATTTGAGCCCTTATTGGCTGCATCCACTTGAGGAATTTCAGCAACAACCCCCAGGCTCAGGCCTCTGTATACCTGGTGCTAGCTAGTTACTTGCGTGCTACAGAGACACTAAAAGAACTGGAACTGAGATCTACCCCAATCCTAGATTATCTTTCTGTCATTAAGCTCTCAACCCCTCCCTATGCCCTTCCTACTCTATTGTCAAGAATTCTCAGGCCTTGTTTAACTAAAAAGATTCCCCAAATGAGGACATGGTAATGTTTTTGGTAACCATAAATAATATAGAAATCCTTATGCTCAAGAATGTAGCTTACCATTACTATGAAAACACAGAGGCCAGGCATGGTCACTCATGCCTGTAATCCAAGCACTTTGGGAGGCCAAAGTGGGCAGATCACTTGAGGTCAGGAGTTCGAGACCAGCCTGGCCAACATGACGAACCCTCATCTCTAATAAACATACAAAAATTAGGCAGGCGTGGTGGAGTACTCTTGTAATTCCAGTTACTCGGGAGGCTGAGGTAGGAGAATCGCTTGAGCTTGGGAGGCAGAGGTTGCAGTGAGCCGAGGTCATACCACTGCACTCCAGCCTGGGTGACAGAATGAGACTCTGCTTCTAAATAAATAAATAAATAAATCATAGAACATTGTTAGATCCACCACTCACTCATTTAAAAAAATTCTTTCTCTAAACTCTTGTTCTCTCTCCTAGCCAAGATCATCCCCTCCTTTCCCTAATACCTTGAGACTGCCTCCTCCCCAATTTCCAATGCATCCATTCTGCCAAAATTTCAATTTAGGCAATTCAAATCCAAATACAGGAAGAATATTCTTTCAGATGTTATGAGCAAAGATTTGAGTCAATCTGTGAACGGTCACTGAGTTTTGGGTGAGAGGGCGGCAAGGAGGGAGCAGCACTTGAAGATCTCCAATCAGTAAAGTTTTTGTTATCTGTTCAATTCTCATTGTTCCTTAATCCTCCCATTCTCTTTACCTTCTGATGATAATCTTCAGTAAAACTACCCACCATAAGAGGATGGGAAAAACAGGAGTAGCAGTAATTCCATATTAACGAGAAAGTGAAATTTGGGGGTTGAACAGCAGATCTGGAGCTACTTCCTTATGGTATTTGCACCCAGGAATCAACCTAAAAAAATCCACAGGAACTCATAATCAAGCAAAACTAAATGCCGCCAAATGTGATAAATGTGGGACATATGTTCACTTTAGTCCTGTCCCAGGAATGCCCCATCTTACCACACTCCATCAGGACAGCTTCAAAGTAATGTAATGTTAAGAACAACAATCACAAAAAACTTTGTGTTCTCAAGGAACCCATGGTTGTGCATGCTTGTCGAACACACACAACTCACCTAAGGCAGGGATTTTTTATTTTGAATATGGTGACACGGTCTGGATATAGACTTCTCTTAATAAAACTACCCACCAGAAAACTGCATAAGAATATCAGTAAGTGTCTGGGTGCGGTGGCTCTCAGAGCCTGTAATCCCAGTGCTTTGAGAGGTCGAGGTGGGAGGGCAGCTTGAAGCCAGGAGTTTGAGGCCTATCTGGGCAACGCAACGAGACCTCCTCTCTATAAAAAGATTTTTAAAAATGAGCCGGGCATGGTGCACGCGCCTGTAGTCCCAGTTACTCAGGAGGCTGATTCAGGAGGATCGTTTGAGACCAGGAGTCCCAGACTGCAGTGAGCTATGATCATGCCACTGCACTCCAGCCTGGGCAGCAGAGCAATACCTTGTCTCTAAAAACAAAAAAACAAAAAAACCCACAAGGCCGGGTGCGGTGGCTCACGCCTGTAATCCCAGCAGTTTGGGAGGCCGAGGCAGGTGTATCACCTGAGGCCAGGAGTTCGAGACCAGCCTGGACAACATGGTGAAACCCTGTCTCTACTAAAAATACCAAAATTAGCTGGGTGTGGTGGCACACATCTGTAATCCCAGCTACTCTGGAGGCTAAGGTGAGAGAATTGCTTGAACCCGGGAGGCGGAAGCTGCAGTGAGCAGAGGTTGTGCCACTGCACTCCAGCCTGGGTGACACAGCGAGCCTCGGTCTCAAAAAAAAAAAAAATGCCCCCACAAACCTGTTAACTGGGTTAAGTTGATGTAAGAAATCTAAATATCAAAGTTCTAAGCATTCCTTAGCTTAGCCTCTAGAGCAGGTCACTGACCAGCAGGGTGGCCTTGGACACCGTCTCTCAAAGCCTGCTACTCAGCAGGACGACTGGGGCCCTGGCCACAGCAGTAGCTTCATAGATGATGCCCATGATTACCACAGCGGGTGCAGCACTAGTTGAGCTTTGGTGGAAGGAACTGCTGAAGTTCCTGACATGATGGGGCAGGGGTCCGAGTCATTTGGATTTAACCATAAAATGGGAAAATCTGGAGCAGTATCTTGTGATTTCCCACTCAAGACGCCAAAGGGGCCGTATTGCGGCCCGTGACACCCACTTCCTTCCTTTTCCGGGGGAAACGCCCCCTCCTCCACCTAAGCCGGCCGCGGCACGCCGCCTTCCCACTAGAGCTTGCGGCCTCGGCGGCCATGACCGCATCCCACCCCCAGCCAAAGCCCCACCACGCGCACGCGCACGCGGCGAAGCCAGAGACCCGGGCTGGGCCGGCAAGCGCCCGCGCCTGCCGAGGGTCCCCTGCTCCCTCCAGGGGGCAGGGCACGAGGGGGGCGGGGCGATCGCGAGGCCCCGCCTTGCCCTTGGCAGCGCTGGGCCATGCGGAGGCCCACGTGAGTAGACTGCCCGCTGGCCCACGGGCCGGGGCGCGCAGGCGCCCGGTGGAGGGCGGAGGTGGCAAAAGGGTGAACGCGCAGGAGGGAGTGCCTGGGAACAGGCAGCATACGCTTGGCGCGGTGCCTCGCAGCTGTCTGCGGGTGGGGCCGCCGCTTTCCCTTGCAGACGAAAGCTGCTGACGGGAAAACCACGCGGGAGGGGGAGCTTCTAGGCCTTGGCCCTTTCCCCTCAAAGGCCGCGGGAACCTAGGGCTGGGGAATCCTGGCGGAGGCTCTGGGCATTATTACAGATGGTCGTTGAGGGTCGCAAAGACCAAGCCTCGAGGCCCTCCTCGCCCCGCTACTAGCTGTGACCTTTGGAAAGTCACTTGGCTTGCGTCTCAGTTTCCCCTTTTCTTGAGGGCTTGCGGCCTGAGAGTGGCGAAGAAGAAAAGAGTTAATGTCGCAGTCACTACCTGCCTAGTGGGTATTTAGATGCCCAGTCATGCCTTTGCTCTGGGAGCACTGCCGTGGATTTGTACCCTGGCTTGGGGGCCCCAGGGCAATCTCGGCCGCATTGCCTATGCGAGCTTGGCCCCAGTTTCCTTATCGGGGCACAGAATTTCCTTCAAAGGTAATGAAAAGAGGTGAAATCTGTCACCTTTAGTGCCTGGCACATAGTGGGCTCGTAAACCCAGTTACAGGCTTCAGGCCGCGCACAAGGCATGTAACTAAAGCTGATCCTTTCATAGGAGGGGAACGCAGACATCGTGCCAGCCGGTTGTGCATGCCCGCCGAACAGAGGTCGAGTTCCACTCTGTCGGCTGGCCAGGGAGAAGGAATGCAATTATTCATTTATTAAGTACACTCCCATTGATCCCTGCCTTAGAAAAAGCTGCTCAGTCTTACTTTCCAAATCTTTCTAGTTTATTGTTTTAGAAAAGCTAAAGGAAGCATTTCATTGATTTTTCCCCCTATATTTATGCTTACAATTAGTCCTTTCCTAATGATCAAGAAGGAAACGTGATTGATCTGTATTTGTGGAGGTTATTAGTGTATTGGAATAACATGGGATAAAACAGTAATAGGAGAGCTGGCAAAACCAGATACTCTTCAACTGTTAACTGTGTTGAAAGCTTGAAAAGTATTCATGTTCTATGCTGTGTTACACTCTGGGTTTTGGTCTCAAAAATACCCCTACCTCCATTGTCTCTAGGTGGTCCTTAAAAGCTGTTATTTTTTGTAGACGTTTGTTTTGATCTTAATTTCACCTTTTCCTACCAGTAACCACTGTCAGATCCTGTTGCTACAGGAGTTCAGAGAAAATCTATTTGTAATATTATTTAGAGGATAACCACACCCTGACTTCTACAGTGTTGAGTAAATCAAACTACTGTTCTTTCTGGGAAAAACCTGCAGCTGAAACTGGGATTAGGGATAAAGAAACCCAGCTGGAGTTTGCCCCTAAGTGCCAGTGATGGTTTCTGTTTATGGTCTGTTTATCGCACAACATGTTTTACCAGGATGTGACTAGCTTTTTGTGAGCCTTTCATGACCGCATGCAGTGTGCGATGCCATACATCTAAAATATGTACAAATATCTGATTGATCCTGACCCCCTTGATTAACTGTCGGATGTTTGCTAAAGTCAGTGATTTGCCCACACATAGCTCCTTGTTGGGAGAAGCAGCCATTTGATTGATGTTATGTATGAAAATTTAAAAATAAATTACTGAAAGCATATGAGGTCTAGTCAGATGAGATCCACGGGGGGAAAAATACACATATGAGGGAATCCAGGGTTTGACTTTTCTGTTTAACCAGTTTTTCATTTTAATATTTTAAACAGTTGCAGAGTTTAGCTACTAATGGTCCAGATTTTTGAAATTGGCATAAACGAGTTAGTTGTCCTTGGTCTTACTATTTCAGCTCAACATACGTTATTTAACACAGTATAAATAACTACAGCAATCATAATAAACATTTATCGAGATTGTACCATTTATATTTACTATTTAAATTACCATTTTAATGGTATATGTATATAAATATACCATTTATATTCATGATTTTATTTTACAGTTGACCCTTGAACAACATGGATTTGAACTATGTTGGTCCACTTACAGGTGGATTTTTTTCAATAATTTGAAAAAAAATTCAAAAAATAATTTCTAATAATTGAAATAATTTTTTTGATGTGTTAGAAAAATTTTTGGACATTTGTGACAATTTGAAAAAACAAACCAAGTAGCCTAGAAATACTGAAAAAATTAAGAAAAACTTAGGTCTATCATGAATGCAGAACATATATGTAGATACTAGTCTATTTTATCATTTACTACTATAAAATATACACAAATCTATTATAAAAATGTAAAATTTATTAAAACATGTATACAAACATAAACCTCTTGGCACCATTTGTAGTTGATAGAAATATAAACAATAAAGATGCAGTATTAAATTGTAACTGCATAAAACTAACTGTAGTACATACTGTACCGTAATAATTTTGTAGCCACCTCCTGCCGCTATTGCCATGAGCTCAAGTGTTGTGCATATCCACTTAAAATGTCATGTGATGCTAATCATCTCTGCAGGAGCAGTCCGTCTCTCCAGAAAATTGTGTATCACAGTAAAAAGTGATCTTTGAGGTTCTCATGTATTTTTCATTGTGTTTAGTGCAATACCTTGCATAACACCATGGGCCCCATGCAATTCTGGAAGTGCTCCCAAGAAGCAGAGAAAAGTCATGACATTAGAAGAAAAAGTTGAATTGCTTGATATGTGCCATAGATGGAGGTCTGCAGCTGTAGCTGCCCGCCATTTCAGACACAATTCATCTTGTAAACTTATGGGGTTGATATTTACCGATAAATGTATTTTCCTTAATCACATTTTTTTCTCTCGCATACTTTATTGTAAGAATACTGTGTGTAATACATGTAACATACAAACTATATGTTAATCACCTGTTAATGTTCTTGGTAAAGCTTGCAGTCAACAGTAGGCTATTAGTAGTTAAGTTTTGGCAGAGTCAAACGTTAAACTTGGATTTTTGACTGCACAGTGGGCTAGCACCCCTAATCCCTAGATCGTTCAAAGACCAACTGTACTATTTTGGATAATGGGGAATAAAACAATGTTTATTATATGCTCTTCCACCTCTGGAAAATCATAGCATTGTTTTTACCTTTTTTTTTTTTTTTTTTTTTTTTAAGAAAAAAGAATCTTCCTGAAAAGTTATGCCTTTTAATTGTGGTATACATCCTGGCTATTTATAATATTTCATTGAGAAATTTTTGTTTCCTCTAATATTTTTGTTGTTTTTTGTTTGTTTCAAGTGAAATAACTAAATCTGAAAATGCTAATGTGGACTTAAAATAGATCTTTTGTTTAATAAAGGAATCAATAATTTTATTTTGATGCACAGCAACTATTTGAGAATCTTTTAATAAAATTGATATTGGATGATGAGGATTTTAAAACAAGGGTTTTAGACTTAAGAAAAAGAAAGGTAATTTGTATTTATCCTGTCCTTTATTAAAATAAATTTGAAAATGTAGGAAATTAGTAGTAGTGGAAAACACTGATGGATAAAAATAAGCCAATATACTTTGGCCACCATGGATTAGTTAAGGATATATATATGTGTATGTTGAGTATCATTGTTTGATTTACAAAATGCTTTCATTTTATCTTCTATAATCTATTTCTCCTATATCACTTTGGTATAGGTATTGCTTAATCCCTTTAAGAAATGAAGAAAAAACTTCAGAGAGGCTGAAAAGAATTGCCCAAGGTTGTCTGAGTCTAAGTCCTATAATGCCTTACACAATAATAGGAATTTTGACATGGTGGATGATGAATATTTTTGACTGAGACCATGGTCAGTGTGGTGCACTGAGAGTCAATACACCCAAATTACACTATGCCATTGACTGCTTTGTTCTGGTTTGTGCCTGTTTCTAAGTAATAAGGATTACTGAATTTAGCAATAGTGGAAACAGAGTGATGAATGAAATGAACAAGTAAAGCGGCCCCAGCTCTCATGGAGGTTGCAATCTAGATAGAGATACAGAGAGAAAAATAATTTCAGTGTGTTAAGTGCTAAAAGATAAAGAGCACATGACCTAGATTAGGGTGTTATATAAAGCTTCCCAGGAGAAAGGATACCTTAACTAAAACCTGGAGGATAAGTAAAAGTTAGTCAAGTGAACACAGGAGGAGGTGGATGTTCTAAATAAAGGAATAGCAAGTGAAAAGACATGATGCAAAAGACAGCATCTGTTGTTCCAGGACTTGGGAAGCACAGCGTTAATTATTATAGATTTATGTGTGTATGTTGGGGCAGTGGCTTCAGTGAAGGAGGGAGTGGTGAGAGGAGGATAGATAAGAAGGAGCCAGAGGACTTTGTGAGTAGAAGTTTTGGGGAGTAGGGTACAAGAATGCTGGGAGCTTCAAAACTACAAGTAGGAGGAGCAACCATTAAGAGACTTTTACAGAAGTCCAGGTAAGCAATGATGGTTGCTGGAAAAGGCTAGTAACATTGCAGATAAGATGGGGAATGAAAAGGTAAGATATTCAAAAAAATATATAGGAGTAGAATTACTGGGGGTTTAATGATCAGTTGGATGGAGGGAGAAGAGAAGGTGGTTCCTGAATTTCTGACTTGGCAATTGGCAGGATAGTACTACTATACTAAGAGGAGAGACATAAAACGGGTACAAATTTGAAAGGAAGAATGTACAGGGGATGATAAAAAATTGAGTTTTAGACATGTTGAGTAAGAGGTACCTGTGAAACATCAAAGATATTAAGTAGACTTGGCTTAATGGGTCTGACAATGACTTGGGAGATTTTAGTTGCAGACAGATATTTGGGAATCATTGGGTGTGTAATACTTTCTTCTGTCTCATTAGGATTGGGAGAATAGAAATATCAAGTATGTTTTTAAGTTATTTTTGAATAAGGGTATTATGTTTAATTTGCATGACAAATCTATAAGAAACCTCTAGGACAGGGAAACATTGCACATAGAAGTGGCGAGTGGCTTGAAGCATTGCCTAATATATAAAGACATCTGAATTTTTAAAAGGTGGAGTAGGTAGAGGGAAATTTTAACTTATTTTTAAAAATATGACAAGAATTGCCAGATTGGGTTAAAAAATCAAGACCTAACTCTATATGCTACCTGCAAGAAACCCACCTCAAATATAAAGACATAGATATATTAAAAGTAAAAGGACGGAGGAAGATATGCCATGCAAAGCACTAATCAAAAGAAAGATGAAGTGGCTATATTAGACAAAGTAGACTTTAGAATAAAGAATGTTACTAGGAAAAAAGAAGGACATTACATAATGAATAAGGGAGAAATTCATGAAGAATGCACAACAAGCACAGATATTAATGGACCTAACACAAAAAATGGAAAGAACCAAAGGTGAAATAGAAAAACTAACAATTTTAGTTGGAGATGTTGGTGTTCCTGCTTCAGTAATCCATAGAACTAGTAAACAGAAAATCAGTAGGGATATAGAAAACCTGAACAGCCCTATCAACCAATTTGATTCAATTAAGTTTTAGAGAACACACCACCAACAGCAGAATACATATCCTTTCAAATGTATGTGGGAAATTCACCAAGTTAGATGATATTCTGAGGCATAAAACCTTAACAAATGTAAAGAATTGAAGTAATATAAAATATGTTATCTAATCACAATAGAATTAAACTATAAATTGATAATATCTGCATAATTCTCAAGTATTTGCAAATTAGACAACACACTTTTAAATAATTTGTAAGTCAAAGGGAAGGCATAACGAAATTAAAAACTATTTTGAATGGATGGGCAATAAAAATATAACACATCAAAATGTATGAAACTAAGCTAAAGCAGTGCTTAAAAGGTAATATGTAGCATTACATGCTTATATTATAAAACAAAAAAGGCCTCCAATCAATGATGTAAGTCTCCACCTTAAAAAGTTTAGAATAGAAGAGCAAATTAAATCCCAAACAAGTAGAAACTAGGAAATATTAAAGAGCAGAAGCGAAATTTTAAAAAAGATTCTAAAACCAAAAGCTGGTATTTGAAAGACAAAAATTAATAAACCTCTACTCAGACTTATCAGATGGAAAAGGGGAGAAGATATAAGTTTTAATATCAAGAATGAAAAAGGTGCTATCACTGTAGATCCTACAGACATTAAAATTAGAGAATATCATAAACAATTTTATGTCAATAAATTTGATAAATCAAATGGACACATTTCTTGATAGACTATCAAAGCTTACCTAAGAGTTACTAGGCAATGTAAAAACTTTCCCACAGTAAAAATCTGATGGCTTCATTGCAAATCCTACAACATTTAAGGAAGAAGTAATACCATTTTTATACAGAATCTTTCCAGACATAGAAAAAGGGAGGAAAGCTGGGCATGGTGGCTCACACCTGTAATTCCAGCCTTTTGAGAGCCCAAGGCAGGAGAATCACTTGAGCTCTGGAGTTTGAGACCGGCCTGGGCAATATATAGTGAGACTTCATCTCTACTAAAAATAAAAGAAAAAGTAGCTGGGTGTGGTGGTGCATGCTTGTAGTCCCAGCTACTCAGCAGGCTGAGGCAGGAAGATCACTTGAGCCCAGGAGATAGAGGCTGCAGCAAGCTATGATTGTACCACTGCACTCTGCCCTGGGTGGCAGAGTGAGACCCTGTCTTGGAAAAACGAAAGGAAAAGGAGAGAAAACTTTTCAGTTTTATGTGACCCGCATTACCTGATATCAAAACCAGGCAAAGAATTTATAGGAAAACTACAAGCCAGTATCCCTCATGAATATAGACATAAAAATGTTAAACAAAATATTAACAAATAAAATCTAGTATATAAAAAGATTAGAAAATACATCATGACCAAATGAGCCTTACTGCAAGAATGCAAAGTTGGTTCAATATTCATAAATCGATCAATGCAATTTACCATATCAACAGACTAAAGAAGGAAAAAGTCATATGATTATCTCAATAGATACAGAAAAAACATTTTACAAAAATCTGTCATTTGTTCCTGATAAAACTTTCAGAAAACAAGGAATAGAAGGAAATTTCCTCTACCTGATAAAGTGGATTTATGAAAACACCTAACATCATACTTCATAAATATAAAATCCTTTCCCCCTAAGATCAGAACAAAGCAAGAATGTTGGCATTCTTCACTCCTATTCAATATTGTCCAGGAGGTCCTAGATAGTGTAATAAGGCAAGAAAAAGAAGTAGGCATACAGATTGGAAAGGAAAAAACAAAAATGCCTTCATTTGTAGATACCGTGATTGTCTATGAAGAACATCCAAAAAATTTACAAAAAGCTACTGGATCTAGCTGGGCATGGTGGCTCATGCCTGTGATCCCAGCACTTTGGGAGTCTGAGGCAGGCAGATCACGAGGTCAGGAGATGGAGAACATCCTGGCTAACATGGTGAAACCCTGTCTCTAATAAAAATACAAAAAATTAGCTGGGTTTGGTCGCAGGCGCCTGTAGTCCCAGCTACTCGGAAGACTGAGGCAGGAGAATGGCATGAACCCAGGAGGTGGAGCTTGCAGTGAGCTGAGATTGTGCCACTGCACTCCAGCCTGGGAAACAGAGCGAAACTCTGTCTCAAAAAAAAAAAAAAAAAAAAAAAAAAAAAAAGCTACTGGATCTAGTAGGTGAGTTTAGCAAGCCCACAGGATACAAGGTCGATATATGAAAATGAACCATACTTTTTTATACTAACAGCAAACATTTTGAACTTGAAAACTTTTTAAAGTATATTTACAATAGCATCCAATTTACAAATACCTAGGAATAAATCTAACAGAACATGTATAAGATTTGCATGCCAAAAACTGACATACATTAATGAGAGAAATCAAGACCTAAACTAGTGGTAAGATATATTGAATTTATGGATTAGGATTCTCAATATTGTCAAAATGTCAGTCTTCCTAAATCGATAGATATAATGCAAATACAGTCACAATCTCAGCAGTCATCTTTGTGGAAATTGACAGGCTATTTCTAAAATTTATATAGAGAAGTAAAGAACCTAGAATAGCCAAAACAATTTTGAAAAAGAAAACATTGGATCATCCACACTACCTGATTTCAAGACTAGCTATAAAGTTACAGAAATCAAGACAAAATGATTTTAAAAATTTTATGGTTAAAAAAAGTGAGCTCTACCCTCTTAACAAATTTTTAAGTGTACAGTATTGTTAACTATGAGCACAAAGTTGTACAGCAGATCTCTACAAGTTTTTCATCTTGTGTGACTGAAACTTTATACCCACTGAATAGCAACTCCCGTTTTTCCCCTACCTGCAGCCCTTGGCAACCTCTATTCTACTTTCTGCTTCCATGAGTTTGACTATTTTATGTAATTCATGTAAGAAGAATCATGCAATATTTGTCCTTCTGTGACTAGCTTATTTCACTTAGCATAATGTCCTCAAGGTTCATCCATGTTGTAGCATGTGACAGGACTTTCTTCCTTTTTATGGCTGAATGATATTCCATTATGTACGCACACCACCTTTTCTTTATTCATCCACCAGTGGACATTAAGGTTGTTTCTACCTCTTGGCTGTTGTGAACAGTGCTACAGTTAACATGGGAATGCAGATATCTTGTTTTAATTCTTTTAGATAAATACCCAGAAATGAGATTGCTAGATCATATGGTAGCTCTATTTTTAATTTTTTAGGAACTTCCATGCTATGCTCCATAGCAGCTATATCATTTTACATTTCCACCAACAGTGCACAAGCGCTCTCATTTCTCTGCATCCTCACCAACACTTGTTATTTCCTGGGTTTTGTTGTTATTGTTGGTGTTGCTTTTAAATAATAGCCATCCTAACAGGTGTGAGGTGATATCTCATGTGGTTTTGATTTGTATTTCTATGATGATTAGCAACGTTGAGCATCTTTTCATACACCTGTTGCCTATTTGTATGAATTCTTTGGAAAAATGTATATTCAAGTCTTTTGCCCGTTAAATTTTTTTTTAAGTTTTTATTTTTTGAGACAGGGTCTTGTTCTGTCACCCAGCCTGTTGTGCAGTGGCACAGTCACAGCTTACTGCAGCCTTGACCTCCTGGGCTCAAGTGACCCTCCCGTGTCAGCCTCCCAAGTAGCTAGGACTACAGGTGTGTGCTCCTGCGCCTAATTTTTGTATTTTTTTTTGTAGAGACTGAGTTTTGCTGTGTTGCCCAGGCTCGTCTGGAACTCCTGGGCTCAAATAATCTTCCTGCTTTGGCCTCCCAGAGTGCTGGGATTATCAGCATGAACCACTGCACCTGCTTTTGCTCATTTTAAAATTATGTTATTTTCGTTTGGTTGGTTCTTTTGCTGTTGAATTGTAGGAGCTCCTTATATATTTTGAATATTAACCTCTTATCAGATTTTTTGGTTTACAAATATTTTCCCCCATTCTGTAGGTTGCCTTTTCACTGTGTGATTGTTTTCTTTGGTGTACAGAAGCGTTTTGGTTTGATGCAGTACTACTTGTCTATTTTTGCATTTGTTGCCTGTGTTTTTGGCGCCATATTCAAGAAATCATTGCCATGACCAATGCCATGAAGGTTTCCTGTATTCTAGAAGTTTTATAGTTTCAGGTATTACATTTAAGTCTTTAATCCATTTTGAATTTTTTTTTCTTTTCTTTTTTTCTTTATTTTTTCTTTTTTTTGAGACAGTGTCTCACTCTGTCATCCAGGCTAGAGTACAGTGGTGCAGTTATAGCCTACGGCAGCCTCAAGCTCCTGTGCTCAATAGTTATTATTATTTTTTTTTGTAGAGATGGAGTCTTGCTATATTGCCCAGGTTGGTGAGTTGATTTTTGTGTGTGGTACAAGAGAGGTGTCCAGTTAATTCTTTTGCATGTGACTATCCAGTTTTCCCAATACCATTTGTTGAAGAGACTACCCTTTCCCCATTGTTTATTCTTGTCACTCTTTTTAAATATCAGTTGACTATATGTTCAGTTGATGAAGGGATAGACATATAGGTCCATAGAACAGCATAGAGTCCAGAAATAGATCCACACCAACATGGTCAATTGATATTTTTGACTAAGGTGCCAAGTAACTCATTGGAGAAAGGATAGTCTTCACACAGAATGGTGCTGGAGGAATTAGGAGTCCATATTTTTAAAAAATAACCTTGACAGATACCTCGTACATCTATAAAAGTTAAGTAAAAATGTATCATAGACCAAAATGTAAAACCTAAAACTATAACACTGCTAGAACTTCCTGGCCCATGATGGTGACCACATGTGGCTATTTACATTTAAACTAATTAAAACAAAATAAAATTTAAAAATTCAACTCCTCAATTGTTGCAGCAACATATCAAGTTCTCAGAAGTCACATCTGGCTAGCTATACCCAGTGTATTGGTTAGCACAGATTATAGAACATTTCTACCATAACAGAAAGTTATATTATACAATGCTGTTCTAGGAAAAAATCTGGAATCTTAGGCAAAGATTTCATAGGAGGAAGTATGAACCATAGAAACAGAATAATTAATAAATTGGGTTTCATCAAAATTAAAACTTTTCGTTCTTCAAAAAGCTCTGCTGACCAGGTGTGGTGGCTCATACGTGTACTCCCAGCACTTTGGGAGGCCAAGGTGGGAGGATTGTTCGAGCCCAAGAGTTTGAGACCAGCCTGGGCAACACAGGGAGACTCATCTCAAAAAAAAAAAAAGACAGCCTTTGCTAAGAAAATGACAAGTCACAGACGAGGGAAAAAAATATTGCAAAACATATATTTAGTACAGAACTGGCAACCAGAATATAAAAAGCACAAGTTTCAAAATTTTAACTTTAATAACATATTCATAGTCTGAGAAGTCCTAAACATTTTAATAACAAAAGAAAGTAAAAAGTGGGCAAAAAATTTGTACAGACACTTCACCAAAGAAATATAGCTGGCATATTATTTAATTTTTCTAATCTTTTTTTCTTTTTTCGACTCTATTACGTTAGTAACTTACAACTTTTCTAACCTTATACAGGTATGCATCCATTTTTTAAAAATCAGTAAAGGTTATCTGGTTGAGAAGTTTATGATCTACTTTTATTTTCTTTGTACCTCACTGGATCTTACTTTTAAAGTGCAAATCCTGGCAAATAAAACCTGAGGAAGAAAGTCTCTAATCGGGGGTGCATGTGTGTGTGTGTATGTGTGTGTGTGTCTAAAAAAGCAAACATCTTTTTATAGTTGTTTCTGGTTATCCAAGAATAGCAATAGTGAACGTAAAAGGAAGCAGCAGCTCTTGGGCAATCATTTATAGCTTTATCAGTCTCTACGATCATGTTAATGAACTAACTTGTTTAGCCTGTTTGGACCATGAGAAAATGTGACCTTCCTAATTGTATTCAAATCCGTCAGTCGAAAAGAAATATGCGATTTGTTTTTCTTGTCTTTAACCTGTCTAGATTTTGCCTAAGCAAATGTGGTAGGCAGAATAGCGGCCCCCTTAAAGATGTTCATGTCCTCATCCCCAAACCCTGTGAATATGTTGCCTTACATGGCAAAAAGGAGATTGTGGATGTGATTAAGGATTTTGAGATGGGGAGATTTCCTGGATTATGCAGGTTGGACCAATGGAATCACAAGCATCCTAATAAATGAAAGAGGAAGGCAGAAGAGTCAGAGTCAGAATGATGCAATGTGTGAAAGACTCAACTGGCCATTCCTCTCTTTGAAGATGGGGTCAGGCCACAAGCCAAGGAATGGAGGCAGCCTCTTGAACCTGAAAAAGGCAAGAAAATGGATTATTCCCTAGTACCTTCAGAAGGAACATGGACAAGCAGAACTGTATGTAAAATAATAAATTTGTGTTGTTGTTTTAAGCCTTTAAGTTTTTGGTAATTTGTTACAGCAACAGTGGGAAACTAGTGCAGCATACCTACAGGACTGTTGCATTTGTAAGTTCTAAAACACAGGCAACTGATTATTTTTATTTAAATCAGGAGCACAAATCATTTCAAGTTTCACTGCCAGCATTACCTGGCTCTCTAGTGAGCAGGTTTTTGACTCTTGCCCTCCTGCCTAACTCTGTGAAATACTTAGTTCAAAAAGTGTGCACACTGAATGTGCTAAAAAGGGTAAAGGTACCGTGAGTCAACCCAAACATTAGCAGTCCTGGGTGTGTGGGCTGTGGGCCACCTGCACACAATCGCCATTGTATGTTTGTACCACCATTTGTTTACTCATTTATTAGTTGATGGACATTTGGTGTGTTACCAGTTTGAGGTGGTATTAATAAAGCTGTTTATAATTTGCATACAGGTTTTTGTATAGACATATATTTTCATTTCTTTTGGATTAATACTTGGTAGTAGGATTTCTGGATTTTTTAGTAAGTGTGTTTATTTATTTTTTTAACTTCAGTTGTTTTTCAAAGTGATTGTACGGTAGTCTACCCATAATTATGAGAGTTTATATTAGTCCATTCTCACATTGCTATAAAGAAATATCTGAGACTGGGTAATTTATAGAAAAAAAGGTTAACTTGGCTCTTGGTTCTGTAGTCTGTACAGGAAGAATGGTTCCATCTGCTCTGCTTCTGGGGAAGCCTCAGGAAACTTACAATCATGGCGGAAGGAAAACAGTGGGGCAGCACTTCACATGGCTGGAGCAGAAGGAAGACAGGGTACGGGAGGTGCTACACACTTATAAACAACCAGATCTCATGGGAACTCACTCACTATACAGTATCACGGGGGGATGGTGCTAAACCATTCATGAGAACTCCGCCCCCATGATCCAGTCACCTCCCACAAGGCCCCACCTTCAACACTGGGGATTACAGTTCTACTTGAAATTTGGGTGGGGACACAGATCCAAAGCATGTCAGAGTTCCAGTTTAAAATACTATGGAATGGTACAAAAAGAGCTATGAAAGACTTCCACCCATCCCCAAGTCCTTTAGCCTATTATGAAATTTCTAGGATTAGCAGAAATACTAAAATTTGTTAAATCTGGTTGGGAGAATCTAACTCAAGTGATTTACATATGGTTTATGTATAAATGAACTATAATTATTCGTTATCAAAAATGGCCATAATTTCTTTAGGCTACTTAAATATGCTGTCTCTTCAGGTATAATCTGAGAACTGCCATAATACTACCTGGATCGTTGAGGGATTATCTTTTAGCATTGTTACATAAGGGAGTTGGGTGGAGAGAGGAGTATGAAAGTATATGTGAGTCTGAATTTACACATTCATAGAGACCATGCTAAATCACAGCTTTGTTATAAGAATTGAAAGAAGGAGGAAGAGAAAGATTGGGATCCCCTGGTTAGAGGGACCAAAATGGAGAATGTTGTGAAGCAGGGTTACTGGAGCCAGAGGCATTATGATTAATGGTTAGTTTATAGGATTGAATGGTCAGCAGCAAAAAGAGTCGTGACTGCCTGATGTTCAGTTGTCATCAGTGACATGGGTAGAGTACAGTACAACCACTTTGAAAAACAACTGAAGTTAAAAAAAAAATAAACATACTTACTAAAAAATCCAGAAATCCTGCTACCAAGTATTAATCCAAAAAGAAGGCACCTTCTTTTTGGGCCACTGCCAGATATTCCTTCCTTAATGAAAGACTCCTCTTTGCCCTTGGCTCCAAAACTATCAAGCAGATTAAGTGAGGGTTCAAAATAATCTTTTTTTTACCTCTCAAAGGCATTGACCCTCTTTGTTTGGGGGGAATTGTGCTAGGTACTAACAATACAGAAATGAACTACTTGCAGCTTTTGCCTTTAAGAACTCTGACTTTTCTTTGCATCTCTTAGAACTCTGATATTTTACATATCTCCCCCAGGCAAGGTGGGGAGGTAGAGGTGCAGACACAGGAACATAGCTGGATGACACCTCCCACTGGAATACTGAAGAATCTACATGAGGTCAGATGATCTGGCATTGAATCCCAAGGTCTAATGTTCTGGTTTGGTCAAATCACTTCAACTTCTTTTTTTTTTTTTTTCTTTTGTTTTCTTTTTTTTTTTTTTGAGATGGAATTTCGCTCTTGTTGCCTAGGCTGGAGTGCAATGGCGTGATCTCGGCTTACCGCAACCTCCGCCCCCTGGGTTCAAGCAATTCTCCTGCCTCAGCCTCCCGAGTAGCTGGGATTACAGGCGTGTAATCCTGTAATCCTGGCTGATTTTGTATTTTTAGTAGAGACAGGTTTTCTCCATGTTGGTCAGGCTGGTCTCGAACTCCTAGCCTCAGGTGATCCACCCGCCTCGGCCTCCCAGAGTGCTGGGATTATAGGCACAAACCACTGCGCCCGGCCCAAATCACTTCAACTTTCTAAAGAAATTTCTTGTTCTGTAAAATAGGGATGTATCAGGAAAAAAAAAAAAAAATGCTATTTTAGAAGCCAGTTTGCCCTGCAAGTGGAAGCTAAGGACGACAGAATTATAGCCCTTTTTTGTTTTTAGGCCAAGGTAAAGGCCTAATCTAGAGAGGAACGACTGGGAACTGAGGGCTAAAATTGCTCTGCATAGTAAAGAAACAAGAATTTTTGGTTTTCAGATGAGGCTGGAAGGAAGATTTGTTTTTGCTGTTATTGTTTTGTTTCGCTTTTGTTTGTTTAGGCAAGTGAGAAAGAAAAAGTAGATGCCTGCCTGCCGACAGGCTGACAAGAGAAGTTGCTCCTCCCATAAGTGAGAAGGAAGGGGGAGGGAGCTTTAATGGCTGATTCTCAATTTTAAGTTGTTTCCTATTCCTTATTGTAATCTTCTTCCACTAAAGATCTGTTCTTCACAAAGCCCAGATGATAATGGTGCTTTGGGGACAGGAAGGAGAGAGAGCTGTGTCCACACTAGTGAAATAAAGAGAGGGGAGATGATGAGAAGGAACCGATACTTGGGTTGGAATCAGGATTTAGGATGAAACGTGACAAGGGATCATGAAGAAGGTGTAAGCACCCTCCTTAGAATGGTTACTTACTGAACTTGGGTCTGCTCACACAGAGCAGCAAAGCCAAACACTGACATCGGGATTGCAGGGAGAGAAAGTGAGGCATTTATTGCAGGGCACCAAGCAAGGAGGGTCAGGGAGCTCATGCTTAAGACCTCAACTCCCAGATGGCTTACACAGGTAAGAGTTTTTAAAGGCAGTGTGGCAGAGGTTACAGGCAGTCATAAATCAATACATGAGGCTACATATTGGTTTAACCTAAAAAGGTGGGATATCTCAAAGTGGAGCTGGAGTGGAAGGGTGGAGCCCATAGATCATAGGTGGATTCAGAGATTTTCTAATGTGCAATAGTTTAAGGAGGTGAACCTTTGTCAAAAAATTTGAGGTCAGCAGAAAAGAATGTTAGCTCTGGCCTGTGGGCAATAACTTCCTCCAGGCCCTTCAAGAAGAAAGTTAGAACAAAGAACAGTGGTCAGAGTTCTGTCTTCAGTTCCCCATTACCTGAGGTTTACCTGACAGCTGACAGCATTTTTCCTTTGGTAGTGGTCTGAGCTTTTGAAAAACAACTTCAGGACATATGTTAAGATACTATCTATAGTTTCTTTAGGGGACCAAACATCTCATGACTCTAATTTCCTTGGCGATTGTTTTAAGCTGCTATTACTTTATTTTATTTTTGAGACAGTGTCTCACTCTGTTGCCCAGGCTGGAGTGCAGTGGTGTGATCTTGGCTCACTGCAGCCTCGACCTCCCTGGGCTCGGGAGATCCTCCTACTTCAGCCTCCTGACTAGCTGGGACTACAGGTGTGTGCCACCATGCCTGGCTAATTTTTGTATTTTTTGTAGAGATGGCGTTTTGCCATGTTGCCCAGGTTGGTCTTGAACTCCTGGGCTCAAGCAGTCTACCTGTCTCAGCTTCCCAAATCATGAGCCACTGTGCCGAGCCTGCTGTTATATTACTTCATTGGTTAACAAGTTGCTTATTTACTTCTCAGGGCTAGCTAGGTGCCTGGAATTGCCCTTGGAGGAATTCAAGATTTTCCTTTATTTTCATGCTTGGGTTGCGGAGGGGCTCATGGGCCCCCAAGGTGGGGTCTCTGCTCCTTCTCAGGATCCCTCTCAGAAAGAAATTATTAAGGAGGCTCTGGGTCTTCTATAGGTATGTGAGACGTGGTATAGAATTTGTATTTGAACGTTAAATTAAGATAGTACAACTTATGACCATTCAGATGTCAGGGATAATATCTACTTGATAAGGTTGGGAGGTTTAAATAAGAATATAAGTGAAGACACTTCAGAAACTAAGGAAATACATTGTCATTCCTAAGATAAAACATTTTTGCTGTAGAGATTTATTTTATTTATTTAGACATGGAATCTCACTCTGTCACCTAGGCAGGAGTGTAGGGGCACAATCTTGGCTCACTGCAACCTCTGCCTCCTGAGTTCAAGGGATTCTCCTTTCTCAGCCTCCTGAGTAGCTGGGACTAAAGGTGTGCGCCACCACACCTAGCTAATTTTTGTATTTTAGTAGAGACGGAGTTTCGTCATTGTTAGCCAGGCTGGTCTCGAACTCCTGATCTCAGGTGATCCACCCACTTCGGCCTCCCAAAGAGTTGGGATTACAGGCATGAGCCATTGTGCCTGGCCCAAGATTTATTTTTAAAAAAGAAGTCAGATTTGAATCCGGCACTGCTAAAAAATGTAATAGTTATCTGGAAGTCATAAGCTGTATGAGAGGTTTCTTTATGAATTTATTTGGTTCAAACTGAATATTTTGAAAAGAGAAGTCAGATTTGAATCCGGCACTGCTAAAAAATGTAATAGTTATCTGGAAGTCATAAGCTGTATGAGAGGTTTCTTTATGAATTTATTCGGTTCAAACTGATAGTTAAAACATAATTTGGACATAAAGATAAACATTTTTTAAATGACTGGATGTGGCCCAAATATGTCATGTTAAGACATGTAGATTTAGGATCCCACAGTAATAACATCAGACCCATTTAGTGGGAACAGAAAGAAGCTTTTGGTCATGCAATAGTTAGCTGAGATTGTGGATAGGGATGAGAAAAAGGAAATGGTTATGTTGCAAAGGAATGGGAAGTAACGTATGAGGTGTATGCCAAACTTGGTACAGATTATCTTTCTTGATGCCCATTACTGCCCAAAGAAGTATGTGGTAGCATCTCTACTCTTGAGAACGGAGAACTGTACATTAAAATCATTAGTAACTTGCTCAAAGTTATAACATTTCAGTGACAGAAATGGTATTAGAATTCTTATCCACCTCAAGGCCCATGTTCTTTCCATTCCACCATGTTGCCATGTGGACTCTGCCATAGACCTGGTACCTAAGCCTTGTGTGGTTCAGGTCTCCTTGTCCCAGTTTTATACCAAACCTTAGTTGTTTTTCTGCAGATAACTTTTACAAAAAGCTTCTCATAGGACTTTATGAGATACCATAGGTGGTAAGTATGTGACTTATGCTCGGGAGTAAATAGTTTAAATTCCTGGATTGTCTAAAGTTCCATTTACCTGGGCCTAACCATCTGTGGTGAGGTCATTATAAATGTGCTGGCAAACTCTTTCCATTAGTGGTTCTTGCATACAGTATGCACTTCTTATGTTGTTGGATTCTTTGTGTTGTTGTTCAGAATTTACCTTAGGGGTTTTCTCAAACTCTGCATTCTTACTCTATAGTGGTTTTTGGCTTTCTTTTTTCTCTCCAAGCTGGGTGGATGATGCAGTTTCGCCTCTAGGTGTTAGGATTCTCTTTCACACTGGTTTGTCATGACCTTAAAGTATTTTAAGATGTTCCTTTTGTAATTTTTTTTTTTAATGTCGCGCCCTACTAAGCTAGAGATTTGTTTTACCAAATGTGTTTAAAATACAAGCAGCTGGAGACTCCACAGCATTGTCTGAGTTGACCAAATATAAAAACCCACCAGGTAGACAGCTTTTTATTTTCTTGATTTTGGTAGAGTTTTTTGGTTCCAGGCCTGAAGGCTTGTTATGCTTCTGAATTGGCTTCTAGGTTGTAAGAGTTGCTTAATGTGGCATATGATACCAGAGATGGAAAAATGTTTATGATAACTATAATCATCTTATTATAAATTGCCATCATACTCTCTCCTGTCAGATAATTGATGAGGCCTAAACGTTGTTCTGAGCTGCAACCACCCACAAAAACCACACACATGGCGTTTTACTCAAAACTTTACTTCAACCACTACTTTGTGATGCAAAACTAGTGGAATTTTGGGTACTTTCTGTAAAATTGAAATCTTTATGGGGGTTTTCCAACATTCTAGTTGATTGTTAAATTATTAGTGTAAGGAACAAGACCAAGGACATTGACTTCTGTGGTAGGAGAGGACACCAGTGTGCACCTGCATATTCTCCCTAGGAAGAAGCCACCTTGATTGGGCCGAGGATGGATTCTCCCTTTGAAAAATGCAGTTATATAAGAGCTATATACACGAGATTTGTAGTTGTGAAAGATAAAGACTTTAGGAGCTCACTCGCTGCTTATCTTTGCCACAAAGTTTTCGGTCTTGACAAAATATTCAGAGTCAATACTTTCTAATGTGTAGATCCATCATCTCATGAAAGAGATTTGAAAAGAAAAAACAAATCAATCTGTACTGTTCCACATGTAGGACCAAATAAAGTTCTGCATGAGCGCTTTGTGTAAACGCAGAACTGTTATGGGAAACTCGTTACTGATATCCCCATTCTGGAAGGGAGATAGCAAGTGGGAAGAGCTCTCTGTATTTTGCTTAGTCAGGAGATCTTTGTTTATTCTGGAGCTGAGTCCTTGGGCAAGTTACTTTACTTCTTTAGGGCTCAATTTCTTATCTTATTTAAAATAAGTTTCACTTCTGCTATATAGTGTCTCAAGAGCCTTCAATAAGGGTCCTTTGTTACTATATTCTGTCTTATGTAAAGGTGACTTTTACTGTCATATAATTTGTCTTCTAACAAACACGTATGTTACCAAAATCTGTTAAAAAAAAATTATTTTGGCAAAAACCCAACTCTACTTCTCTAAGTATGTAGTAATGCTCCTAATAGTTTTGAAGGAGCACATTTCCCTCCATGCTGCTCAAAAGTCAGTCTAAGGTTCTCATTGTCAGCCTTAAAATAAGTTTCAGAAACTTTCAGGCCGCTGCCCATTAACGCTTTATCCAAGCCGTCTATAGTAGAAGTATACAGAGATCTACAATTGAGTTTTTAACAGGTTATTTCCTTAATTTACTCTGGATATCTTAATAATTTCCCACTAGTACATGGCATGTCAGTGCAGAACTTTCCAGTGAACTGGCTGGGACTTGGGAGCCAAACAGCTTTGTGTAGTTTGCTGCTGCAAAGATTGAATTGTTGATTAGCATCCATAGATGAAGTATGCTTGCTTTATAATTTATATTAGGAAGTACTCAGTGAAACACAGTGAAAGAGCACGTTTTGCAGGAGCAAAGTCAAGCAATCCATTTCCAGAAAGTACAACCAAATAAAAAAAAAAATTGGCTGAATGAAGAACAATGGATTAGGAATATGAACTTGAAAGCAAACTAAGTGAATAGTTTCAAATTTTTAAAGAATGAGATTAAAGTCATATTTTGTATGTTGGGGGCAGGGTAAATACAGATAAATACAGCTCTAGGAGAAAACTGAACAGGATGGACTATCATTTAGACTTTTAGGACGACAACAGAGTGGAAGCTTTATTTGTAGAGAGAAACAGGGTAATCACTACACAATTTTAGGGGCATGGAAAGGGTAAGATCCCATAAATGTTAGAAAAGTGGAATGGAATTTCCCAGACCTTTTAACAAATGGATTAGTTAGGGAAATTTGCAAATGCTTGAAACTTGAATTGGTGCTACAGCAAACTTTTAATATTAAATAAAATGGTTTAATTAAATAACATTGGCTTTCTCGCATATTAGTGTACTTTCACCCTGATAACACTAATTCTTCATCTGGGTAGGTAACTTTGAAGGTGACTTGGACCTTGATCTTAAAATAGAGGTGTCGGAAAGTCACAATGTGAAGGAAGCAGGCAGAATTACAATTACACATCAAAGGCCACCGGAGTTTTAACTTCAAATTGCATGTTTCAATTGTACTAGCTTTAGTGTTCACACCCAAACTGCAAGGGTAGGATCTACTACATGGAGGGTGGAGTGGCATTCCAATTTCATTTATTTTCTGCTGAAGCTGGCACACTGAATGAAGATTTATATCTTAAGTGACAGGATTCAAACGGAACATGACAAACCTGTAAAAGCTGCAACTTGGCATGTCAATGCAGAACTTTCCAATGAACTGGATGGGACTTGGGAGACAAACCACACACACTGCCACATTGCGCTGGGCAGTGTGAGAGATCAAAGAGAAAGCCCAGGGGAAAAGCAAGTCCTTGCTAGCTAACGCGTGCGTTGTGGTAGCATAGATTGCCATTTTGCTTACAGATAAAAGTAGGTATCTCTCTTAGGCTTGCCTTACGATGGAAAAATTTTGTGGAGACAGGTTGCACTGACTGGAAAAAATTAGTTTGTTTTTAAGTTATCAAATTTATAAAGTAGAAGCATTAATTACAAAACTAGCCATTTAACTGGAATTTAATCCTGACCCAGTTCCCAACATTGGGTGGTATTATTTACCAAAGCAGAGAGAAAATGAGTGTCAAAAAAAGCAGCCAGAACAAGCACTGATTTGAGGAGGGAACAGGTTTTACTACGTTTGGACAGGCGAGGTGGCTCTGTAAAAACATTTTACACACTGCTGAAGGACCCTGACCACTGGGCATGAACTAAAACAAATTTCAGCTGTTCCCGATACTTCCACATTGCATACAGCAAATAAAAGATCCCCCAGTGAAAGCAGAAGAGACAAAAGATTTAGTAGGATGCTCCCAACAGCCTGGCTGGCAGTCACTGATCCCGAAGAATGAATGAATGTTGTACTAAATACTCCCCAATGTTTGTTCTAATAATTCTCCTCAGAGTTGTTATAACAACAAGTTTTTTTTTTAATAATCAGGTAAACATTTTCTGAATTAACCTGGTAATCAAACCGATTGTACTTCAAACTGATCCTAAAGGAAGTATATAATTGGAATAGCAGTTAAGTCACAAATTCCAAATGAAAGCCACCAGCCAGTCACTGTATATTCTGCATCATTTATTAAATATTTTTATATATGCATTTACAAACTTTACTCATTTCAGAACTCTGCTTTCAATGCATTTTTAAACTTTTTTTTTTTTGCAGAGAGATTCTCTTGTAAAATGAGATCCATGTACAAAACTAGGCAACAGATATAAAAGTTTCCTTTCATACTTTTCATCCATCAAGAAAAGAAATCATGTGACAAATAAAATGTGGCTCTTTCAGAAGAATAATATGTCTGTGTTCAACTATGACTTCTAATGAGATAGTTCGTATTTCATCTTTATATGGATGTATATAGTTTTAATACTTCTTAGCTACTGTAGCATGTTGGTTCAAATGAAGAAAAAAATAAACTATTGTTTGGACTAGATAATCTAGAAACCATCAATTATGCATATCTTTATAACGTGACATCAAAATTTACCCAGGAGATGACACTGATTGGCCAGCAGTATGCATTTATCCTGAACATTGCATAAAAAGTTCCCTTTAAAAAATTCATTATCTTCTTCACAAGCTAAAGTATGAGCCTCTAATTTGGCTCTCTTATTTAAAGAAATAGTTTAAATGATCAATTTAGAAGCTTAAAAGTATCTTTGAAACTAAAGTTGCTTTTCTTAAAATGAATGCTGATTTAACAGTTCATAGACTTGGAGCATTATCACTAGGAGACGGAGGCACTACTGCCACTAACAACGAGAAACAGCATCACCATAGGATAATTACATGGTACAAAATGCCCAGGGGCCTGAAACTCACTATTAATATAATTTTGGCAGCAGCATCATTTGATAATTAACCATTTATTACATAGTATTAACACACCAGCTTCAAAGATGTGCACTCCCTTTAGGACACTCGGGAGCTACAAATTTATTGTGATTGCATAATTCGTATTGCACAGTTTTATAAAAAACATAAATACTGGCTATTCTAGTTTTAAATACAAAATACATGTCATATACTTTTAAATCTATAATCTGGTTCAAGTGCAAATCAGGTGCTTTCTATTAGTCCTTCCAAAAAAGGCATTTTTAATATTTTTGGCACAAATGAAATGTCATCATGCCAACAATTCTAATTACAATACATATATCCAAACCTTTAGAGTAGCAATCATATACATACGGTATAAAACTGAGTATTTACAAATGTATTCAGCATAAATGTAACCTTCGTGGGTGAATCAGAACTCATTAGCCATACCCACACTAATAATAATTATAAAAGGTAGGTAAATACAATTCCTTTTTTTCATTTGCTTAGGCTGGTTGTTGTGGGTTGACATTCATGTGAGGAGGATGTCCTAGAAGACCAATTCTTTGTTTCTGCTTCCTTTGTTCTGTCATCTGGAAAGTTAAAAAGTTTCATCATTAGACCCAGATACTTCCTGTACGTCAAATCGCATACTGAACCATAGATTTACCTCTGTGGTTATGGTTTATACTGAAACCCACTTTCTACAAATAGTGTACCATCGCTATATCAAACACACAGCACTTCAAAAAGAGCATCTTCTTAGGCAGAATGGGAAATTCTGTGACCTAGTCATGCAGTGTAACGTTCAGAAGTATTGCTTGCTACTTGTTTCATAAAGAAACAAAAAACAATAAAAGCACAGGATTCTTTCTTGTTTCCCAAATCCATTTCCAAATGATTTGAAGACTCATCGGAAAATGGTGGCTTTGTACGACAGTAACAACACGCCATACTATCAAGAAAAGCAGTGTTTACAATCCTAGGTTTGAGAGGGAGGGCTTATGTCCACACTCTTTCAGTGGGTCCTGATTTTTCTCTTCAATGATTCTTGAGTAGTTGGTTAGAGAAAAAAAAAATTACCTACCACAACTAGGAAAATGAGAAATGTTCTCAAATCTCTTTGAGGTCCAGAATGATTAAATGCTGTAAATAATGCTGTGGCCATTCATGTTATCTATTTCCTGCCACCCAGTAGACACTGAGGCTTGCTTAAGGTCAGGTGAGATCATTGCCTAAGACTAGTTCAAATGAAAAAGTGCTTTCAAAACCCCAAACAAGAAGCTGATTCTGTTCATTTGGTTGCTGAACTAAATATATTCTCATGTTGATGGGTCTCTAGACCTGTTTTAGGTATTTGATGGCATACATACTTCTGCCTCTGTATTAAGATTTTCCTTAACCCAGTAGTTAGTCTTAGTTTTGGATTTAAGGCTGAGCATTCAAGTCAACTGAGATAAAAAGGCTGTATGAAATATATATTAGAAAAAATTGTTGTCTACAAGTGGGTTAAGGTCCTACTCCTATGTTTTCAGCTTCCTAAAATTGTAGAAGAATTAGGGTAAAAAGAATAAAGACTTTGGAATCAGACCTACTTTCTTATGGTTTTGTCATTTAACTTATCAAAGTCTGTTTTTTCATCCATACAATCAGGATGATAATTCCTAGCTCATTGGTGGAGAATTGCGAGGTTATATGTAAATTTCTCAGCACAGCATCTGTCACATAGTAGATGCCTTAATCTCACTTTTCACTTGAACTAATTTTTGGTACAAAATATCTGGAGAGAACATAAAATAAGACTAATTTACCTAGGTTCAGCTTTTTTTTTTTTTTTTTTTTTTTTTGAGACAGAGTCTCGCTCTGTCACCCAGGCTGGAGTGCAGTGGCCGGATCTCAGCTCTCAAGCTCTGCCTCCCAGGTTTACGCCATTCTCCTGCCTCAGCCTCCCAAATAGCTGGGACTACAGGCGCCCGCCACCTCGCCCGGCTAGTTTTTTGTATTTTTAGTAGAGACGGGGTTTCACCGTGTTAGCCAGGCTGGTCTCGATCTCCTGACCTCGTGATCCGCCCGTCTCGGCCTCCCAAAGTGCTGGGATTACAGGCTTGAGCCACCGTGCCCGGCCTAGGTTCAGTTTTAACATGGTTATTTTTTCTTCTTCAAAACTAGCATTATCCTCTCAAATCAAAATACTGTTTTTAGGCTCCTGTGGAAATGCTTTCTCTGTTATAATTTAGATGGGAAGATTTACAAGGACTTAGTATTTCCAAAAGGTAGCTTTCAATAAAGCTTTTAATGAAGAAATGGATTAGGAAATTCCAGCTAGCCCCTGAAGTTTCCTTAGGTGAGTGACATCTTTAAAGGAAGTGTTACACACTACACTGTATCCACAGATTCAGCTCAGGAAGGAGAACTAATATGACACATGAAATAAATTCACAATTAGGTTAAAATGCCAGTAATTCATTCATCTTACTGCCTGATAGGTCAGATGTTTAGCTCAGATTTTTCTCCCACAACCCTTCCCTTGGCAGGTAACCTTGAGAGGGAATCCAATACAACTTAGCTAAATTTGGATAATCTCAAGTGTTCAAAGTCATTTAGAAATCTTGGTGTGCTCAGCCGAGTGCAGTGGGCTCACGCCTGTAATGCCACCACTTGAGGAGGCTGAGATGGGCAGACTGCTTGAGCCCAGGAGTTCGAGACCAGCCTGGGCAACATAGCAAACCCTGTCTCTATCAAAGGAAAAAAAAATTAGCTAGGCATGGTGGCATGTGCCTGTAGTCCCAGCTACTTGGGAAGCTAAGTGGGAGGATTGCTTGATCCTGGGAGGCAGAGGTTGCAGTGAGCAGCGATGATGCCACTGCACTCCAGCCTGGGCATCTGAGATCTTGTCTTGGGGAAAGAAAAAAAAAAAAAAAGAAATCTTGGTGTGCTCAACCCTTATTGAAGGATACTTTACTCAAAGCTTATATTTAAAGCTGCTGAGATCTTTTAACTCAAAGTTGAATGTCAAAGTTGGCCATTAAGACTCTTTCCCCCTGTAATTTTGCTTTAAATAACTACTTGTATTTGAGATGACCTTTTAGTATGCATATTTTCATCCCTGTTTGTTAAATCAGCTCTCCTTGACTTTTCAATTTGTCGGTTAGTCTTTCTCTTAAACTTTAAAGCAAAGGAGTCTTTATTTGGTGGCCTGGCTTCCTTTTCACTTCCACAGCCGCGGCCTGATATCTCAGGTAGCAGCCCTATTCATTTGTCTTTTTAAGTGATCCCATCACCCACCCTCCCTCCCTAACCTTAAGGCTCCAGGCTCCCCACTGACGTGGGTTAGCAGCCAATTCTTTGCTCAGGTAGTCATATTCCTGATAATTTTAAGTACCAACTATACATCTAATGTTCTTTTCTGTTTCCCTAGAAGAATGGTTCTCAAACTTCAGCATGCACCAGAATCACCCAGAAGGTTTGTTAAAACACAGATCAGAAACAGAGTTTCTGACTCAGTAGGTCTGGGGTAGGTCCCATGAATCTGCATTTCTAACGATTTCCCAGATGATGTAGATGTTGCCGGTCTGGGGACTACACTTTGAGAACCACTGCTCTAGAAGAAGTTTTTCACTGATAATCTCCAAAACTGGATAAAATTGGACAAGATAACTTTGAGTATATACTTGAACACTTTTTTTTTAAAAACAGTAATTTGTGTACATATATTATTTTTCTCAAATGAGGGAAGCTCTTGGAGAAGATTCTCTGCAACCGAGCATATAGTAGGCACACACATTTGACTGATCCTGTTTTGATTAACCATGGCCTTTTAGACAGAATGGCTGTCATTTAAGTCAACATCCCTGCCATTTAAATGACTGCTAAATGAGAAGGAACTGGGCAACTGCTAAGATGTTTGGTCTTTTAGTAGCAGTCACCATCCAATTACAATTATAAAGGAACCAAAACAGAAAAAAAAAAAAAATCCCTCAAAACCCCGAAGGACTAAATCTGTAAGAAACTGAGGCCAACAATTCTGGCCGCTTAGGTTTCCCTAGCCTCTTAGTGCATATTCTCACATAATTTCTGGTTTTATTAGTTCAATTCTACCTACTTACCTACCCCACCTACACACATTCACACGTACTATCTATATGTCTTGTTATAAGGCATCATTATTGTCTGTAACTGTTACCTATATCAAAACAAATATCATGACCAAACTCTATCCTTAGCATTTTTGTCAGATAATAGTCTCTCTGGACATCTGAAACAAAATTGACTCTTTGATTAAAAAAATCTATGGTAACTATATTCAAAATTCTAATATTGAAACATCTATTTTGAGTAGTGTGAGATGTCTCATTTATAGTACATTTAAAAATCCTCAAAATGGCTGGGCACGGTGGCTCACTCCTGTAATCCCAGCACTTTGGGAGGCAGATCACTTGAGGCCAGGAGTTCGAGACCGGACTGGCCAACATGGCGAAACCCCGTCTCTACTAAAAATACAAAAATTAGCCAGGCATGGTGGTACATGCCTGTAATCCTAGCTACTCGGTGGCCTGAAGCAGGAGAATCACTTAAACCTGGGAGGTGGAGGCTGCAGTGAGCCGAGATCGTGCCACTGCACTCCAGCCTGGGCAACACAGGGAGACTCTGTCTCAAAAAAAAAAAAAACAAAAAACCCAAACCAAACCTCAAAATTCCCATGTAGCTGAGGATAAACAGTTACAGTAATGCTGTTCTTCACATCTATACAAATGTAGAAACTAGCTTGAATTTCAGCATTCCTCCTTTTGACTCATCTAAATAAGAAGCAAAGAATAATGTACCTTTACAAGTCAGATACAGCCAAACATCTGAAAGATTGTTCATGAAAACATGAGGCATACAGTAGAAATGGGCAAATTTTAATCTACCAGTATGGCCTCTAAATGATTAAAGGCTGGCACAGGAAGGAAAGTTCATTGACAGCACACAAATGCCACATTTCTGGTTTATAACACATATTAATAGTCTTTGAAAAGCTGCTTTCATGTTACAGTAAGGTCTTGGTTACTCAGATTCTAAACAGCTAGCAAACTCTAGTAATCACAATTACTTTCTACAGCCCTATAAAATCAGTCATGTTCAGAATGTTGAGCCTTAAATACTAAGAAATGAAACCAAAGCATCCCTTGAATACAATTATGTTGATTTAATATCAATGTATAGATATCATTCAGATTCTTAGAGTTGATCCCTAATGCTCTGTTCCTCTCTATTTCACCGGGCCTCTTACTCAAGCTTTGAAACCAAGCTCCTGCATTACCACCTCTGAGAGGACTTCTGTGGTAATTAATCTTCTCCCAAAAATCAGATTGAACAAATCGCTCCCTTTTCTTCATTCCCAGAGCAATGTGTTCATAGCTCGGTTACATACTCACCATGTTTAATTATAATTTATCTGTTTACTTGTTTCCCACTCTAGACTTTTAGTTCTTGAAGGCAGAGAATGGGATCTATTCATCTTTGTAGCCCCAGTACCTAATGCTGCACCTGGCAAACAGGTGTTTCATACATGTTGGCTGAAAGAAGGAACGGAATTAACCAGAACATACTGCCATTCCTTGAGCATGCCATGCATTTTCATGCCGTTGCTCATGCTGATTCCTTCCTGGGAAGCCCCCTACTGCATTTCTCTGCCAGCTCAGAAGTCACCTGCTTGTAAGATTATAGAAGCTAAACTCCTTCCTCACTGCAAACCTCACACAGGACCACTTCTTTGTGCTCCATGAAACTATTCATGCCTCAAGTCATTCATACTGTATCAGATTGCTAGAGGTCTACTTCATTGTCTTTCTTGCTAGATCCTGGATCTAGAGGGCAGATGTTGACTTAGTCTTCTTTTGTGGTCCCAGCACAGTATAAGGAACACAGATGCAGTACGGGTCATTTAATATTCCATTTTCCAACTTTGGGCAGTTATTCTAATATTGTGTTACGCCTTCTGTCCTTAAGCAGTAAATTTCAGCAAGGTAACCCTCTTGCGTGAAAAATGCCAAATGCTGTAACATGCTAATGTGATCTGAATTTTCAAGCACTTCTTGTATTCCTAGCAACAACAAATGGTCGCTGTCCTATAGGAAGCCAGTCACATTTTCAAGAAAGTTAGCCCTTCTCAGTATTTGCTCTTTCGCATTATGAAGCAAAAATTTGTTTAAGTTCTTACATTAGTTCTCCTTGGAATAAGAATGTAAGAGAATCACATTTAGTATTCAGATCTCTTGGGAGGGGAAACTTCAAGAGGAGAGGCATCGTTAAATAATACTTAGAATAGCAATCCTAACCAACCATTCTTGGCAATAATAGAAAAAGTGACACCACTAACCATAATTTTACTAAAAACCTAACAAGAACTTTTTTCCCTCAGATTGAACTCACTCCTTTGACGAGGCTCACTGGTTTGTAAAGTGTGCACTGAAGCAGATTCAGAGTCACTCTTTGTGAACAATTCAAAATAACACATTCTTAGCTCTGAAAGGACAGGTAGTGTAGGGAGGCGCTGCCTGGCTTACCACCACAGAATGCCCATTAACAGTTTGTTTCAGATACATTTTAAGAAACTCTCTCGTAAATTGGTAACACCCAGTTTCTCAGATCAACTCATAACAAACAACCAAAGAGGTAAATAACAGTGAAGATTAAGACCAAAGTCATCCACATTTAAGCTATCATTGCTCGATTCTGCTGGTTTGAATCAGAAAATCTAAAACAAACAACAACAACAACAACAAAAAACCCTCTAAGTAATGGAGCGGTTTTTGTGTTTTCTGGCACTTTGACTCGGAGTGGTATTCTTTCATAGCTGTTTTAAACAATATCACCAGGTTTCTTGTCCATTAATCATTCATGCAGCTTTTATTTTTTAATTCAAAAATTTTTTCCACAGAGAGCAAGAATTCTCACAATTACTATTTAAGAAAGAGAAGCTCTCTAACGTATCTGCATTTTGTGATACGTTTTGCACATAAAGGGTTTTTAAACCTTTATGATTGCTGTAACCAAACTTAGTAAAATTCAAATCTATTCAACAAGTTGATTCTCAAATGCATTAAAGGTTTGTAGGAAGTTACGTAATCAAAAGAAAACACTGACTAGTTTAAAAGATGCAAATCCCCCTGCCCCCTCAAAAAAAAAAAAAAAAAAAAAAAAAAAGCAGCTATGCTGAATTTTTCCTGTAATTCTGAGTACATTAAAACTTAAGTAGATCCATCCTGGTAAAAGCACTTGAGAATGTACTACTGGCTTCTCATGCTTCTTTTTAACTTATTATATCTTCCAAGAAAAAAAAAAAACAGTTCAATTTCAAATTCATTCACAGGGGAAGGGCTTTCTGAAGAGTGGTTCCAACTGCCAACTTCAAAATAAAAAATGCGTAAAAGGCTGGAATCAAGCAGTTTAAACCATACTGGTTTCGATGTCACTTAATGAACCTTAGTCCATATGTAATCAAATTTTACATACTTTGTTTAAACTAAAACTTTGGCTTAACCAAAATAATCTTATCTTGGATTTTAGAAATGCCAAGTCTCTACTATGCTCAGTTGTATAAAATGACAATGAATGTATCCTCCATACCATTTAAGTATATGATGTGACTTGACTTCTGAAACTTTAAGCTTTTTTTTAAAAAAGAGCAAGAATGTAAACAGTCAATCAACCATGAAAGGCAAACAGTACAGAGGCATAACAACACACACACACACACACACACACACACACACACACACACCCACACCCACACCCACACCCACACCCCTCTCTGACTGGATGATCAGGAGCTCCCGCCCTGGCAATGCCTAAGAACCTTCTGGGCTCCTTTGGTATCCTCATCAAGAAAATAAGGGAATGAGGTGAGATGACATCTGAAGTCTTGGGTACTCTCTTATACCTGTATTCTTTATTTTTATTATTATTTTTTTTGAGATGGAATTTCACTCTTGTTGCCCAGGCTGGAGTGCAATGGCGTGATTTCGGCTCACCGCAACGTCCGCCTCCTGGGTTCAAGCGATTCTCCTGCCTCAGCCTCCCGAGTAGCTGTGATCACAGGCATAGGCCACCACGTCCAGCTAATTTTGTATTTTTAGTAAAGACAGGGTTTCTCCATGTTGGTCAGGCTGGTCTCAAACTCCTGACCTCAGGTGATCCGCCCTCCTTGTCCACCCAAAATGTTGGGATTACAGGCATGAGCCACTATGCCCGGCACTGTACCTGTATTCTTTAATTCCTCAGCTCAACTCACTCCTTTGACGAGGCTCACTGGTTTGTAAAATGCGCACTGAAGCAGATTCAGAGTCACTCTTTGTGAACAATTCAAAATAACACATTCTTAGCTCTGAAAGGACAGGTAATGTAGGGAGGCGGTGCCTGGTTTACCACCACAGAATGCCCATTAATAGTTTGTTTCAGATACATTTTAAGAAACTCTCTAGTAAATTGGTAACACCTAGTTTCTCAGATCAACTGAAACATACCCCCAGAGAGCCTCCAAGTGTGACAATGAGAAGCAGAAATGAGTGAGCAAGAATGAACGCCACTTGCATTGGCACGTGAGAGCTAGAATGCCTCACTGTTGCAATTCCAGTACCACGGGTGTGAAACAAAGATCCTGTTTCTTTGGAAAATGGCACCAGATTTTATGGAGAAATGAAGTGTTCCTTTATTTAAATATTAGCTCAGTGTCTGTAAGATTTTTTGGCACCTAATTTAAACATCTGATTTAACTGAGATTCTGGTAGCCACAGTTATCTCAAATGGGAGAAGAAGATAACTAAAGCTTGCTGGATAGGGGGTTGGGGGGGGTGCCAGAAGCAGCTGTAGCCACCAGTGTCCTCAAGAGTCAGTTTAGTCCTGCAGAATATTTGCCAAATGTTTCATAGAGGGGTTAAAACGCTAATATTAAGCGAAGTAATCTAGTTAGATCTTCATTAGTTTTACTTATTTAGGTTATTACTCATTTTATGTTGCTACCAAGCTCAGAGCTATAGACAACCTTCATAAATAAGGCCTTCTTTTCCTACTAGTCTTTTTTATTTGCATATTAATACAGACAAAAGAAAAGAACTTGAGGCCAATGGCATCTCAGGGTACAGTTTGGAAAAATGCTCTGTAAACTGTCTCCAGTAAGAGCATTCTAGATGCGGTCTTCATTAGTTATGATATTTGTAAGAGTGATAAATCACCCATGGGTGTACCTTGCAACTTACCTCCAGTGCAGACATGGCCCATGCCTATTGCTGTGCAACACTATAATCTTGTCTATGGAGTTGATTAAAGAGCTTTCAGAAACTCATATAAAATGCTGACCTGGACATGATTATCCCAGTCACTTACAGAAAAGCACTAATAAAACAAATCAGGGTCTGCTTACCACCCAGGGTACAAGTCCTTAACACACAGCTGCATCCTATCACTAGATAACCACCTGGTGACTGTGGCAGGTTCATTTCAATGGAGTCAAAAGGGTGGAAGAAGAGTACGCAGGGTTTGGTATAAACACGTCTCCTACAACTTACTTTAAATTGGAAACACCATGTTTCCAATTTAAATTCTGCCCGCAGTACTGCCCGCGTCCTGCTTCCTATCCGTAGGATAAGAGCAAAGCACTTACCTTATGGATAGGAAGCGGGGTGTGGGCAGTATTTCTGTAGATGGTTAAGCCCTGTGAGATCAGGGAGTATGTCTATATTATTCACTGTTTTATCCCCAGCACCTGGCACAATTCCTGTACTATGATAGCCACTCAGTAAGCTGCTGAGAAAGGAATGAAACCAAAAGGGCTTTTCCATGACTATGGTTTAGCCTAGGATGCTGAATTTAAATATCTGGGGGTGAGGATTTGACAAGTCTGAGGGCTAGGAAGCAAAACAAGAAACAGCTTTTAATCTTCCATCAGTACATAAAGTAAAAAGGGTATAGCTTTATGCATAGTGGTTTTTGGACAGTACTTCACTGAAGTAGTCTGCATTTCCCCGCCTTGTTTTTTTGGTTTTATTTTTCATATTAAAACCATGTCCTGAGCAGCATTGAAAGTAGCACCATGGCTTTATCCTGGAAAAGGGGAGTGAAGGGGGTTAGGGTGAGGAGACTGGAGGAGTGAGTGGGTTTGTCCTCTTGCCCGGCTCCCTTTTCCATCTAGGTGAAGCGCCTCAACATTGTAACATAAGCACTACTGATTTTTCCTCATCAGATTTGGTGTGGTGATAGTGGGGGTGAGGATGGCGATAGGGGGTAGGCACTGGGATTGTCTTTCTTTACCTGATCCTTTAATTCTGACAGCTGGCCAGAAAGGTTCGTGACAAGTTTCATGGTGGACTCCAGCTTCTCCTGCAGGTTCCTCAGCTCATTCTGTTCTCCTTCAGAATCACTGCTGACCAATGACATGGCTCTCATCCTGGGGAACCAGTCAAGGTTTCTTTCCTAAAATCCACATTAAAAAAAAAAAAAAAAAAAAAGACTGAGTCACTTCTAGAGGTAAAAACAAGAAGGGCCAGCTTACCATGCCATGTTTCCTAGCTCTCATTAGGTTATCTCCTTCTATTGCAGAACTAATGTGCTGTGTATTTTTTTAATTGCTCAGTAGCTATCTTTTTAATTGCATACAATGGAACTCTTAATTCTTAGAGGAAGTCACTTTAAATTTAAATTTAGAGGAAATGTAGGTTCCAAACAAGAGTCCTAATCTCCAAATCTGAATACTGCCACTGCAGCTCTGATCTTTGCAAATTACATGGCTGATGAGTTTGTTTTTTTAAAAAATTGTGGTAAAATATGCATAACATAAAATTTACCATTGTAACCATTTTAAGCATACAGTTTAGTGGCATTAAGTACATTCACACTGCTGGGCAACCATCCCCATCATCTGTTTCCAGAACTATTTTTTTATCTTCCCCAACTGAAATTCCATCCCCATTAAACATTAACCCCATTCCCCCCAGCCCCTGGCAACCACCATTCTATTTTCTGTCTCCTTGAATTTGACGGCTCGAGGGGCCTCATATTATGCTGTGTATTTTAAAATGCATTATACTGGGAAAACCTTTTGCAAACACTCGAAGTGAAGTGAATTTTAAGGTCCCAAGTGTTCTGTCACTTCACAGATACATGTGCATGTATGCGTTTGCGTGGCTGAGGAGATTATTAAGAGGCTGAAAATGGGGAATAGGCTCCTCCGTCAATGTCCCCGTTTGTGAGCTTATAAAAACCACTCCCCGTGTTTCCTTTTCCTTCCAGCCTGAAATGGTTGATGGGTGCTGGCAACTAGCCTAAGACAGGCCCATTCAGTTTCCTCCCCCGTCCATCTCCATCCTTTTGATGTCTATAGCTTATGCCTGTAAACAGTATTTCTCACTACTGGTTAACAGAATGGGACAACTCCTCCTCCCACCTCACTTCCTTCTGCCCACATATGCCTTTCTCCCAAAGAGCATGCCGCATACATAAGTTCCGTATAGAGAGGCAGGAATGAACAGTAAGAAAAGCTTAGCATGAGACAGGGGGAAGAAAACTGACTCATTCCACATGTCTGGTGTCATTCTCACCTGGACCAGTTTCATCTTCTAAGGATACATTTAATGGTCTTTCTAAAACAAGCCCCCCTCCCACAAACACACACACACACACTCGGAATGGTGGATAATTGTTGCCGTGTGTACACCATGGGGGTCGGCAACATTTTCTGTGTAAATATTTTCAGCTTTGTGGGCCATCTGGTCTCTGTAACAACTACTCAGTTTCTCTCTTATAACCCCCAAACAACCAGTAAATAAATAAATGGGTATGTCCATGTTCCAGTAAAACTTTATTTACAAATGCGGGCAGCAGGCTGGGTTTGCTCACCTCTGCTGTATACAATAGAAGACATCAATATATTTAAAATAACAGAACTCCATGAGACATGTCTAAATATTACAAATCAAGTGAGATTATTAAACTGTACCTTGACCTAGGGTCATCTAGCAATACAGAAGCCATATAAGAACTAGATGAAAAATATCACAAGAAGTCATACCACATTGACAGCAAGGTGTCATAGAGCGTTTGCTTAAGATATTGGTGGGTGGGTGGGCAGGGTTTGTGAGCTTTATGAAGGCAGGAACCACCTTAGTATACTGACTAGAGCATAGTAGACATTCAGTATTAATACCAGCTTGTGGAAGGACAGAATGATATGCAACTCTCTTTCTGCATGGAACCTGATAACAAATGCTTAGGTAGTAAGCCTGAGCTGCTTATCGTGACTGCTGGAGGAGAACAGTGGCAATCTCTACCTTCGTATACCCTGAATAAACACTTCATTCATGTGTCTTAACGTTAGCTTATATTCATCAATTTCCCATCACAGAGCAATGGGCAAAAGATCATTAAAAAATATTCCATTTCAGAGATGACTAGCTTAGAAACCCAAAGTGCTTTCCCATCTGTAACCAGTTTTCTCCCGTGCAGCTGCAGTGACCTATCACTGACCATACTCATCTCTCTTGTGTCAATCCTTCAGACATAGCCACGTCTTCCCACCAAGGACGTAGCCCATGTTCAAGGACTATGCAACTCTGAGGAGGAAACCTCATTTTTCAGAAGAGGGCACACATAGGCGACGGGTCACTGGTGATCACTCACTCCCCCTAGGGCGAGGGGAGGAGGGATGATGTGGGCTGGGCTGCTGAAGCCACAAACCAAAGCACAGCTGCAGAGAGATCACTTAGCACAAGGCCCTAGATACTCACGGGTGGCTGCTACATGTTTTTGCAGACTGACCTCAATTGAAGAAAACAAATTCAAGAAAAAAGATCCAAAGTCCCACTTTGGATACAACAATATTGAGGATACTACAGTGAGCAACACAGACATGGTCACTGCATCCTAGACCCCCTCAAAGGACAAGCAGTTTTGATGCCTAAGTATGTGATAGAATTCCTGCCATTGAAGTGCTTACAATTTAGTTAAGGAGAATGACCATCTAGATTTTTTTTTTTAATAGGCCAGGCCAGTTCTGGTGGCTGGTGCCTATAATCCCAGTGCTTTGGGAGGCTGAGGTGGGTGGATAGCTTGAGGCCAGAAGTTTGAGACTGGCCTGGGCAACAGAGTGAGATCCCATCTCTATAAAAAATAAAAATAATTAGCTGGGTGTGGTAGTGGGCACCTGTAATCCTAGCTACTCGGGAAGCTGGGGCAGGAGGATCATTTGAGCCCAGGAGGTCAAAGCTGCAGTGAGTCATAATTGTGCCGCTGCACTTCAGCCTGGGTGACAGCAAGACTCTCTCAAAACAAATAAAAAAACAAGGAATAATATAGGCTATGTTGTATCTAGGAGCGGTAGAGAGAGTAGCGTCCAAGTAAGACCCAACAGCCAGTGACTGATTGGCTAGAATCCTCTTCAAGCAAGGCTTGGCCCTAAAGAAGGTTAGCCCTTGAGCAAGCGTGTGGGCATTTCACAGAGGGCACTGGCACAGTGAGGCTCCAGTGTGGCTGGAGCTGGGGATGAGGGCAGACAGGCAGGAGCAGCTCAGACTGTTGAAGACTAGAGGGAAACAGAAGGAAGCAGGAGCTCTGTGAAAGGTCGCCCTGCCTGACCAGACCAGTGGAAAGGACAGAGGATGGACATTCACAGTCCTCACTGCTAGTAGTCAGAACTCACCTGTAGCTCACTTATTACTGACATGCAAATGAAGGCTGAACTGCCTAAAATGTTAGTGAATCCATCTAAAATCTGGCTTTCAAATCCTTCATATGTTCATTTGCTTAGCAAACCTTCTATAAAAATAGAAAACACAGATTTCCAAACAGAGTCCACATTAATGAGGCCTTCAAAAGACTCCAGAAAACCGATGCAAGAGTCTGCACATAGCTGAAAGTTTAAGGAACAGCTTATCTCCCTTATTCTAATAGCAAGTGACCAAATGACTACAGATTAAAATGAGAATTTTCTTCACCTTTCATGCCGTATGTGACTCCTGGCCCTCTAAGCAATGATTTCAGAAGGGTCTTTGAACAAATAAATGCAAAATACACAGACATTCTCCATTCAACCAGCCTTTTACTGAACTTTTACAATATCTATGCCCTGCATGGTGTTGAGCACTAAGGATCTAAAGACGAGAAAGACAAGGTCTCTGTTCTCAAGCTGTTTTAGTCCAAGAACTGTGGTCACTGGTCAGGTCTTAATACATAGTTCTTCGGCTCTGTGGAGCTGCACGGAGGCCCTACCTCCACGTGTGAGTGTCTCAAAAAGTGTGTGCTGAAGACACGAATGGGGCCCATCAGCATGCCGAGGGCTGCTCCTGGCCTCTGTGCCCCTCACCTCAGTGGTGGTGGAGAGGCACTGATGCCCTGCGTCTTGTGCTGCTACATGGCATACCTGTAATCCTGGGACTTGATGGCCCTACCCAAGGGGTACATAAAGCCATAAAAAGAAATAATGCATCTTTTTAGAATGTAGACTATCCATTTTAACCAATGGTAAATGATTGAACTATTTTTATATTAAACTCAAAAAATTACCTAGACCAGATAGAAAGGTCAATTTATTTTTTTGAGATGGAGTCTTGGTGTGTCACCCAGGCTGGAGTGCAGTGGCACCATCTCAGCTCATTGCAACCTCTGCCTACTGGGTTCAAGCTGTTCTCCTGCCTCAGCCTCCCAAGCAGCTGGGACTGCAGGCATGCACCACAATGCCTGGCTAATTTTTGTATTTTTAGTAGAGATGGGGTTGGCCAGGCTGGTCTTGAACTCCTGACCTCAGGTGATCCAATCACCACCTCCCAAAGTGCTCAAATGTTAAAGATAAAACCCAGCGCTTCAAAGAAGGTCATACGTTCTGCAGGCCACATGGCCCATGTGCTCCCATCCTAGGGATAAAGCCTCATTCTCCATTTCATAGGGGGCCTTCAATGCAAAGATAGCAAAAGGATTTTCTGGTCTAGAAAATTATCAATCACCACCACACAGATTCTCCCCCATTGACTCCCTTAATATCTTATAATGAAAAAATGGGCTAGGAGGGATCTTACTGGCAAGCATTCGTATCTTTTCTGCACTGAAGTGGGGAGAGCACCAAATTTGAGATCCTAGGTGTTCCCAGTGTTTTAATTAAATCATCATCCTAGGCTATGAAATTAAATCTCAAATTACCAAGGAGTACCTGGTAGTTAAAATTAATTAGCAATTTTAGCCAAACTGTTCTCTCAATTTCCCATTGGTTTTGCATCCTGTGCAGTAGGACAGGCTCTAGTGTGGTAGAAAGTTCCCCACCAACAGGGTTCCCCTCTGCACAGAGAATCTAAATCTCAAAAGTGCAAATGTTTACACTATACCCCAATTACTGGAATAGGTACAGAGAGAGAACACCTGAATCCAATTTCTCTCTAGCTAAGACTTTCATACAAAACTCTGAGCTTGTTTGAGTGCTGAATTACTCCAGTGAAGCCTGTCACCCACGCCTCTCCAGCCAGCCAGATTCTGAAGGCCTAGAAATGTTTGCAGACTCTTGCCAGTATTATCTATTCAAGATCAAAAACATGTCTCAGTGTCTTGGCTTCTAATGGATTTTTGGAAAAGTCATCTTCAGCTAAGACACTTTGTTGTGAATTATCTCAGGGTGTGTGTGTATATGCAGTCAGGAGGGGAAGGTGGGGAGAGGATTACGGGGTCACTAAGCGTCTGTCGGCCGCATCTGCCACTGGGTCTGACTCTGGCTTCACTCTGCTTTGCTTCACTCACTCCTTGCTGCTGGCATCTCACATACCAATGTCATTAGGCACTGTCTGCCCTGGTCCTCCTACAATCCAGCCAGTGCAGTTCCCGTCACAGCAAGTGCTTCCTCTCTCAGAGCAGACAAACTAACTGAAGCCACAGCCGGAAGCAGGCTGACCACAAGTGCTAAGGTTCTGGTTAGTTCTTTTCTAGGTAAAGTTGGAAAAGTCCCTGCAAAGGCAAACACGAAGTTTTAGACGTGGGGGTGGTACTGACCAACCTCTTGAAATGTCCTTGACTGGAAAGAGGGAGAGAGACAGAGAGAGAGAGAGAGAGAGAGAGAGAGTGTGTGTGTGTGTGTGTGTGTGTGTGTGTGAGAGAGAGAGAGAGAGACAGAGACAGACAGACGGAGGAGGAAGTTGGATTGTATGATGCAAATGCTAATCATTCTGAGAAGTGGGGTATTTTTTTTTTTCTTCCCAGGTTCAAAAGAAGAGGCTGTTCTAAGAAAGACTACCGAGTAATCAATCACCTCCTCAGAGAAAGTCTGCTCAGGTAGAGTATTATGTTTACCACCTAAACAATGGAACATTTTTGCTGAATCTTTTATAGCTAAATCAGAAAATGAGGTGTTGAGGGAGAGGGGGGCTTGAGGGCAAAAGAAAGGGTCATGGGACAGAAGACGGGTCCTAGAAAAATGGTCCTGTTGCTTTCTCGGCCCTTGAGAATCCCCTCTGGGAAGATGCGAGGAGGCAAAGATGGTCTTTCCAACTCAAATGGCAGCTTCATTTCTACTGCTCTTACCAGGCAGGAAGACAAACTGGATGTTCCCAGAATGCCTAGGGATGCTCAGGTGATGGAAATGACTAGAAGTGGGTATGGGGTAGGCCTGGGAACCTGAGAGATTTGGCCTCTCCATGTATTTAAACCCTCAGAAAATGTCAGGAGGAGGCGGCTTGAAGATAATATTTATGTCTTCAAAAGCAGGAATATGGGACACTTAACTGACTTTAAATCATTTGTCCCTTTTATGAGCTAGCGTGATTATTTTCATTGAAAAGGAAGAAAAAAATTAATCTTTAGAGCTATTTTTTCTAAGATCACAGCAAAACAAAATGAAACCTAACCCTCCAAAAACAAAAACACAGAATCTGTTGGTTTTGGTGAAAAAATAGTCATCTTTAACTATGTTCAGTGGCTCTGAAACACCACTTAATAATATCTATTATAGGCTGGGCATGGTGGCTCACACCTGTAATCCCAGCTACCCAGGAGGGTGAGGCAGGAGAATCGCTTGAACCCAGGAGGCAGAGCTTGCAGTGAGCCGAGATGGTGCCACTGCACTCCAGTGGGGGCAACAGAGCAAGACTCTGTCTCAAAAAAAAAAAAAATCTGTTATACATGTTTTACAAAAACCCTAAAAAATGGCTCCTATCTTTGGACACAGTAAGATCAGAGACAGCCTGAGGCTCAGGGGGAGGGAAGGAGGGAGTGATAAATAGGAGGTGTGCAGAGGAATTTTACAGCAGAAACTATTCTGTATGATACTGTAATGGTGGATAGGTGTCATTTGCATTGGTGAAAACCCACAGAATGCACAATATGAAAAGCTGGCCGCAAAGTAAGCAGCAAATGATGGAGGGACATTAATAACAATGTATCCAATATTGGCATATCAAATCTTAACAAACAGGCCACAATAATACAAAACGTTACTGACAGAGGAAACTGGCAGGGAGTCAGGAGGAGAAGGGCATGTATGAGAACTCTGTACTTTCTGCCCCATTTTTCTGTAAACCCCAAACTGCTCTAAAAAATAAAGTCTAGTAATTTATCTTATTAAAAAATTGTCCTTTTTTCCTTTTTTTTTTCTTCTTCTATCTTGTGAGTCTATTAATTTTTTTAAACTGGGATTCCACACCCAGAATTTGCTGGCTAGCACCAGATTCAAGGAATTCAGTTCTCTTTGTCCCAAAAGTACAGTGACTTCAGACAACATGCATATTAATATTCCTGTATTTCACAGGTTCTGTACATTTCTGCCACAGTCTTGTGACATTAGTGTGTCAGTAGAAAAAACAATGGCCTGTAATAAGAAGAGTTTCAGTTGTGTGTATACAGGATGGTTAATGAGTGTATGAGTCAGCTAGCTCACCAACCTGGTCTATTTTCTTTCTTTTTTGAAAGAGATCACCTCACCAGCTACCTCACTGGGTTACTGTAAGGATCAGATGGCTGTAAAAATGTCCCATAAACTGGAAAGCATTATGCGAAAGTATTATAAATCACTATGCCATCTGCCTAGAGCGGGGATGGAGTCAGCACTGCCATCCAGGTATTGACTCTCGTTTCAGTACTCAGCTCCCGTGTAAAGTTAGTTCCTTTCTTTCTTTGGGATAAAAATGTTAGGGATACTGATTTCTCTTTTTACCAACTAAGCCACATGAAGGGTATCCAAACTGCACAAATCAAGGTGTCAGTCTGGTTCTGTTTTTGAGCTCTGAATGACATTACCAAAACAGGCCACATTATATAATCTTCAGCTGGCCTGGAATGACCAATCACCCTTCCCAGACTCCATAGTTGTTCTTGGATGATACAGCACAACAAAGATGGGCTCATCCCAGCAGAGAGAACCACACCCGTTTCTGATGAAATCCCTAGGAAGAGCCAGCCGCAGAATAATCCTTCCAAGTCATTCTGGGGCCACAGGTGGAGGACTCCCTGGGCACCCACAGGAACCATGATAAACAGGGTGGACACTTGCTGGGTCCTGGGCACCTAGGCTGCCAGGTTGAGGAAACCAGAGGTCACAGGAGGAGAAAAAGGTGGGGCCAGCCACCCATGCTGGACAAGGGCAGGGCGAGCCCATTTGAGACTCTGAATAAAGAACAATCAGGCTCACTTACCCTTCTCCCCACATCAGCGTCCAAGCTGGCTTATGACATCTTGCTTAGGCAACTTCCCCTGCACTTTCAATTAGCTAAGAAATATGCCAGAACATTCCCAGTGGCCATGTATGAGGATTTTTAGCAATTTTCGTGGTTTTCTTCTATTCTTTTCTGGATTCCATTAGTATTCAACTTTGATCTGTTACTGCTTTTATACAACAATACATTGTGTTTAAGCCTACTGAAACATCTTTCCAAAGTTCTGTGCTGTTGTTTCAGGGAAAGATACATTTATCTTTGAAAACACACACACACACACACACCCTCACCAATAAGCTGCTTCAACACAACCACATTCCATCTCAGCTTTATCATCTGATGGGCTTTTTATATTGGTAAGCTCTGAGCTGAAATGGTTTTACTCGAGGTCAGTCCTGTCTAGACACACTGAGAAAGAAGTGATGGAAGATATTATCCGTCTCACCATCTACAGGACTTCATGAAGAAGTGAGAAGGGTACCAGCACTGTTACTGACTTAAGAGTGGTTTGGAAGAAAGGTGCCACACTGCTAGATCTCTTCAGGGGGAAAGAGATCATCTGCCATGTGGATGTTCTCCAAATTCCTTAATCCTTTCCAAACCCTCCCCTTTTCTAACCAGCCCCTTGTACTCTGATCCCTGACCCAGACCCTAAGGCTCACACCTTCCTGTTTCATATTTCACGAACTCCTATCCCCACTCTGAATGTTGCTTATGGGAATCTTAGAGCTACAAAGGGCACAAGAGACCCTTTGATTCAACTTCCTCATTTTATAGGTGGTAAAACTGAGGCCCTGAAGAGAGAGGATTTGTAAAAGGTGGAAACTCAGTCTAGTTCACCTTGTAGATCTTTTACATACAAATGACTATCCCTAAATACTGACATCTCTTCCTCATTCTCACATTTCCTAGAGACATGACAGTAGGCTTCATTGTAAAGACGTAGGTTTTAAAGAACTCTGAATATATATACCTGATCTAGATAGTCATATTCAGAACATTTTCCAGGTGAGAGCAGTTTTATAAGTGCATTTTTATGGTGACACACTTCTCAGTATCATATGATACTCTAGTCCAGCGCTACCAGACACAGTCAATATTTAGAATACACAGGAAATAAAGGAGTTGAAGCAGGGGAGTTACAAATGTAGTTAGGATGTCTGGAAGTAAAGGGCAAGTGGGGCAGCACAGTGGCAGTGCAGTCGGGGAAGGAGCAGGAGGGTGGGTCAGGGTATGGGCGGGGGGAGAAAATGCACTTTTGGAGATGATCAGATCTGCCAAGTTGGGGAAAATGTGCATGTATGCAGGTATTTCACGTGTGTAATAAGCACGTACAAACTCATACATCCCCGGACCAACTAGCCAATGGGGATAAGTGGTTTCATGCGCGGTGAAGCCAGTCTTCAGTGGCTGATGGAACAATGTCTATGCATAACCCTCAGGTCCTGCACAGTCTCACGGACTAGACTCTTGGGTATACCTGACTCATGCCCCATGCTCTCCCTTAGCACACAAGCTCCTTCAGGGAGGATCATGGCTCTGCTCAACTCACTGTTACAAACAGCACCTGACACACCCTCCACAAAGGTCAGAACGTAGGAAATACGGAGGAGAGCACTGGGAGGTCAGTGCAGAACCGGGGCCCAAATGCCAACTGCTTCACAATGAAAGGAAAGTGCCTGTGAAGTGCTCCGTGGAACAAGGGGTGATTTCATCCCCTCTAGACTAAAGGGCAGAATGTGTTCTAAGGCTGGGTGGGGAAACTTAAGCTCAGCAACTGCTTTGTGCAGCTGCCACTGACACGAACCCAAATTCGAGTGCACAGGGTGGGGTGAGAGAGGCCTGGCTGGCTGGGCGGCGAGTCCAATGACGCTGACACACTGTTTCCAGCCACCGGGAAGCCAGTGCCAAATCCCTCTTCACTCCTCCCTGCTCTGATATTCTTGACTCTGCCGTGGTGCCAGCTAACTTCAGGGGGCATTCTCGGAATCGTATTTGGCAGGCAGCACAGGCTGGATCTTCACCCATGGTTAACGGCTTTCAGAGTCCAGGTGACAGTTTAACCAGCGCTCGTGGCCTCCCAGGTTAGGCCACAAGGAAAGCTGCTGCTCAGCACTACCAATGCTGAAATATCAATATTCTAGGAACATACCCAGGCACTCCCTTCCTCCCAGCATACTCACTGGAATTCAGAACAAAGGCCCAAACCCATCGGCGTGCATCTGCGCGAAGCAGAGGACGTCCACTGCGCTTTATCAACAGCCAGGACCTGCCTGCTTCGTGCACAGAGGAGGTGCACACGCAGCTGGAAAGGTCAGGGCAGGGTTAAGTGCACGCCCTGCTGGACTCGCCCTTCCTCTCTCCTGCACCTAAGTGTTGTCTGGCAGGGACTCCAGCTTCTGATTTCCTTCAACTGAGATGACCCATGATGGCTCTGTGAATTTTTATGCTCATTTCTTGGCTCTGGTCACTGCTGCCACCATCTTTTCCCCCCTACTTAGGTCCTTACTCTTATCTAATTATGATCTACAGGTAACTCTACTCCCACCAGCCCCTGCACTTGGTTCTTTGCATTGCCTCTGGCTGGAAGCTGTTGTCCCCAACTTCAGAAAGTGTCTGCAGATTTCACAGGCTCTCTCTTGGGTCAAGAAAGGTGTAAGACTTCAGCCAGTTCCCCTTTTAAACAGAAGGTAGTGACACGCAGGTATTCAGTTTCCATTTTGATCTTTTGCCCTTGTTAACGAGTTACTCTCTGTGTTTGCTTCCTGTGTCATCTTATCAAATATAGATAAACACAAGGGCCAGATGTCCTACTGCTTTTGAATCTTCTCAAAACATTTCCTCATAATGTTTAGTAGCACTGAATTAGCTAATAGAACTTATTTGCTTGGAAGTGTTACCCAGGAGGTGCTGTCAGGCAAAAAGGCTCTTTTGCCTGTTGCTTTTTTGAAGCAAATTAGCCGCAGCTTTCAGGAAAGCATTTTCCAGGAATGCGGGCTCCTGGACTCTCCCCTCCTATGCAAAAGCACCTCACCACCTTCTGAGAACATCCCACTTGCTGCCACATTGAGACTACTTTTGATCTGGAAAATTGCTCCTTTGCTTCTGGATCCTGTATAGCTAGTTTCTGAAGAGGTCAAGTGAACTAACCCATAATGGAACAAACTGAAAAATCTCCAATGGAATGTTGAGGGTGAGGAAGAGGGAGCAGGAGAGGCAGAGAGAGAAAGTAGAGAGGTGTCTACCCCCACTGTGAGAAAAAGTCAGCACCAGGCTTAAAGGATGATGGACCAGACATTCTCATGTGTAATTATTAGGGAGTTAAACTCATTCAGATGAGTCACCTGGGTGTGGAAGCTCCAGTCTGGCTGTGGTTCTAGTGAATCGTCCTCCTCCTTTTATTTAGACATCTCCTGAATCTGGCCACCAAAGGACATATCATTCCCTGTTTCAAGCTAAGGTGAGGGTAGTGAAGTTTCTCATATTTCAGCAGGTCAAAATTAACATATATTTCAGATACATCCTTTGCAAGGGCGCACTTGATACCCTTTCCTGAACTCCCGCCTTCTCAGCAAGCCCTAGAGTGTTGAGCTGGTTGTCTGAGCAGTGGTTGCTGGTGAGAGTCACAGCAGCTCTGAGAGTCACACCCCATCTAACTCCTGTCTTACTGATTTATGCATTAGCCAGTCAGCATCCCCGGGAGATCCTCTTTCCCACTCTTCTCTCCACCCGCAAAGGGGCCTTTACTGCATCTTGCCTCTTTTAAAGGAGGCTAATTCAGTATCACTTGGGGTTGGGGCTGGGGGATAAGCCAGTCCAAGTCTAAGATGCACCAGTCCAAACCAGAGGCCGCCAGCCAACCAGTGGCTGCAGGTTGACAGGAGGGCTGTGTGCACGCACACAGAGGTAACCACATCTGTAACCACATGTGGATATGTGAGTCAGGACAACCTGAGGGTGGGTTCTGGTTCAGCAGCTCTGGATTTCAGTCTTGGCTCTAGCACTTCCCAGCGCCGCGACCCTGCAAAAGTTGCTCAACCTTCCTGAGCTTTAGGTTCCCATCTGTAAAATGTTCATAGTGCCACCTACTATGCTGTGATGAGGATTAAGTGAGATCATGCATGGATAGTGTTTATGTCATGCATACTGATTATACATGACCTATTCGTTACTATCCAATCTGCCCTTCCCAGGGTAAAGCAGAGCCCAGCACAGACTGCTCCTCCAGAAACGGCAGCCCTGCTGCATTCCAGAACTCTCTGGCTATCATGGGGAGGCAGGTTCTCCCCCATTATTTCACTGTCCATATTAGTCAATGAATATGCTATCCTAGAGGAGTAGCCAGAGCAGTCCAAGGTATCAGGACATTCTGAAATGTGGACGAACAATATTCTATTGGATCAGTCTGTCTTTATACGCAATTCACTCAAAAACACACCTCTGAAAATGTAAGAGTTATGTTAACAGGGCAGAATTCCAAGATATAGAAATGAAATCTATAATTAGCAGAAGACATGTCTTATATTTTTTTCATTTGTACAAATGTATGGGGTATATGTGAAATTGTGTTACATGTATATAGTGCCTAGTGATCGAGTCAAGGTATCTAGGGCATCCATCACCCAAGCACCACACATTCTTGTTAATTATAGTCATTCTACTGTGCTATCAAACATATTCCTTCTACCTAACTAGATGTTCGTACCCTTTAACCCATTTCTCTTCATCCTCTCCCTTTTCCCCCGTCTCACTCTTCCCAGTTTCTGTTATCTAGCTTTCCACTCACCACGTGATCAATTTTGTTTTTTTTTAGCCTCTACATGTAAATGAGAACACTCAGTATTTGTCTTATTGTGCTTGGCTTATTTCACTTCAGATAATGGCCTCCAGATCCATCCATGTTGCTGCAAATGACAGGATTTCATTCCTTTTTTATGGCCAAATAGTATTCCATTGTATCTATACACCACATTTTCTTCATTCATTTGTTGATGGGCACGCATGTTAATTCCGTATTGTTACTATTGTGTCCTTAAGTTACTGTTTGGTCTTCTTTACCAACCTTCCTTCTTAATGCTGCTCAAATTTCTAATTTTCAAGAATAATTTAGTCTTCTGCATTTGACTGTACTAGAAAAATGGGCTGCTGTTTCTTTGCTGGGAATCAAATATTTGGTCTTTTACCTGAAACATGCCCAGGGTGCAGTATCTAAATTCTGTCAGGCAAAGTGCTCATGATGAATTCACCACTTACTTCGATTAAATAGCTCCAATAGCATGGCCTTTCAAATCATCATCTGTAGACTAACACAAATTCTCAGTTTAGTTGGCACTAGAGCAAAGCCAAACAGTGCTAAAATTATTCAAAAAAGGGTGTGCAGCATATAAATTACTGTGAAAACTTAAATGTAGATCAAGGTTAATAAAAATTTGCTTATTAAAAAAGGCTATCACCAAAACGATGATGGCACCAAATTCAAGTTCCTGCAGGGAAAGGAAATTTTTTTCTCTCTTCCCTTGATTTTGCCAAGGGCTATGTCAGGTCACCTCAGTCACATTTTTCTGAAAGCACAGGCTTGTCTGGGGCCCAAGTCAATGAATATGAAATTGCATCTCGGGAACTGAGTGGCACTGTGAGATACAGTGGAGGAGGGTTCACTTCCCCTGGTCATTTGAGTACTCGACAGCATCGCCTTCCATCAGGTGCTTGAGTTGAAGGACAAATCTACCAGCGAACCATGAATGATTTCATGATTAATCTAAGGTTTGCCTTGAATACACAGAACTCGGGGTCCACTCCCCAAATCACTGAAAGCCCTACTTCTGGGCAGTAAAAGCAAGTAGAGGAAACCACTGAAGACATGGATGGAATTCACAAGTATCTGTGCCCTATTCAACAAAGAACGCTAATGTCAACCATGCCCTGCCTCAACTTTTAAGCACGCTTACAGATTTAAAGTTCAAGAGCGAGGAAGACATGGGGATTTTCCAGGGGAGGAGGCTCTTAAGAGTCAAGATGCCCACTCTCACTTTTCTTAGTGACAGCATGCCCACAGCCAAGGAGTCTTGCAGAGTCTTGGAACCATAGGAAACGATGCTTCTGTCAGCTCTGCTGTCAGCCCCGCAGCCCCTGCTTCCTGGCTGGCTGTGCTCTGGGCCTGTTGCTCAGTTGTTCTTTCACCTGCTCCCTCCCTCCATGTGTGCCTCCCATCTGCCAGGTCTCATTTATCTCATGTCTACCACCCAATGGATGTGTGAGGTGGTATGAACCGCGATGTAAGACAGGAAACCCAGGTCAGCAAAGTCCCATGACTTGCCCAAGGTCATGTGGTGCGGGAAGGCACAGAGCAGAAACTCTCACCTTGGATCTGCTGCCTCCACTTCTTGGGTAGTGAGGACTTCATGGTAGGCATCAGCCTGGCCCCAGCTTTGAGGGGGATACTCCCATCTCCAGTGAAAGGAGAGAGGGTAAGACCAAAAGGGGAGAGGGAAATATTCTATCTATTATGTTTAAACAAGATTAACCTGTGGATGAACAGCTGGTTGCAGAGTTCTCAACTTAAGACAGAGCTTCTTTGCATGTTCCCTCTTTCCCTCCCTCCAGAGATGAACAGCGAGAAGAGGTCCTGTCACCTTGTCTGCAGGCCAGTTCCAGCAGGAATTAGGAAAGGTGAAATATCTGATCTAGACAGGCTGTTGTGTTTTCACATGGCTGAGCAGCCACCAATGGAGGGAATGTGCCCTTGGGATACGGGTCTAGGCAGGGAGGGCCAGGGCTCTGCACACAGACACCTCTTTCATTCATGACTCCGCAAATGTCATTCTTTCCAAGTCAGCCTGGGTTTCCAAGAACCCTTCTCAATACAGTGCCCCAGGTGAATTCTATGACCCAGTGTGGGTTGAGATGAAAACCCATTTGCTATCTCTGATGCTGCTGTCTGCAAGGAGCTGCTCTCAGGGCAGCTGGGCTCCTCCCTGCCTGAGTGGCATCTGAGGCCTTTTCCATTGGTTCTCTTGGGTTGCCTTTTGGCAGATGTCACTCCACAAGTCTCCAGGAGTCTCTGGGATCTTCATCCATGGGCTAAAGGAGAGCTGCAGAAGAATCCAACATCCCAGCCTTCTGCAATTAGGCAAGAGGTATTTTTCCTGAGGACCACATACCCTAAAAGAGCCTGTCTCAAAGACAAGGTAAGCAAGAGGGCAGTGAGCCCTCCAACCTGCTTTTCCTTCCATCTCTGCCACTGCCCATCAGCTGTCCCTTCTCTGTCCTCCACACTAGAGTAGCTACAGCCTCCTGGGGTTGGCTCATTCAAGAGATCACCTAATTTTCCCTCTCAGCAGCAGTGGGTAGGATGCCCCTGCTCAAGGGGGAGGCTTGTGGGGGCCTCGTCTCAGCTGTGGCTGCCTCCACAGGGTGTGACTAATCGGGGCCCGCAGGTGGTCTTGTAGCCTCTGCACCGCAGCTCTGAGGTCCCATGGGGCCCCGGCCCCCACCCACACCAAATGACTCAGCTGAGCACCCCAGCTGCTACCGTGATGGGGCTAATGCTCCCTTAGGAGTCCCCAGCAGGGATTCCTGTGGTTTCAAGACCAAACACCACAGCAGATAGCGCAGGCAAGAAGGCACCACCGTTTAGCTGGTAGATCTGATGCTTCTCTGAGCCACCACTTAGCACACAGAACATCTGGTTCTGCAACAACTTTAACATTCAGAGAATAATTCTTTGATACTGTAGATTTTTAGCTTTTCTGACAAGATGTCTCATATAATCAAAGAATGATGTGGATGGGGAAAGCACACCAAACGCCCGGGTTCTCAGAGTGTTGCCATGCAGCGGGCTCTGACCGGGCTGGGTGGGTGGCGGGCTACAGGTCACTCTGGCTCTTAATCCTCATCAAGTGACTGCTCACAAGACGCCTTTAAGTCTCCACGATTGAGACAGAAACCCAAAAGTGTGCCAGAGTTTTCTGTGACCGGAAAGTAAGGTGATTAACAGAAAACTTCAAAACTGGCCTCTGGAAGATTTAAAGATAGGACCCGCTCAAACACTTTAGAGACAAGAGAACAAAGTGAAGGGTGAGAAGGAACATAAGTCAAGGGTGAACAGTACAGGCCTCCTCTAGACATTAAGACTTCGAATGCAAATGAAGGTCATTATCTGTGCATGTGGACAGATCTGTGTCAGTATATATGCTGATTGAGTAGGGTTTAATTTGCCGGTGTCAACAATTGGAGGAAAAGAAAGGAATTGAGGACTTTTCAGTTAATGTGTCCTGACCCTGGAAACCTCACCTGTGGAAATCCACACTGGCACCCATCAGAAATCCCTAATCTGCTTAAAAATAGGAGTCTGCCCAGAATCACCAGCATCCTCCCAGTTTCCTACCAACAACATGATTATGGAATGCGATTTCTACAGTCAGCCAAGCCTGGTTTGAATTCTGGCTCAGTTCCTTCTGAGCTGTTCCTAGGAAGTCGCTTAACCCCCAGCCTGGCTTTTATCTGTAAAAGGGATAAGCCATCATCCGCATTCTGCAACTTGTGTCTTTTTCTCTCCACTCTGTGCTGATTTTTTTTTCTCCTTTCTTTCTGCTAATCTATGACCCTAGTGTCTTCATCCTCTCTTTCAAAACCTTTTTCAAAAGTTACGCCATGAACCTCCATCCATCTCTCCCCACCCCAGAAGTCCCTTCCTCCAGGTTCCCCACGGAGGGTAACTTTAACGACCAAATACAACACTAGAGGTGAGAGGACTTTACAAACCAAAGAGGGCCAACTGTATGTAAAGGATTAGCGATATTTTTCCTCATCATTCACACAACCCCTCTGAGAGTAATCTTAAGTAAGCATCTGTTTTGTCTCCGCTGTGAGGCTCTTACTACTTAAAGGGTGATTCCCGGACCAGCAGCTTCGGCATCTCCTGGAAGGTTGTTGGAAATGCAGAATATCTCAAGTCCTGGAAGTGACTGCTGAGTCAGAATTTGAATTTTAACAAGCTCCACAGATGAGTCACATGTACATTAAAATTTGGGAAGCACAGAATTCAACTCTAAGGACCTCAAAGGTGCAGACAGCACAGTATCTCCAGAAAGCCCTCCAAAGCCTAGGAGAGGCCTCTGTGCCTCTGTAATTGGGGTATTCAGCAAATACAACCACATAACCGCTGCCCTGCTGGCAATAAAACTGAAAGTCTGGCTGCCTCTAGGCCTGTCAATGATGATACTTATCTGAACAGACCTGACTTCCAGTATCTTTACATAAAAAGCTTGAAAATTACATCTACATAAAAAGCAGGCTCCTTTAGCGTAAGTCATTATCAGGCCGAGCGCTCAAGTCCTTGGTAACTGGAAGGAGAGTTAGTCCCTTCTCCTCAGAGGGAGCCAGCGTGAATCACAAAGACTCCCTCGATTTCACAGTTCATGCTTCTCACTCCACTCTCCACCCCTGAACATTTTAATGATGCTTGAAAAGCACAGGTCTGAAAGGACAGCTGGCCTGGGACACCCACAGTGCACGTTTGGTATCTCGGCAAAACCTGCCTGAGAAGTGCTCTCTAACAGCCTGAAGCAGCTTCTCCCCTTCCTGGGACATAGTATCCACACTTCGCATCAGCGAGAAGATTAATTTGGAACTCAAATTCCTCCATCATATGATCACGTCTTAATGATCAGTAGAGTGTCTCCCAGAAAGGCAAGGCTGAGGGCAAACACAAACCAGGCTAATCACTTTCCATCTAAGACACCTCTTAGAGAGTAGATGTTATTTAAAAAGCAGGGAGAAAAAAGCATTATCAAGAAAAGAGGCAGATTAACATAGCGACAGGAAATCGGGCTATGGAGTTTGATCCAGGTTAAAATCCCAGCCCCAGCTCCATGGTCACATGCTAATCACACTGAGGCTCAACATTTCCCCCATGAACATAGGCTGATACCACCTGTCTGGTGGTTCTGAGGATCACTTGAGAGAACACACGAAGTTCACCGAGCACAGTGCCCCATCCGTGAGAAGGGCTCAGGCAACATCGGATGTTATTTTTCTGTTGTGCAGCTCCCCCATGGGCTGCCGGGGCCTTGCTCAGAGCTGAGAAGCCAGGCCAGGAGGCCCACCACCTTGCTCCCGGGAGGCCTTTCCACTCACCTTGATCATTTCTGCCACATAACTCTCGGGCCCAGTATATTCGGTGGAGTCCTTTACTTTCACCAGGACGATGAAGCACAGATAGTGCCACATGTTGTGTTCTTCCTTGATGTGTTCTTCAAAGGTAACAGTCTTGTTGTCAAACTTGTCTCTTTCCAAGCCTAAAAATGAGACAAAAAGCCCCCGGCCCCAAATGAGCAGTCTTGGTAAAGGAGAAAATCAGTAACAGAACTGTCAGTAGAAAGCGGGCTGTGGTTTCACTCCTGTCTTTATAAAGAGTCGGATTCTGTTGGCCTTGTAAGTGCATTCATGTTTACATTATGGCAGGAAAACACAGGCTGTGAGTGAGACAGACTTGGGTTTGAATCCCACCTCTGCCACTTAGCAGTTGCTGCTTCATCTCCACATGCCTTAGTGGCCTTGTCAGTGAATGGGACGACCAACGTCTAGGTTCCAGGAGTGTTTAGGGGTAAAATGAGAATGTGTGTGACACACTCACACATTGCAGACAACCAGGGAGTGTGAAGTCCCTTCGCCCAGGTAAATGCCAAAATGCAGGTATGTTAAGGGCTTTTGAGGAAGCAGAATAAGGACAACAAGAACTTTAAACAAATTTTGAACTCTAGCTGGTAGGTTTATAATTTGAAGAGGCCTGGGTGGGCAATTCTAGTCTCTATGTATTCTAGGATTGATCAAATAAATATATTGAGGATAATGGGAGCTGGATTCCTCACTGCCTGAGAAAAGAACGCAAATAGAGAAAGGGAGAAAGGATAAACCCTGTAATGCTGAAATGGAATTAAAGGTATCAGTATGAATTCATCGTTTTTCATACATATAGACACAGATGTGTGCAGATACATGTGCTGTGTACACATACACACATATGCAGATGCATACACCTCTCCTCTAGATCTGTACCCTAATAAGCCCTGAGAGCAGCAGCACACCAACAGGAATGAGCACACTCAGTCCCCAGATCTTGGCTTCTAAATACCTTTCTCCAGTAAAAAGAACCAGGGCTCTTTGGAGAAATGGCTGATTCCGGGGATGGGTCAGGAAATGTATGAGGTGAGCCTAAGCCTGGAATATGTAATGATGCCAAAAAAGTCAGAAAGTACATAGAAAATGAAGATAATATGACTAAACCCAGAAGCCAGCTGGAAAGGGCTCTCACTGGCCACATCTGAAGCAATTTGAACATCTAAATAAATAATGACAGTGAAAGATTATAGCCCATTGAATAAAATAAAAATCCATAAGTCCATGTTGTTACAAATATAAACACAGAAATATACATACATGTCAGGAGAAGAAAAAAATCTTTCTTACAATAAAAAGCCAATAAAGAAATGTAGAAGTAATAATAAAAATTATCATTGGGCAACCATCATCATAATAGAGCCAGTCAAACATCATCAATGAATGCTGAAGCTAAGGGGTGAAAGTTTAAGGAATAGCAGGATATTTACAAAGTGTCTCTCCAAAAAAGTAACTTTATGGAGTTACTGGAGAAACCTGGCAATTAGCACATTAACCAAATGATCAAAGTTAGTATCATGGCTGGACGCAGTGGCTCATGCCTGTAATCCTAGCACTTTGGGAGGCCAAAACGGGTGGATTGTCTGAGCTCAGGAGTTCGAGACCAGCCTGAGCAACACAGTGAAATCCCATTGCTACTGAAATACAAAAAATCAGCCAGTTGTGGTGACAGGCACCTGTAATCCTAGCTACTCAGGTGGCTGAGGCATGAGAACTGCTTGAACCCCAGGAGGCAGAGGTTACAATGAGCCAAGATACCAGTTAGGAGATGAACTGGCATTACATGCCTCCTGATATGATGCAATGAGAAGAACACCACAGCATGTCTTTGATATTCCTGTGGAAAACGTATACCCTCAATCTTACCATGAGCAAACATCAGACAAACTCAGATCAAGGGACATTATACAAAATAATTGACCTATATGCTTCAACAGTGTCAGTGGAGGCTAATGAGGCATGGTTACTGCAGCCCCATGGGAGGTGAGATTTGCAAAGGACATTCTTGGAATGAAGGATGAAATGTGAATAAGGTCTGTAGATGAGATAACAGTATTGGATCGGTTTTAATTTCCCAATTTTGATAATTATACTGTAGATACACAAGAGAATGTTCTTGTTTTTAGGAAATGTGTACTAAAATATTTAGGGATAAGAAAGCATCACTGTCAGCCACTCACATTAGACTGTGTGTGTGTGTGTGTGTGTGTATAAAGCAAATGAGATAAAATATTAATATTTAGGGATTCTGGGTCAAGAGCATATAGAAATTCTTTGGATAGTCATGTCTCTTCTGTAACTCTGAAATTATGCCAAGGCAAAAAGCTTAAAAAGGTTTTAAGGGGGCAAAAAGCAAAGAATTTAAGTCTTTAATTGGAAAATGATTTTTTTTAAGCATACATACCACTAGGAAATTTATGTATTTAGTAGCCACATGATGAATAATCTTGAAATGATTACTCAGCAACCCAGATTCCTCCATGATTAGTTTACATTTACAAATATTTTCCTGTAGTTATACTGAAAATGATTTCTTTGGTGCCCATGTACCTCTTTTATGTAGCAGTTAACTACTTCTCCCATGCCTACAGTGTGCCAGGTTCTAGCTAGGAATTTTACATATGCTGTCTCTCCTAATTCTCACAATAATGCAGAGAAGGACATGTTATTGTACCCATTTTACAGATGAAGAAAGAAGGATTAAAGATGTTAAATGACTAAATGATGGTTACACAATTAGTAAGTGGTAGCAGCTCAATCAGACCCAGGTCTGTAAATACTTCCCAGCAGAATAAAGGCCAAGTAGAGCCTCACTCACTGCAGAGGGTAGAAGAGTCAAGAGGACGCAGCCGGTGCCCCCTCCTGCATAACCGGGCACGCACCCACCCATCACACCCTCGCAGTCTCCACATGCCTCTGCCACGCTGGGCCTTCACACCCTTGCTGCAGCTGGCCAGCAACACTCACCACAGATAAAGCACGTGGTCTTCAAGATCTCTTCCTTCTTCTGTTTCTCACTCCTCAGGTCAGCAAAAGTGTCAATGATAACCCCAAAAATCAGGTTAAGAACAATGATGATAACCATGAAGAAGAACAAGAGATCATAAATCACTCTAGCAGCAAACAGGGGTTCCTGGAAAAGAAAGGTGTCTGAATCAGTCTGGGTCCCTTGTGACCCTTTGGTCTGCAGAGCCTGGGACACAGCTCAAGCGAGACCTCGTCTACTTGGGTAGAAATTAAACTGGGCATTAAACTTTTAAATTCAAAATTGCATCTCTTTTCATATCCCCTGTCTCAATTGTGATTTCTCCAAGTGTGGTGTGACACAGCCAGGAGGGATATTCGACGTGCGTTCAGGTGGATCAGGCCTAACCCTGATGGAAACAGTCCCTAAATCTACTGAACAGAGAGCCAGAGCTAACCCTTTCCACGCAGCTGATTTTGCGGCACCACCTCACATGATAGAGAGGAAAGAAGCCTGACGAGCTAGTTCCGCAGCTACTCAGCCCTACTCCCAGCTTTTCCTCTGTGTCTGCAGTTTACACTCAACACCACTGCATGGTGCTCCCACCAACCACCCCACCCGCCGCCTTTGCCCTTCCTTCCCCTTGGGATTAATTTACCTCTTTGGACGGCTTCCTGAGCACATCTCCTACTCCACCCCCGCTCCGCAGCCCGTGACTCAGTACAGTGACAATGCACATCAGCAGCGTCTCACATGTGTGCTCTTTATCCTGTTCCGTTTCTTCTGCAGGGACCAGCTCTGTGAACATGGCAAGTAATAACAGACAGAAAACGTGAGGGGAAGGGAGAGACCGGGATTTTGAAATTCTGTTTCCTGAATGCCATCTTACCAGGCACACGAAAGAATAAAATTAAGGAATCAAGAGCCAAGTACTTTCTTTCAAAAGCTAAAGTCGTCTGGGGCAACTCTGTTTTCATCGCTAACCCCTGCTAATTTCTCCAGCTATGGTAGTATTGCTCTCCCTCTATGGGATCTAAAACATGCCCTGTCCTTTTCAGGTTTTAAACCCCAGACCCAGCTGCAAACAGTCTTTTCATGTTAGATGAGTTGCTTCACAACTCTGAGTCACAGGCATCTTGTCTCTCAGATGAGGGTTATGCCACAGGACCCAAGTTCCTCACTGGGGATGATGTGAGGACTAAATCCAGGGATATTTCATGGCAGGGCCTCTGGATAAACTGCTTTGCATTGGAGGCTGTTCATTTTCACTGGTTTATGCAGTAAGAGCCATGCCTTGCTGTCTGCCTCATTCCTTTCTCCAGCTGCAGAAGGGTCTTGCTAAAACACAGATTTCATTACTCATCTTCCAACAACCCCTGACCATCCTCTGGATGAAGTTTAGCCTCCTAAGCCTGACACAGAAGACCCTTCATGATCTAGCCCTTTGTTTGTATCTGTGGCTTTATTTCTTGCTACTCTCCTTCCTTATAATCATTATCTCCCCAAACTTGCTGTTTTTTCCTTTTGACCTTTAAAGCCTGTAGATGTACTATTCCCTCTCCTTGGAATATCAAGACTCTTCTGTTATAGTTTGGGTATCACTTCCTTGATGATACGCTGACCGCAGTAGCAGGCTGGGTGCCTAACTTCTGTATTCCACCCTTATTCCCAGCATTGGGCAACTGTCTAGCAATCACCATTTGGCCTGCCTGCACCCTCCACTACATTGCTGTCTCTTAGAGTACACCATGGTCCCTGGCAAATGGCGGGCACTCAGTATCAATCGGCTGAATCACATCAGATCTTTTCTTCATGTGTAACTTTCTTTTCCCTTTATCTCCCTCCTCTCTCTCAGTCTTTCCCTTTGCTATAGCCTTACTCCTGAGCAGTAAATTTAATCTTTTTCCAACATCACCTGCATCAGTTAAGCATCTGAAGGAATCCGATATTAACATGGGGCTTACAGTTAGGAGGTCCTACCTTCTTTGGGTGCAGGAGAGGAGCAGTTCTCCCCACTCTCCACCCTACACACATCGGAGAACAGGAACTCGCTTGCCAAACTCTCGCCGGTTTCTGGGAGAGAGAAGGAAATTTTATGATGAACAATCTGGCAGCATATGGTTAAAATGTTTGAAGTCCCCAATTCACGGCTGATTAAACAATTCTTTACATAAATAACACCCTAGAATCTTGCATATAAATTCAAAGCAGAAATGCAATTTACACTTTCATTTGGTGATCTGGATGGGAAAAAAGCCAAAAATGTCAATTCCTGTAGGCTTACTAGAAATATCGCACTTAAATAGCACCTCTCCAACTTTAAAGACAAACAGCTGAAACTCTTAGACAGATACTACTGAACGTACAGACTCCAGGAAGATTTATACCAAGTCTGCACGAGAAGCATCAGCAGGCATTCATTGAAATCCAAGGTCCAGGCCAGTTTAGTCCACAACTCTAAGATGGCTGGCAGTTTAAGTGTAACTTAGTGTCAACTTGGGAGGCTGGAGATACATGCCAAGAACACAGCCTTTGGGAGGGAGAGCACAAACGCTGGCTGGCTCAGTCAGCCACAATGATTCTAGTCTGTTCCTTAGACTGAGGGGATGAAAAACCAGTAGTATTTCACTAAGTAGGGCCAACTATTGTAACTGAGAGAAAAGGGCACTTGGGTATCAATAAAGTATTATGGTCAGTTTTTTTCACTCTCAAAATTGGAAATCTCTTCTGTTCTTGCTATGTGTAAAAATAACGAGCTCACTGTAAAACCTGCATATAGTAAAAAAGCCCCAGAGAGCGAGCTACTGCTAGCAGTCTGGAGGTATAGTCATCCATGTTTTCATATATGGATATGAGCTTTTTAATTTTTAAGAAGACCGGGCATGGTGACCCACACCTGTAATCCTAGCACTTTGGGAAGCTAAAGCTGGGTGATCGCTTGCGCCCAGAAGTTTGAGACCAGCCTGGGCAACATGGCGAGAACCCATCTCTACAAAAAATACAATTAGCCACATGCAGTGGCAGGCGCCTGCAGTCCCAGCTACTGGAGAGGCTGAGGCGGGAGGATTGCTTGAGCTCGGGAGGTTGGAAGTTGCAGTGAGCTGAAATCATATACCACCACACACCAGCCTGGGAGACAGAGTGAGATCCTGGGTCTCAAAAAAAAAAAAAAAAAAAAGACATACATGCGATCCTACTATAGTTATCCTTCTGCCATTTCCAGCTATATCTTGTGGGTATTTTTCCATGGAGGTTTATAAAGATGTACCTATGTGTAAGGCACCCCACCTCATGGATGTACCATGATCTGATGACACACCCCTGAACGTTTAGACTGCTTCCAACTGTACATTGCAGCGAATGTTCTCCCAAATATGTCTGTTTCTACATGCACAGTCAGCAGGCTTGTTTCTCTTTATGTATAGATGCCTAGAAGTAGATTTACTAAGTTAAAGGGATGCATACTCCAATGCTCTCAATATATATGGTCACTGCTTTACAAAAACGTTGCATTAGTTTAAAAGATGATGTTAGTGAATAAATAAATGTCAGATCTGGTCACTCACTCTTAGCATTTGATATGCCACACTGCCTTTTGAGTAAAGTGAGAATGAAGATCTGTATTTGAAATTCACACTCTACGTGTTAGGGAGATACAACGGGGAGATAGCTGCATTACTAAAGTCATTATTTTCTTTAGTTCAGTTATAATCAGGAAGTAATCTTTTAATATTAAAAAGATCAGAAGATCCCAAACCCACCTGGAACAGCTGTTTCATTGGGCAGCCTATCTACTTCCAAGATAAAGTCATCCTTGAAGAAAAGATAGCCCACTATTGAGAACAGGTAAACAAGGATCAGAGCCAGAACTGCTGTCAGGATGATGGACCGTCCATTGCGAGTGACACTTTTAATGACATTAAGCAAAGTCTCTTCTCTGTACACTAAATCAAAAAGCTTTGAAAACAAACAAAAAGAATTTTAAGAAGCCTTGATGTTACATGTACATCACTATCCCATAATGAAAACTTGGTTTATAGAGCATTTACCCTCTTAGAAACTCAAAAGCATTACACATGATCTTAACAGTGAACATCTTCCCTGGCTTCACCGTGAAACAGAGATGGTAAAAATGAGGAAAAATAAACACAGAAGAGGGAAGCAGGAAACAATAGCAATTTCAAGTAGTATCCAGAGCCATTTAGAGGGCCTGAAAATAGAGAAAATACATGCTTGTGCCAATAAATTTCAGAGAGAAAGGAAGAGGAAAGTGATGAGGGTCTTGGCATCCATTCATTTAGAAGGTACTGAATTGAGTTTCTATGAAGAGCCAGCCACCCTGGTCCCTGCCTTCCTGCAGCCAAGTGTCTGCTGGGAAGGCAGACATACTACAAGCCAGCATCAGTGGCGAGAACTCTGGACTTAGATATAAGTTCAAATCTTAGCTCAGCTACTGTCCACCATAGGATCTCAGGCTAGGCACTTTCATCTTCCCCTCTGAGTCTCCATTTCCTCATTTGCAAACTGGAGGATGTAGAGTTATTATAAAGAATAAGTAAACCACGTACGCACAGTGCTTAGCACGCTGGCATACATATGTTGAGTAAGTATAATAAATAGTAATTATTAATTTCCTAATCAAGAGACTGGGGCAGGGTCACATAGCTAGTATATCGCAGGGACATTAGTGGTGGTAACACTGTGAGGGTAAGACCCCTGCAGGTCACAGTGCATTCACAATCCAGGCTTGCCCTCTGCTAAGGAACCTGCTGTTTGCAAGAAGTTGGCTTCCTGAGGAATGGAGGATCCCTGTAGGTACATATAGGTATGGGAGGATGATGGCTAGTTTTCCAAGAGCTACAGTCACAGATACTTGGCTAGGAGAATGGTGGGGAGTGTGGGGAGAGAGCTCTCTGAAGTTACTCTTAGACCTGAGGCTAGTTTTTAGCATGGCCTCTGGCTGCTGTCTAATCTTGTACAGAAGATTTGGTCTCCACTGTGGCTTTGGGGTGTGACTGCACCATGAAGTGAGTCAGGGGACAGGGTCAAATCCTGACTCTGCTTTTAATTTGTTGCAAGATGTCGGTCACGCCATCTAAGCTCTCTGGTTCTGTTTCCTCATCTGTAAAATAAGTGGACTGAGACAGCTGATCTCTGAGTCCCTTCCAATTTAGAATTTTACATCCGAGGTCATTTTCTGGTTGATTGGCTTTTCTGCCTCCTTAACACCAATCTGTGTTCTGAGACTAGTTCTGTGAAAGGCATTGGGTAGAGTAGGATACTTCAAGGGAAGCAAGGAAGAGGCGTTTAGTCAATACAATACAACACGACAGAAGGCAAAGTGTTGCTGTTAATGTTGGTTAAATATTTTCCAGTAGCTCAATATAAAGCGGCAAGTAAGGGCAACTTCAGACAACAAGCAAATGATACTTGTTTTCTGTTGTTAAGGACTGCAGAGATTATACAGGCTCCAAATCATTGAAATGACAAGCAATTTTTTTCTTTTCACCCATCTGTAATTTGTGATTTTAAAACATTCAATAAGTATTATTTGTATAAAAGAAAAGCTTTCTTCTAATTAGAAAATTATACATGTTCAATGGAGAAAACTTGGAAAACAAAGAAAAGCACAAAGAAAAAAGAAGTCACAAAAATTTCACCATCTGGAGACATTTGTTCAATAGCTTAATTCCTTCTGGCCTTAAAAAAATGCAATTTATAGATACATATTGTTTACAAAAATATTAGACCATAATACTGGCACATAACCAGACTTTCACCAAGCCATCAGGAACATTTTCCTGTCAAAAATGATTACCTGGTATTTCACTACATGGGAAAAACATGATTAACATAACCAATGTTTTTTAAAAACAGTCAAGATGTTTCCAATTATATGTCGTAATAAATAATGCTGTGAGGAACACTTCTATACATGTCTCTATACATGCTCATCTAGTTATTTCTTTTCGACAAATTTTTGGAAATGGAGTATTTGGGTCAAATGGTATAAGAGAAACATTTTGCCTACTGCCTTCAGAAAGGCAGGATCACTTTACATTCACCACTAGTAAAGAATCATGCCCGTTTTACCCCACTCTCACTAGCACTGGGCACCATCAGGCTTTTCAACCTTTACTAATGTCACAGGTAAAACACGGGATTGCGCTGTTTTCGTTAGCATGTCTTTGTTTAGCACCGAGGATGAACCTTTTTGCATGTTTACTGACCATCCGGATTTCTGCTTTTGTTAACTGCCTGCTTATGAACTTTGCACACTTTCATCTCCAGGTGTTAATATTTTTCTAAGGACACAGCTTTAATGCAGGCTCAAGACCAGGTCCAGCCAGTCTTCGGGGGGTGAAGGGGGGGCGGCAGTTTAATTAGGCCACCAGATTACCCTCCCTGCCTTCTGGCCTGCTAGCATGGAGGCAGCTCTCCCAACCCTAGAACACATGGGTGTTCCCTGCTGAGGTCTCTCTCCTTTTATAGGCAGCCCAATTTCTTTTGGTTGCAGGCTTTCCTTATTAGTAGAATAATTTGAAGTGTCAGTGTTTTCTGGTTCTTACCAGACACATTCAGGACTGCTTTGATACCAAAAGGAGCATATTACTTGAAGCTACAAACAAGTCAAGGTCCACACGGCTTAGAAAATCCCCCCTGAAGCACAGGAGAGGCATCCAACCACAATCTAGTCTGATCCTATTGCATTTCCTAAAACTGAACTGAGGTAGCATCATCAGAAGCTGAGAGTTACTCTTATCTTTCTGTGATAAGTTAGAGACTTGAAAGCACAGATGCAAACTAGAATGTGAAATACCAGTTTCACTGATGCAAGGACTTTTTCACATGCTTGAATAAAAGGCAGTGTCAACTTGGGCATCAACAGAGTTGTGTGACTCTGAGCAAGTTACCTAACTTCACCAAGCCTCAGTTTCCTCAGGTGTAATTGGAAGATACCATCTACCTCAAAGGTGGTAGTGAGAGCGCGTAGAGAAGAGTACAGGGTGAGCACTCACGCAACAGCTGTCCCTGTGCTGTGCTCCAGACTGTGAGACCTATGAGGGTAGGGACTGTGTTCCTCTCACCATTATGTGCCCTGCATCAGGCACTGGCACTGGCCTACATTGCAAGTCATGAAAAGAAGAGGACTCGAATGAACAGAAAAGAAGCAAAGTCAACTGGAGGCAGATTGGAGGAAAGGGCGAAGCGTCTACTGGGGCGAGGTGGCGTTGGCCAAAGGGGAATCTCCTGTCTCTTGGGAGAGACCCCTTGGCAGAGATGAGAGAGACCACCAACTGAACTCTGCCACCCTGCCAAGGGAGGACAGGAATTTGTTATCCAGGGACATGATGGCATGAGACAGAAAGTTCCAGAAACAGACATAAGTCTCTAAAGATTTCTGATACAAAGTGACCAAAATAGGCCACATAATGGGAATCACAAGTCTATCCTGAGACCTCTCTGCCTAAAACCTCAAAATATAGCCAGATCTATTTTAAGATGAGGGAAAAGAATCCATTCCCTTTAGCCTGCCAAAATCCACCCCTAATGGAATGAGCTAATCCTAGTGATCTGAACGGTGAATTCCTTATGGTGTTTTGGACGGGGGAAGGAATATAGAATGACAAAGACAATAATAATAGCTGGCAATCGTTCGGCAGTGCTATTCTAAGACGCTGACCTGAACAGCTGCATGTAATCCCTGTGACGGCCCTGTGAGGGAGATACACTGTTCTCATTTTGCAGATGAGGAAACTGAGGCACAAGGCAGTCAAGTACGTTAAGCGAAGGGAGCATCTCACACAGTTGCATTTTGTGCTTTCAAATCTCTAACCTATTGCAGAAAGATAAGGGTAACTCCCAGCTTCTGATGATGCTGCTACCTCAGTTCACTTTTAGAAAACGCAATAGGATCAAACTAGATTGTGGCTGGATGCCTCTCATACATGCTTCGGAGGGATTTTCTAAGCACCTCCCTGAAGAGCTTTCCTTGCTTTGCCTTTTGCAAGTCCCTCCCTCTTTGTAAGTCAACCCTGAGGCCTTGATCATTTTTGTCCTCACAAATATTTTAATATTTCTAGGCTCTTTACGGTGTTGCTTGCAGATAGGTCAATTTTATGCTTCCTGTCATTTTATGTAGGCACAAGAAAATGGTTTCTTATCTACAACGCCACAGGTCTAGATTCCCTCTAACTACAGGAAAGTAAGCAGTTATTTGATTTGTAATTTAAAAACCTGCTCAGGAGGAAGGTGATGGAACCAGCTTGTTTAATAGACTGTCAAGACATTAAGCACTTGGCTCACATCGGAACAAAGTAACTGCTACTGAAAGGGTCTCCTGGACCAATAAATCTACTGAGCTCATGATCATGAATCCTGGGGCTTCAAAACTGGCTCCTACTCTTATGGTCGCTACATGTGTTCACGAGAAATGGATTCCATGAGAACTGTTGGATGACAGCCTCAAAAACACTCCTCTTGTTGTAAGTGCTGGCTGAGTCTAAGAAGTAAAGAAAAACGAAGGTGCGTGGAGAGGAAACATCTGAACCTACTGCAGGCATTTTCCATTACTGAGAATTAACAGATTTGAACTGCACAGTACACAGTGCAGTTGTGCGACTCTTGAATTCCTGGGCTGACCCAATTCCTGTGGAGCTTTCCTCTCAGATCCCCCAAAGGTTGCAAACTGTGGAGCTTCAATATTGATGGACAAGGCACACCAATCACCATTAAAAGGAAGGGTCTGTGATGAGAGAGAAGACCTAGGACCCTTTCCTAGTTTCCCCACACATAAAATATTTCCACACCAGGTACTCACCAGCAGACTGTAGAAGAATTCATGGACAAAGAGCCCCATGGCACAGATCACCAGATACAACAAATGATAGAGGAACTCAACATCCAGAACCATGGCTCGGTAGCCTCTTGTGAACGTCCCACAGTTGCCCACAAAGCTCATTAGAAAGATGATTTTATTGCATACCTGAGAACAATGACAGGACCAGTCAGATGGCACGGACTGTGCCCAACTCTTCATGAGAGCAAAGAGAGTGTCTCACACAGACGTATTTCAGTCACCATGCCCAAACAAACGCTTCCTTTTCCACCCAGTGCCCACCAAACCCACCAAGAACCATTTGCAGATCTAAGTCATTTCATTACTTTGCTTTTCAGGCATATTACAAATTACATGGTAGTGAAATAACTTCATGTGCAACAGTAATCAAGTAGCATTTCTCTATGGCAAAAACAAAATTAACACATACTGAGATTATGATTTTCAAAATGAGATATGAATCATTTCTAACATTCTTATATGAGTTAGTCAAACACAGAAGTCACCTCAATCCACGAACCCTGTGATCAGCATGATCAAAAGCATTTTCTGAACTTGCTACATTCTAGGCACTGGAAGGTGGCAATTGAATGAGCAGTGATCAGTTCTTGCCTTTCATTGCTCCTAAGTCCACAGGGAAAACAAGAATTTTCTTGGGGGAAGAAACATAAGGGACTCCAGGATGAGTTCTATTCCCCTGCCCTCTCTTCTGGGAATAACTTCTAATTTCCCCTCTGAGTAGCAGTCTTTGAGGTCTGGGTGGGACTCCAACCTGGCCATCACAATACTGTATTCCCCTGGGTACAATGACTGGTTTAGAGAGAGACACAGGACCAAATGGAGCCAATGATGTCCACTGAGCTCTTTCTTGGGATTGCAGCAAAAGGTAATTTTGTTCTTTCCTACCGACCTTGGACCTGAGCAGCTGTAAACTCTGGAGATACCACATTACCAACACTGAAGGCACCACCAGCACTGGGGACACAGAGCCAAAAGATAGCAAGGAGGAACTGGGCCCTGAGGACACCGTCTGAGCCCCGGTATCAGCTGTGCCTGAAGCAAGGCTCTTGGTTTCTTGGTCAAAATGAACCAATACGTGTTCTCCTTTGCTGAGGCTAGCATGGATTTTAGGTTTTCTGGTATCTGCACCTGAAGGAGTCCTCACTGAACTACTGTGCGATATAGTCCCACCTTTGACAGAAACCCCAATGCCTGGAAGTCCATCTCTAGCAATATGTTGACAGAAAAACTTGGCTCAGGAGGAGGCCAGTGAGGAGCCTCTCTGGATGCACTTGGTAAAACCATCTTCTGCTACTCGAGCTCCCTCGGCCACAGGTGCGGGGGAAATACTGCCAGTTAATCTGGTAGGTCGGTGTAAGTGAGCTTCTCGGCAATCAGATAAGCGAGGAAGCCGACACCCACAGATCGCTGCTGGCTTTCTCAGACAGGCTAAGCATTCAATCTGCCAGTTTTTTCCAAAATTCTAACCTTTGCTAGTGGAGGGGCTTTCATAGGGTGGGAAAGTAGCACTGACTCTGGATGATCCATGATGATGTGGTTTCAGGGAGGGGCAGATGGTGCCCTGGGTGACATCACACATTACAGGACCTCAAACACACCCCAGCTCCTGCCATCTTAACAGGGTGGTGATCCACTTCACCCGAATCCATTCTCCCCTCTAACTTCTGCCCTAGTTTTCTCCATTGCTTCCCCAGGAAATAGCTGCTATTTGTGGTCTCAGCCTGCGGCTGGACTCTGCTTGTTAGTCTGAGATCTGGCTCCCATCCCCACCTCTCAACAGAGGCAGCTCATGTGAAGTCTCCAAGGATTCTGCGCACCCAGCAGTCTTCCTGTCTGCTCTTAGCATCTTTCCCAGCTCCCTGCAGCGTGACCAGGCTCCCACCGCACCCTGCTTACCACTCTCCCAGCTGGGCTTCAGGACCCTGCCTTCTCCTCCAGCTCTCAGAACTCCAATGTTCTTTCTCTGTCTCTGTCCACAGCTACTTTCCCTCTCCCATACATTCCATGTGGGTGCTTCTCTCTTTTAAAATTCACTCTAAGCCCCGTGTGGTAGCTCACGCCTATAATCCCAGCACTTTGGAAGACCGAGGAGGGTGGATTGCCTGAGCTCAGAAGTTCGCGACCAGCCTAGGCAACACGGTGAAACCTCATCTCTACTAAAATACAAAAAATTAGCCGGGCATGGGGGCACGCGCCTGTAGTCCCAGCTACTTAGGAGGCTGAGGGAGGAGAACTGCTTGAACCCAAGAGGCGGAGGTTGCAGTGAGCCCAGATCACGCCACTGTACTCCAGCCTGGGTGAGAGACCGAGACTCCGTCTCAAAAAAATATGTAAAATAAAATTCACTCTAAATAATTATTTATTATAGCTGTTTGCCCCCTACCCCAGCTCATGTTGTTGTAAATGGTAATTAATTCTCAGCTGAGTCTTTCCCCAACCTGATTTGTGTTAAAGAAGTGATAACTGTGGAATGATTATCACAGAAGGCCAAAGAAAAAAAGAACTAGGCAGTCCATAGAAGACAGCCTCTGAAGTACTGAACATTTTTTCTACCTAGTTGTTTATGTAATTCTTTTGTATTTCCTTCTTAAATGGTTTCCTCTCGCTGTAGGCAATCCTTACATTCCCCTCCCCACACCGATATGTAGTTCTGGTCATGTATTTCCAAATGCCCCAGCTAATGTTTAACAGCCTGTCTTTCCACCTGAAGCCCAGTAGTTCAACAATTTAAATGTATTTTCACCCTGAAAACTAGATCTTGGCATGACTTCATTTTAGATGGCTACAGTATTCTTCTTGCAATCATTTGTGACTGACAATTTGGAGCCATATTCGCCTCCTTCGTTACCCAATCAAGACAGTGATACCCTCTTTGTCTGAAAAAGGGACCCAGAGTGGCAATATGGTTTGGTTCTGTGTCCCCACCAAATCTGTTAAATTGTAATCTCCAGTGTTAGAGGTGGGGCCTGGTGGGAGGTGACTGGATCATACATAGTTTAGCGCCACTTGTCCTGGATACACTATAGTGATAAAGAGCTGGTTGTTTAAAAGTGTGTAGCGCCTCCCCATCCGCTTCCCTCCTGTTCCGGCTCCAACTTTGCTGCTTTTACTCTGCCAAGAGTGAAAGTTCCCTGAGGCCTCCCCAGAAGCAGATGCTGCCATGCTTCCTGTACAGCTGCAAAACCTCAAGCCAATTAAACTTCTTTTCTTATAAATTACCCAGTCTCAGGCATTTTATAGCAATGTGAGAATGAACTAATACAAGCACATTGCTTTCTGGGTGGGGTAAGGCTCTGACACTGTGTCCACCATGTATTACTATTTCCTTCCTCTCTCTTTCTTTTTCTTTCTTTTTTTCTTCTTTTCTTTTTCTTTTTTTTTTTTTTGTCAGTCTCATTCTATCACCCAGGCTGGAGTGCAGTGGCACCATCTCAGCTCACTGCAACCTCTGCCTCCCAGGATCAAGAGATTCCCATGCCTCAGCATCCCGAGTAGCTGGGATTACGAGCATGTATTACCATGCCAGGCTAAATTTTTGTATTTTGTTTAGGAGAGAGGGGTTTCACATGCATACTGGCCAGGCTGGTCTTGAACTCCTGGCCTCAGGCAATTTGCCCACCTTGGCCCCCCAAAGTGCTGGGATTACAAAGGTTTGAGCCACGGTGCCCAACCTATTTCCTTCCCATTTCTGACGTCCATACCTTCCTTCTTTCTTGTACACTATGTTCAAGACTCAGGCTTGTCAAACCCAATCAAAGCGCCGCTACAGCCCCTAAAAAGCCTCTTTGCCTCTAGTCCCTCCCGATGAATCCACATCACATGCCATACCGAATGCATTTTCTCCAGAACACTTCTTTGTATGGACCATTTCTTGGCTCAAAAACACCACAGGCACTTTCCACTACCCGGAACAGAGTTTCCAACATATATTCTATACAACACTAATCTCAAGGGATACTTACAAAAAACTGCAGGAAAACGAGTTTGGGAAACAGAAATACACTGTTTTCCTTGGAGGTTCCTAATCCATATTAGTACAGTAAAGTCTGTGAGGAAGCCTGCAGTAACGAAACCCTTCATGATGTGTTTACCCCAGCATTTTTCATGTGGATTCAATCACGGGACCCTTTCTTCACCTCATATTTATCAACGTGGAATATGCTCTGGGAATGCTGACCTGGGGGATGAAGTCCAGTTGCTTTATCCTAAAATTCAGTGCTGCAAGTGACTCATACAGGATCATTTCCTACTGATCACTACCGACCACGAATGAGGTGAAACTCTTTATTGTCTCTTGATAACATCCAGGGCTTTCCCATTGTTCTGCCCTGGCCTATGGTGCCCACAAAACCAAAACACTCTTCTCAATCCCTGCTTCATGGCCAGATCCTCTCCATTCCTTTTTTTTTTTTTTTTAATTATTATTTATTTATTTGTTCATTTATTTATTTTTGAGATGGAGTCTCCGTTTGTCATCCAGGCTGGAGTACAGTGGCACGATCTCGGCTCACTGCAACCTCCACCTCTTAGGTTCAAGTGATTCTCCTGCCTCAGTCTCCTGAGTAGCTAGGATTATAGGTGCATGCTACCAAACCCAGCTAATTTTTGCATTTTTAGTAGAGATAGGGTTCTGCCATGTCGGCCAGGCTGGTCTCAAATTCCTGACCTCAAGTGATCTGCTCACCTGGCCTCCCAAAGTACGGGGATTACAGATGTGAGCCACTGAGCCTGGCCCTCCATTCCTTAAGCCCTAACTTCCATCCTGCTTCCTCCCTGTTATAAGCTCTTCAGCTTGACATGGCCTCTTCTCCTCTAAAGTCCTTGCTGCCTGTGCCATATGAATACTCCCTTTGGGACATTTGCTGTTGCACTGAATTACTCTATTATTTTGCAATATCACTTCCAGTTTTGCATGGGACCTCAGCTTCCTTATATGCTCAGGGCAGAAACCCCTGGAAGGCATTTTTAGATCCTCCAGTGCCTCACATGTCCAAATTTTCTCCTTCCCTTCACCAGGAAATCTCTCCAATGTATGGTTTTATATCAGTTTGTCCTAAGAATTCTCCCAGAGATGAAATTGGCTTCTATCTTTCAATGGTAGTGAAACAGCATTTCTAAATGTCACCACTGACTTTTAAACAACTGTCTCTGCTTCTCCTCTTCCCTCTCTACCTGCCCCGTATTTGTATTTGGCCAGGCCCTCTTACCTCTCCCCTCTTTTCTATGTGGCCCTTTCCAGAAGTGGGTGCTGTGTTAATATTTGATCATTTTACTTACTGTCTAAAATCTCCTGTCCCAACAAACCTTTAAACAGATTGGCAAAACTAACTTAAATCTCAAAGCGCTACCACTTTTTCTGCCTATCTCCTGACAGGGATAGTCCCTAACAGTGAGAATGCTGATGTCCAAGGGATACGTTACAAGGCTCACTGCACCATGAGGAGCCCAAGGGGGAGACGTCCACCTGCAGCGATCCCTTGCTTCTGCTATTTTAACAGTTGCCCCAAATAATATTTTTCTGGACTGAAAGCACAGGCCAGGATTCTAGGAACCAGAATGCAAGGCATTCCTATTAATCTGCAAACAAAAAACAGTGGCAAGGAAGGTATTCACACTTACATTGAAAGCGCCCAGAAGAAACAAGGTGGGTTGTAACCCGACTGAAAATATCAATCGTAGAATTGTGGAGGCAATTAAGGCCCGGATGCCATGGGGCTTTGGGAGGGCAATGACGATGGCCAGAGAGATGAGCATGGCTGTCCACAGGAGGCCCGACCAGTGGGGCTCCAAGGTTCCTGCAAGGACAAAACAGGGTTCTCTCACAAATCTGTGCATTCACTGAGTACAGGGGACACACCTAAAACATGCACCATTACAGATTCTTCAATAACTTTTTTGGCTTACGAGTCCCAACTCTCACCTCAAATTCTCTGCCCCATCCATCACCAGCCCCATCAGCGTTTTCTGACCTCCAAGCCTTCACACACACTCCTTCTGCTGGGAAGTTCTTCCCTTCTCGTTCATCTCAGGTCTTAGCTTTGACATCACTTCTTCCAGGAAGCCTGCCCAATCCTCTTCCTCCCCACAAAAACATGTCAGGAGTTCCCTCCTCCTCCAGATTCCCTGCTTCCAGTCATCCTTACAGGACACTATTTCCTAATGGTCAGTTTACTTGTCTCTCTCTCACCTGATTGCACATTCCCCAAGGGAAGTACCTGGTGCCTGGCAGGCACTCACGAAAAGCTTGTTCGAGAAATAAAACTCATGCATGTGTCACACTTCACTCAGAGAAGGCGACGTGGAAGCCTAAACTTAATTTCTATTAAAAGTATGCAAAGGAAAAATGCAGGTCCCCTGCCTGAATCAGATTTCTCCAAGGGAAGGAGAAAGGCAACTTCCGTGTCATGAGCATCATCCTACAATTAGATTATCCCTGCAGTCAAAGAGCTTATACCAATTTTTGTCATCTCTTGCTACTGCAAGTTCTATTTAGAGTGTCCCACGAGACGGCTTGGTTATATAACATGAGCCAACACGGCTAAAAATATAGTTCTGTAAAACACTCATTAAAAAAAAAACACCCCTATTTCAAATGCTGTCACATTTTGAGTCTCCTTCAGATGTAAACAAGCAGCACTACATGATTAAGGCCACTTATATAAAGGAGCTTCACTTCTTCAGAGATGCTGGGATTGTGGCACCATTGGGGAGGAGACACCTCTGCAGGGTACAGCTCTTCCAGCAGCTGCTGGCTGCCCTAGTTCATTGAGTCCACGCCTGCCGGGATTCAGCCTCACTTTAACAACTGTTTCCCCCGCCCAGCCACTTACCTCTTCCCTTTTGAAATCCTTCAAAAGGCAAAGCTGATGGGGAATGGGGACAAAGAGGCAGAGGTTTCTCGGAAATTCAAGAAGTGCACATTGAGGCACATGTGCTGCTTTCCAAGCATTTAACAATTGTTAGACAATCTTGTCAAGCCCTTGACGTTGATGACCATTTATTTAGCCTATTGTCCCCAGTCTACTCTAAAGGAAACTGAGTCTCAGGTGACATTTCTTGCCCAAAGTGATGCAGCAAATGGCTGCAGACCATTTGCCTCTGAAGTCGATGGTCCTTAAACAATATTTTAAAAAATCCATGCATTTTAAGGGTAAAATTTGGTGAATCTTGGCAGTTCATATAGTCATGAAACCACTACATGTAACTGTCACCACAATCAAGATACAGAACATGTTTATCACTTTAAAAGTCTCCTTGTGCCTCTTTGCAGGTGATGCCTTGCCCCATCCCTACCCCCAGTTACCACTGATCTGATATCAGTCCCTATAGCTTTGCACTTTCTAGAATTTCATAAAAATGGGAAAATAATCCTATCAGGTAGTCTTTTGTGCTTGACTTCTTTCACCTAGCAAGTTTTTAAGATGCATCCAGGTTACCATGTTTGTATTGATACTTTGTACTTTCTATTGCTGAGTATATTATAGTATGGATATATTACAATTTATTTGTCCAGTTAACAGTCAATGAGTTTCTAGTTTGGAGTGATTACAAATAATGCTACTAGAAACATTCACGTACAATTCTTGGAGTGGACATAGTTTCATTTCTCTTGAACAAACATAAAGAAGTAGAATGTTGGATCCTACATATATGTTTAACTTTAAAAGACAATACCAAACTGTTTTCCAAGGTGAATGTATCACATTGCCTTCCCACCAGCAGTATATGACAGTTCCATCTGATCCACAGCATCACCAACACTTGGTAGTGCCCATCTTTTTCATTTGGTCATTCTAGTAGGTTTGCAGTGGAATGGTGTTGTGATTTTAATTTACATTCCCCTGATAACTAGTGATGCTGAGCATCATTTCATGTGCTTACTGGCCATTCATATATCTTCTGTGAAGTGTCTGATCAAATGTTTTGCCCACTGTTTTAACTGAATAGCCTTTTTATTATTGAGTTGTAAGAATTCTTTACATATTCTGGATATAAGCTTTTTATCAGATATATATTTTGCAACTATTTTCTTCCAGTCTGTGGCTTACCTATCATTTTCTGAAGTGCTTAATGCCATTTTAAATGGACTCTTAGGATGATCTCAGTATCATCAATGTGACCAGTACAAGGTATGTCCCAAATCCTGAAGAGGCCAATGTAAAAATGCTGTCTCCTCACTATAACAGCAGTGTTAAAAAACACAGTGCTAGATTCCAAAAAACCAACTCTAGAAAGACATCTTTGAGACAGTTGGAGAAATCTGAATTTGGACAGGCTATTACAGGATTTGCTGTTAGTTTTGTTAGATATGATAATGGCATGGTGATTATACATATTTTAAAATGTCCTTATAAGTTAGAGATATACACTGAAATATTTATGGACAAAAAATCCAAGATGTCTAGACTTCTTTAAAATGTTTCAGAAAATATAGTACAGGGATAGATGAAATAAGACAGGCCAAATTGTTAAAGCTGGCTGATAGGTACATGGTAGCTCATTATACTGTTCTTTCTACTTGTGTGTATATTTGACAATTTCAATAATAAAAACATTTAAAAAGTAGTACTACATTTGCTTTAGCCATCATGGCATGCTCACAAATTCAGTAAGCAATCTGAAGCTGCCTGAGTTGCATGCTTTTGAAAGACTGAAACTTGTCAGTTCTAAAACAAAGGTGTGGGGGTGGTGATAGTTTTGAAAAGGAGCTTTTAAGGCCACTGGTTCTTGGCAGTCACAAACCTTGTAAGCCACAGAACCACACAAAATCAGCATACATGATATGGCTGTTATACACATTCAAGAGGGACATTATGAAATCTTGTCTTTAGGATGCAACAAATTCTAACACATATTAGCTCAAAGAAATGCTTTCAGGTCAACAAACCAGATCTTGTTTCTAGGCAGGGTAAATACAACCCTTCTCCTGAGGATGGTTAGCAGTGAGTATAGAAAATGCCCTCAATGCATCTCACAAAAGGAAAAAAGAATCCCTCTGAGAGTGAATTGAGGCACTTAAGGCAATATCAGCCACTAGACAATGGCAAAGGCTTCCTTAGGTCAGATCAACCTCAGGTCAAATCTCCTAGGAACTCTGATTTTTGCTTTTGCTTTTTGTTTAGTCCATCAGCATGAAGTTCTAAAGCCCATGATTCCAAACCAGGCATCCTTGCCTCCTGCAGACCAGCCTGAGTTGATGGCTCATTCAGAATGCCCCATTTTAGAGCTGGAAGGACCCTCAATAGTCATGCCATCCAGGGGATCTCAAGCTTGGATGGGCAAGAAACACATGCTCTGGAGATCTTGACTAGTTTGGCAACTGTTTTTCCCTGGGTTCTGCAGGACTTTCTGAAGCCATATGAAAATTTTCCAACCATGGGCTTAATGTAAGCATCTCTTCACACAGAGGATGACAAGGACTTGCTGAAGTGGCTTGCCCAGAGTGGCTTGGCAAGTGGGCGGCAGGAGTCAGGCAGGGAACTTAAGTCTCTGGACTTCCTAAGTCTAAGAATGCCACGGCAGGAGGCTTGTCACTGAAGGGGGGGAGGGGGGCTGTCAACTCTGTGTCCCCAAAACGGGTCTGAATGCTGCCACAAATGACCGGTGAAGAAAATGGATGTGGTGAATAATAAAATCTGTTTGAAATACTTTTAAGGCAATGGAGAGTAAACGAAAACACAGACAAGGTAAGGGTTGAATAATCTGCTGTGAGGAGCATGACAACTTCCCTGAGGTGAAAGGAGACCTGGGCCTCCTCTGCCACAGCTGGCTGAGCTCCTCACTAGCCCTCTGCCACACATACCTCTGCTGACTGGCAGCTGGGTTAAGGTGGACATCCCCAAGGAGAAAACCTTGCAGCCCTGGGTTCTAGTCAAATGTTTTAGACACAGACATGGGCATTCATGCTTCCTGACATGACATTAAAAAAAAAAATCCCCCCGGACTTGTGTTTAGATTGTACTTTTGGGTGGTGGGGAGGATTCAAATGGTGCCTTCCATGTAACTTAAGGTCAAACAGAAAAGCTAAATCCTCAAAAGGGTAACTTAGGCATATAAGCATTACATAACATGTCATTGCTTTCAGATTGGTCTTTAAACTGACTTATTACCCATACATGTCTGGTCAGTTGATGTCTGTATGATTAAGCTAAAGACTGGAGCCTAAAACTTACTCCTGTGTGGTTTGTGTGTCTTATGTTTGGGCTCTTTATCCCATTATCTTTCACACAAGGTGGTTCCTGGCAGGTTGTTATATGTGTATGTGAGGTGATCTATCAAAAAGCTCTGATGAAAAATTTAGCTGGGAGATGGACCTCCCAGGTGGCTGTTGTGGATGTCAGAAAAGGGGCCGTGAATGTATCACAGAAGGGGAGCTTTGAATGCCTGCCACTGGAACCCCACAAGTGAGGATGCTTCTAGGATGCCATTAATGTGTTGAGGGGCCCCAAATAGCAAAATGCCTCCCTCCGAATTGTCTGCCTTTTCTCAGCAAAATGTGTAGCCTGGAAGGAGGTGGGCTGGGGGGAATCCAGAAAGACCATAATCATCATGTTTTGTTATGTGAATAATGGCAGGTAGCTCTTAATAGACTAAACATTGTACAGTCTGCAGTCATTCAAGTCCTGCCTCCCCTGGCAAAAAGAAAAAAAAAAAATTCCAGAGATTTCTTACAAATTCTTTAGTCTGAAATCAATTCCAGAAGTGCGGTGTGGGAATACATATACTGGACTGAGCATCAAGACATCTATGTTTTAGAGTTAGCTCTGCCATTCGTTAGCTACGTGACTTTGGCCTGATCTCTTAACTGCTCTGAGACACAGTTTCCTCATATATAAAACAAGGGGCCTATTAAGAGACTTTCTCACAGGTTTAATAGTATCTAGCTGCTTCTCTTCTTTCCTGGTTAAAAATAAATGGATAAAAAAGTTAAATTATTTTAATTTAGATTTAAAACTAAATCTGTGGTAATAGCTACAATCTCCTCTTGTCTGAACGTGGATAACTGGGATCCCCCATGTTGCACCAATACATCCAGGAACCACAATCGAGATGCAAGTCATAGCCTTCCTGCTGCTTCTAATAGATTTTTTGAAATTAAAGATATGGGTACCTCCTCGGACTCCCTTAAATGGGTAGAAAAACGCCACGAGCAGGTTCATCAGGACGGCCAGGTTAAACGAAATGCTGCTCCAGAAAGACATGTTGCGGGCACACCAGTACAACACGGGCTGGGCTGCAGAGACAAAGGCAAAGCCATGTGAGGTTGGAGACCCCGAGCGGGAACGCCAGGAATGCAATGTGGCCCTTCCACCCGCTCTGCCCCACAAGTCCACTTTTGTTCCCGGTTTTTACCACAACAGTAAAAATGATCGTTTGTTTTGAACTTGGTACATAATGACATCAGATTGGTTTATTTTTGTGTGGAGTACTTACTGGAACAGAAGATGTATTGGGGGTGGAGTAAGGAGAGAGGGAAAAGAGAAAAGTTGGAGCATCTATAAACCCTGTATACCCCAGTCACAGCCATCAGTTATGGAATCTGGGGGTTATCCAGAGTTCACACATTGAGTTCTTGGTTCCCCCTAGGGCTCCGGGACCAGACGAGATGCCTGGAGAGACCCAAGAATTCAATTAGCTTTTTAGAAGTGCAGGGCACTGGGGAAGGGCGAGGGAGATACAGCATTCAGAGTCCGCCCAGCTGGGCCCCAGACTAGGGCTGGTACCATTTCCACATTCCTCTCTGGCTCAACACGCTCCGCTAACACGCCAGTGCCTAAGAGCAAGGCAATGATTCCTTTCCTGGCATTGAGTCATCTGCCATTTCCCTGAAGTTGGATGATCATTCTTGAGGACAGGGAAGCGAGGGGTACAAGTTGCTGACCTGGTGGTCAGCAGCAGAGTTCCCATCTCCAGGGCTATGGCAGAGAAAGAACGTGGCAGCAAAGCCATCACAAAAGGGCAAGAGACAGAGCCACTTCGGACATTGCTGCCACCTTAATCCACCGTTGCCCACAGGTTATCCCATGCTGGCCGGGCATTCTCAGTCTTAGAACAACAAAACACTTGGTTACAGGGGTGCCTTTTTCCCTGAACTCTTTTTCAATGGTGCTTTACACTTAGGGTGACGCTCCAAAATAGACATGGTAGGCATAATTTCAGTGTCCATGTCAGAGGCGAAGTTTCCAAAACACAGTCTCATTCCATATCACCCCCCTCCAGAGAAAAGCATGGAGTACGTGAGAATGGATCTCTATCGTATATTTCTTTTTCCCAATGAAGTCATCATGTAACTTTGGGACAGCAGCCAATGACAAATCCAATGGCCCTATAATAATGCTTGTAGCAGCAGCCAAGCCTTTGGGAGCTTCCAACCAAAATAAAATTATGGTGCAATTAAATAGAGCCCTGGGTAATTTATTAATCGCCCATATCATGTTTGCACTTGGTAACAGGCAGTGTTTCCAAACTGTAGAGTTTTAGAGCCATGAGCAATCATCTAGTTTAAAATCCCTCATTGTTTAAACGAGAGAAACTGAGGCTCAGCACAGGGCAGAAGCAGTGGAGATCTTGTTACCCAGGTTAGTGATCCTCTGGGGTCAGCGACAGGGATAAAAATAAATGACCGATGTGACAATTCAATGGGGTAGCCAGCCAGGACCCAGTCAACCACTAGGTAGCAATGTAGTTGTTTTGGGAAGTTGATTGCTGAAGTAAATTTAAGCTGAGACATTTATCTGCTCTAGAAACAACAGCTATTGTGTTTCTTCTGGGACTGAAGCCCATTTCTGATCTGGATATGTAAACTCCAGAAGAGGACAGAAGAGATGAATGGCAAAGAGTTGATAATTGCTGAAGCTGAGTGATGGATACATGGGAATCTGAAATATCCTCTCCACACTAGTGTGTGTATGAAAAGCTCATAAAACGAAGTTGGGGGGAAAAATGGAGCTGGTAAAGCTCAATGATGGTCTGTGTAAGCCAGCATTCGCTTCAGAGGGAGTGCTCAGTATCAAATGTGAGTGCGTGCACTGCAGGATATGCTAATATGATTGTAATAAATGGTCTTCAACTATGGCATATAGCTCATAAAACAAACCTTATTTTTACAAAGCTAACATTCTACTTAAGTTGTAGTGTTGTTTTCAACCTGGACAAACATTCAGTACTTCAAATCAATTAGGTATTTATCCAGGTGCAAGAAGATGCTTAGAGACCAATCTTGACATGCAATGTCTTTTATTTCCTGTGGCACAAGGAATTATGTCCCTGTCTACCTTTCCAGACACTTCTCCCACTCCCCTTCCCCATATACTCTGCCTTTGTATCCCAATCTAGTGATGGTTCCCGAACACAGCCCGTCCTCTCCAGCCTCTGCACACTCCCTTTGTGTCAATTAAAAAATATGTTCATGAATTATTTGATCCTCCTCCCTCCAAGTGGTACACCTTAATGTCCTTTCCACTTGAGTATGGGCTGGACTTAACAACTTGCTACTAATAAATAAAAGTAGGCTGAAACTGTTGGTTCACGCCTTCCGAGACTAGGTGATAATAAAAACACTGCGGCTTCCTCCTCCTCTTCCTTTCTCTCTCCCTCTCTCTCATCAATAATTTGCTCTGAGGAAATCATCTGCCACGTCACGAGGATGCTGAAACAGACCTATGGAGAAGTCCATGTGGAGGGGAACTGAGGCCTCCTGCTGACAGCCATGTAAGAGCACCAAGGAACGGACCCTGTAGGTCCACTTACGCCTTCTAATGGCAGCCTTGGCTGATATCCTGGCGACAACCTAATGAAAGACCTGAGCCAGAACCATCCAGAGGAGCCACTCCCAAGTTCCTGACCCCAAGAAACTGTAAGAAAATAAACATTTATTGTTTTAAGTCACAACATGTTGGGGCAATTTGTTATACAACAATAAAAAGCAACTAATCTACTTCCTGTGGCAGGCAAAATAATATGCCCCCCTCAAACATGTTGACATGTGAATCATTAGAACTTGTGAATGTGCTACCTTACCTGGCAAAATGGGCTTTGCAGGTATGATTAGGTTAAGGATGTGAGGTGGGGAGGTTGTCCTGGATTATCTGGGTAGGTCCAGTGTGGTCACAAGCATCCATATAGGTGAGAAAGTGAGGGAACAGGAGGGTCAGAGCCACAGTGGCGCAGCGTGAGAAATGCTCTACTGGACAATGCTGCTTTGAAGGTGGAAGGAGGGGTTGGGAGCCACAGGTAGCCTCTAGCAGCTGGAAAAGGATATGGCCTTCAGAAGGAACACCGCCCTATCAACACCTTGGTGTTGGGCCAGCGAGAATCTTTTCAGACCTCTGACCTCCAGAACTGTAAGATAATCAATGTATGTTGTTGTAAGCTTCAAGCTTTGTGGTAATTTGTTATAGCAGCAAGGGGAAACAAATACATCTCCCCGTCCCCCAGTCTCTCAGGCTGCATCTGTCCAAGTCCTACAGACCTTTCTAGATGCTACTTGATCCCACCTTTTCTCTGAAGCCTTCCTTTCTTGTACTTCCATGTATCAATGCTTGATTACAGCTCTGGTCACAAACAGCTTGGTATTGCAGCCACTTAAAAATATACCGTTATTGTCTGTCCACTTCAGACAGTAAGTGCCCACAGGAGGAGTCATAGCTTACACACTGTTGAATTCCTCACTGTACCTTATAGCAGGGGTCCCCAACCCTGGGGCCACGGACTAGCTCTGGCCCATAGCCTGTTACAAACTGGGCTGCACAGAAGAAGGTGAGCAGCAAGCAAGCACTACCGCCTAAGCTCTGCCTCTGTCACATCAGCAAGGGCATTAGATGCTCACAGGAGTGTGAACCCTATTGTGAACTGCACATGTGAGTGATCTAGTAGGCTGTACACTCCTTAAGAAAATCTAATGCTTGATGATCTGAGGTGGAACAGTTTCATCCCAAAACCATCCCTCATTTCCCATACCACCCCCACAATCTGTGGAAAAATTGTCTTCCACAAAACCAGTCTCTGCTGCCATAAAAGTTGGGGACTGCTGCCTTATAGCATGTTTTCTACTTAGCAGGGGCTAAAAGTTGGTTGGATCAATATACCTGCTACATTATAGCAAAAGGTGGAGTGCTGTGATCCTGGATTGGCAGGGCAATTTAAATAACCACAGCCTAGGGCATCTCCTGGTAACATTCCTTCCTAGTTTTTTGTTTGTTTGTGTTTGTTTTAGAGGAACAGGCCTTTACTGGAAGGCTTGGACTCCACATATACTTATGAGTGGGATAATCACACGGGAAAACCCCATGCAAGAAAGTGTCAGCATATTCAACTCTGCCTCGATTTCCTCTTTCTCTCTCTTCTCATTTTCCTAGCCCAGAGTTTTCACTTCACTGGGGATAGGATTTTCAGGAGAGGATGTCAGAGGGGGATGGTGAGAGAGAGGATGTGAGTGCACAGAAGAGTATGTGTGTGTTCTAGTATAAATAAAGCAGGGAAGAGAGTTTATGAAGTGCAGAGCAATTGCATATTTTAATCTTGCAGAAGAAAATAGTAAGCCCCATCAGTCTCAGACAGACCTCACTACATGTCTGAGTCCTAGCTGCAGATTTACTGAAGAAGAGATGATCCTCTGCAATGCATTCAGGAAAAGGTAAAACAGCTAAATGAATGAGCCTGAAAAATGGATTCTGCAGACTTATTAGAAGAGATATAAGCTACTTAGAGGGGAAAATGCATTTCATTTTAATTATATTTCTGATGAGTACATTTCTCCCTCCCCAAGTGTGCAAATCATGGTTAATTCAGTTATTATTTTCAATTTCTCTCTTACCAGCAGATAGTTTTGAAGCCAATTAAAATCTTTCAGCTGACAACTGCAGTTGTGCTTAAGTTTCACTGAAATGAAAACTGTTTTTCAAAAAAAAGAATGACTGAAATAAGGAAGGTATTAGCTACAATGTAATATAAGTCTTGGAATAATGACCATGCTACAATCCATCAATTAGGTCATCTTAATCCCTCACTTCACAGGTGAGGGTCTGGGAGCAGTTAAGCCATTTGTCCCAGGGCCACAGAGCCTGTGGGGTGCAGAAATGGACTAGAACTCAGATTCATCACTCTTTGGGGCTGAGGGTCCTCCTACTATTCCAGGCTGGAGACAATATCTCATAAAAAAGGATAAGGAGATATCTCATCTCACCAGAAAAGGTGAAAACCTTTTTGTCATCTCCAAAATAAGCCTTTTGGAGAACCTATAAAATACATACATTATACATAAACATTTCATAAAATAATTTGTAGAGAATGAATGTATCAGTGTATGTGTCTGACCAATTTCATAGACCAATTTCATAGACACATATGCGGATAAGGCTAAAATTACAGCTTATTAACTATCATGGAGGTTTGGATACAAAAACTCAGGACTGGCCAGGCACAGTGGCTCACGCCTGTTATCCCAGCACTGTGGGAAGCCTAGGGGGGTGGCTCACAAGGTCAGGAGTTTGAGACCCTCCCTGGCCAACATGGTGAAGCCCCATCTCTACTAAAAATACAAAAATTAGCCAGGTGTGGTGGCATGCTCCTGTAATCTCTGCTACTCAGGAGGCTGAGGCAGGGGAATTGCTTGAACCCGGGAGGCGGAGGTTGCAGTGAGCTGAGATCGCAACAGATACATTTCCTTCTATGTAACATAATAGCTAGAAAAATGAGGATGAAATGGGTGGGGTCTATGTCTCCCTTTCTGGGGGCAGGGTATCTTTTTCCCTCTTATTGCCCAAGCATGGTGCTCTGTAAAAGTTTCCATGTTCATGAGGATCCTGCAGCTGCAAGACTCTTTGAGGAATCTACAGTAGGCCATGAGGACACTCTGATACCAGACAGAATTGCACCTGTGTCTCCTGAGGTCCACACCGTGGAGGGCACAGAGGCTGGTCTGCTAATGGTCCCCTGGCCCCTCGGTCAGACACTAGACATGGAGCTGGCTGAGGGATGGATTTGGCCTGGCCAGACTTTTTGTAATGTTTGAAAGTGCTGCATAGGGAGGTGCCCCTTAGAGATGAGCAAGAGTACAGCGGGGCTGGAAGTGAGGTGGGAATGGGACCTTTGGGCGAACCTTCTTGCACCGCTTTCTTTGCCATTAGCCTAATCTAGGGATGCAGGCAGGTAGGGAGAAAAGGGAAGAAAAACACAGCGCTGGTCCGTGCCTGCTCAGATTGACAGCATCACGGAGAAGACGAAAGCTCTGGGAAACTGACCTCCATTCCAACACGGCTGTTCTCCACCCCAGCTCTACCCCTCAGAAAGAGCTCAACACATCACAACTATAGCTGGAATCCAGCGTTTCAAATAAAAAAATCTGGCTCCTGATGAACAGATAGAAATGAAGCACGATCCTTTTTAAGTTGGTCTCAACAGCAAGCTCCAAGCACAAGGCTGGTACTGAAGGATCACATTAAAACCCCAATGAAAACCAAGAACAGAGAAGCCCCCTGGGGAAGCCCTACGAATGTGTTTCAGACGAGTAATTTCCACCTGACTGGCTGGGATACTCAATGGGACTCGCTGCTGAGCAATGATGCATCTTATGTGGCAAATGATTCCACTGCCTGTAAAACAATTTAGTCTAAAATCCAAGCTACCCCGTAAAAGGGAAAATACCAGAGTCTCTGGAGCAGGTGTGCTAGTAAATGGGCCAGCAAGCAGTGTGAATTTCCTGCTCAAGTGAACCGTCCTGTGAGCTCAAGGGCCTGGGCTTTTCCCTTTTCATTTTCTAGATAGAGATACCAAAAGAGGCATTCAAAAAGTCTTCCATGGAGCTTTCCAATCAAATCAACTCAAATTCTGATGCAGGAAGCCTTTTCAGGGGAGTTATCATACTTTGGCTCGAGCCCACTGATCAGCTGCAAAAGTGGTTATGAGTTCCTGGTGGAACAGAGGTGCAAAGTATCATAAATGATACTAGCTTTGCTCCTGCTTGGAAATAAACGCACCATCAAGCCCAAGTTTGTGAAATCCCAGAACTGTGTCTGTGTTGTTGCTGATGCGTTGGAACCCACCTCTCAGTTTCTTCTGCCAATTCATTTCATTGAAGAGGTCTTCAGACCGCAGAAAGAAATCGTTGATTTTGCTGCCTTGTTCGTCTCTCTCTGTAGTATAGTAAATTCGCAGTTTCGACTCCTTGGTTAGGAATTCACATATGCTGGGCACAGGAAAGACTATCTGTTCCATTGTCCGGTCTAATCTGACAATCTAGGATGAAAAAGTGGATGAGATTAAATATTCATCTTTGAAATCTTTTACTAACACTATTTGCTCCTGGTGGTAGACTCTGTGGTTAAGATTGAGTATAATATGATCTCTGATTTTATAACCCCAGACTGGGCTGTCTGTCTCAGATTTATATAAAAAATAGCTTGGGTAACCCTGGAAGAATATTTTCCTAACTTCGGACCCATTAATTTTATTTATTTAATTTTTTTTTTTTTTTTTTTTTGAGACAGAGTACAGAGTCGTGCTGTGTCGCCCAGGATGGAGTGCAGTGGCATGATCTTGGCTCACTGCAACCTCCACTTCCTGGGTTTAAGTGATTCTCCTGCCTCAGCCTCCAGAGTAGCTGGGACTACAGGCGTGCACCATCACACCCATCTCTCTCTTTTTTTTTTCCCTCAGTATTGACAGGGTTTTACTACATTGGCCAGGCTAGTCTCAAACTCCTGAGCCCAGGTGATCTGCCCACCTCGGCCTCCCAAAATGCTGGGATTACAGGCGTGAGCCACTGTGCCCAGCCTAATGTTTATTTTTTTATCTAATCCAAGACAATGATAAACCCATTACTTTTTTTTTTTTTTTTGAGATGGAGTCTCATTTTGTTGTCCAGGCTGGAGTGTAGTGGTGCAATCTCAGCTCACTGCAACCTCCACCTCCCGGTGAACCCATTAAATTCTAATGTGACCAACTTTTATCTGGATCAATTTACTCTGTGTTTTGTATGCATATTCACATGAGGCTAGTGCTGTCCCTAGAACTTTCTGTAATGATGGAATGGTTCTGTGTCTGTCCTATCCACAAAGACAGCCACTAGTCACATGTGGCCCCAATCACTAACATGTGTGGCTAGTGCAACTGAGAGGCAGAATATTTAATTTTATTTAATTGCATTTAATAGCCATACATAGCTAGTGACGATCATGTTGGAGAGTACACTGCTAGGCAGTGTTGTAAATCTCACCAAAGGCACTTTCTCAAATAGTAACATTGGTTATTTTTCCTAGATGGGAACTTTAAAAAGAGACCTTTGGTTATATCCAGTTGCAGTGACCTCCTACCTCTTGTCAAAGGATCTAAACCATACAATACATGAATCAACATGCCTATTTACCTCTGGGGCAGCACTCGCTGTTCTTTATGCTGGCTATGTTTGGGCCCCAGGGGTGGACACCGTGCAAGTTTCCTCCATGCCCTTCCTATACTGGCTCAGCCCCCAGAGAGGAGGAACTCTGGTTGGATTGTTCACATTCTAGCACACTTGATTGTGTCATAGTCCTGGGAGGCAGTGATTTCAAAAGGGCTATGGGTTACAGTACAGTAGAGGCACAAGCCTCTCTTCTTCCTCCTCAGAGGTTGGAGAAGTCAGGTGAGGCCCAGGATGCAACGTGCTCTACAAGAAGAGCTGGTTCGAGCTCTCCCAAAACCTTTGTTCCCTGATACAGCAAGAGAGGTGACTCAGGTCAAGTTGTAGTGGGAAACTCTCTTAGAGGTGAGACAGGTTCCCACAGTCCTGCCTCCATAAGTTCTGGGGGGTGTGTTCTTTAGACCAGTGGTTCCCAAATCTATGTGGAGATCAGGCTGGTTACCGTACTGATTCTTGTCCATAACCCAACCCCATTTAATTGGAATTGTGGTGTGGGGTCAGTGACCAGAACCTGCACACAAGCAGCTCCCCTGACGATTTTGGTGATTGCAAGGATCAGGGATCACCTCTGTCATCTCCTGCTATCAAGAGCCTGCCTGCTTCATATAGTCAAGTGGACTATGGACAAGTGCTTCTTTTCACTGAAGGAAGATGATCTGAGGTGTACATCTGGGTCCAGGAGGGAAAGGAGGAGTAGACAAGGAGGCCTCCTGACAAGAACTGAGTTCTAGGCTCCAGGGCTACCCAGCCTAGTTCACCAGAGTGAAGACACTGGGTCTGCATGGAAACCCCCGGTAGTAACAAAATGTTCCTGGCTTTGCGTCGATCACTCCCTAAGGAAACCTGAAGAGCTGGGTGGCTGGCCAAGGGCAGGATTTGAGAGCTAGGGCATGGCTGGTCACTTCTCTTTATCATTTAAGATCTACTCATAACTCGTTTTCAGTAGATTTAGAATCTGGAGTCAGAACATATTCCAGTCCTTCTACAATCCCTCAAAAGCTAGGTGACCTTGTTCACACCTCTTAAACCTGTTCGAGTTTCAGGCTTCTCCCCAGTGAGTCAAGGAGCTCAATGAGATAATCTCCAAGGTCCTTTTCTCCTCTGAAATTCTGTATCACAGACATCTAAAGCTTGCCTTTTAAGGGCTCTAGAGGACAGAGCTGGCCTTTCAGTCAAGCTCCTAGGCATTAATGAAAAATCAAAGATATTTGCTCACATACACTGGCATGGTTGGCTAATCAGTGAAATGATGTGTTTTATTAGGATAGCCCAGAGACCTGAGACATCAGGTCAGAACACATTCTTGAAAAGTCTCCATCATGAACATTTCATATTGCCCAAAGGAGTCTGTCCAGTCTTTAAAATCTTTGTGCCAACACTGATATTGAACTTGTGCATTTCCTCATTAGCAAAACAAAGCACATCATTCCTTACTGCTCAAAGCCTGTAGAAAGAAGTCTGTGTTCTCTTGGACTCTAAAAGACAGTACATGTACAAATGGACCCACAGGCTCAGGGACTAGACAGATTAGGATGAAAATTCCAGCTCTGCCACTGGTGGCTGGAAAAGTGACACAGCCTCTATGAGCCTTATTTCACAGCTCCCCATTTGCAAAATGGAGATATACCAATGACTTTGCAGAGGCTTTGTTTTTTTGTTTCTTTCTTTCTTTCCCCCAGAGAAAATTATAAAGCTTTATTGAAAGAATTTAAGTCACATTTTCAATATAACAGCAACATGTGTGGCTTCAGTTTGTCTTCTTTTTAACTTACGGCTGCCCAGCACCTGCTTCTGTAATTTTAGCATTCTCTAGATTAGGTGGAGTCTCCCCTTTCACATGATGGCCATCTCCACACTCACAATGCATCATGACACCTTTTTTTTTTTTTTTTTTTTTTTTGAGATAGCTTGCTCTGTCGCCCTGGCTGAAGTGCAGTGGCATGATCTTGGCCCACTGCAACCTCTGCCTCCTAGGCTCAAGCCATTCTTGTGCCTCAGCCTCCCAAGTAGCTGGAATTACAGGCATGTGCCACCATGCCTGGCTAATTTTTTTTTTTTTTTTTTTTGTATTTTTAGTAGAGAAGCGGTTTCACCATGTTGGCCAGGCTGGTCTCAAACTCCTGACCTCAAGTCATCTACCTGCCTCAGCCTCCCAAAGTGCTGGGATTATAGGCGTGAGCCACTGTGCCCAGCCACATGACACTTTTTTTTTTTTTTTTTAAACACAGATCTGATTGTAGTGCCCTCCTGGGGAAAACTCTCAAATGGTTCCCCATTGCCCTGGGGATGCAGCCCAGACTTCTCATAAGGTTGGTTGATAGGACCCTGTGAGACCAGGGCTGCCTGCCTTTCCCTTCGGATCTCCATCTGCACTGAACTCTAGGCCCTGAGCCTTGAAGCCTTGCTTAGCCCCTCCGGATCACCTAGAATCTTCCCACCTCTGGGCTTTCGCTTGCTGTTATTCCCTACGTCTGAAAAGTTCCTCTTGCTAGTCTCTACCTGTTTCATCCCTCTGCTCTTTAGGGTCTGGGTTTAGATGGCATTTCTTCAGACAGGCCTCTGTGAGCACCATGATCTACAGCAGGTCTCTCTGCTGAACTTGCTTATGATGCCTCCCACCTGTCCTCGTTAATTCGTGATGAATGAGAGTTGCTCAGTGTCCTCTTCCCCACCGGACCACAAGCAGCAATAATGACTGTCTTGGCCATGGGATGTCCAGCACCCAGCCCAGGACCTACCCTTGTATCTCACACAGTACACACTCATATGTCTATTGCTCAGATGAATGAATGCACGCCAGCCCCAGAGCAGGGCATTGCACACTAATGCCTCAACACAACCCCGTGCCCAGAGTTTACTCAGCTTTTACCTCTATCTGCGCCGTGTGCTTGGCATAAAACTCCAGAGCTTCATCTCCATCCACCTGGCCACCAGGTTTCAGCATGCTCTGAAGTTCTTTGTTATGCCGAGCCAACTAGAATACAGGGACAGAGATACAGGAGGTTGGTGTCTCTTCACAACAGGAACACAGAAACTCCTTTCTAATGTTGGGTATTAAAAAATGCATAATAACCAGCAGCAAGCCGAACGGCAAAGGTGCCACGAGGCTTACTCCATCTGGCGTGCTGTGCACAGGCGCTATTTTGGGAGCTTGGTAGAAAAGCATGGAAAGCTTGTGACCACACATGGTTCCACTTTCCCCCGATGTCATTAGCCAGGCAGGAGGGAGATGGGGCTTTCTATGTAGCCTAGGGAGGAGCCTCCATTCGGAATGTTCAGACACCTTCTCGGTGGCAGATGTGGTCATGGAAGGGAAAGGGGGCAGGAGACTGTTTGAAATTCTTTAACCAGTGGGTGGTAACAGGGACCCACCAACCTCGGGCCCAATATCATCACTGTTGTGTATCTGGTTCCCATACCTGAGTTTAAAAGAGGTGGACGGGACAGGAAACACAAGGCCCCAGCAGGGTTACAGCCTGCTCCTACCCACCAAAAGCTCAAGGCACATCAGCATCCAAAAAGAGAAAGGCTCTTCAAAAACCTAGCCACTTGGAAAAAGAATTATGAAATATGGCATTCTGGTGCCAGGGCGTAAAGTATTGCTGTATCCCCAAAAAAGGAAATAAAAGGAAGTCATAAGGACAAGTTCCCACAGATTTCCAAATGCAATATGCAAGGAAGCTGAAGTTTATTTCTTTAGATTGTTAAGACAGGCTCATCAATATTTATAAAAGCCTAAGACTCCTTTCAACTGTCTCCAGACAGAGTCATAAACCATCCAAGTGTCACTGCTTGGGGGTGAATGCTTTTAAGAAACATGGGAATTTCCAACTACATGACCCTATCACTGTGGAAAAATGGAAACGTCCTGGAACTCTGCACACTGGGTCAGGTTGCCACAAGCACCTGTGAGCCGCAGTCTCAGGAGTACAGACAGTCCTAGGTTAAAGTCATAAAGGAAAAGCAAGACCAGGGGCACCCTCCAACTTGGAATTTTGGACCTATAGGGAAGCAGCACCCAGAGGAGGCACAGGAGAGGTGATACCTGATGAGCTAATATGTAGATGTTGTGCCCCACGTTCCTGGGGGACGCCGCTCCATCCTCACCGTTTTCTCCATCCTCAAATTCCACTTCACCTTGCATGTAGGCTTTCTTGATCACTTCCACCTGCAACAAGAGCCAAGAGAACAAAACTCCTGTTTCAAGGAAGACCCACACAGGACTGGATGGACAGCACGCACGCTGGCTGTCTCCCCTCCCAGGGAAAAGGCTGCTCTGCACTCTCTCCTATCAGGCTTGGATACAGCCTCAGAATCCTTCATGACACTGGCACAGGCAGTCAACACCAATCCACCTCTCCTGTCGTGAGAAATGAAACTCATTCACTCTACTTAGACCAAGAGACATGCTGTGGCTGGTTACTGCCCTTCTTCTTTACAAGGGAGCAATGGCTTTCAAGTGCCTTGAAACAATAAATATGATATGAATGCAGGCTACAAGCCATACTTTTCCTATCTCAACATTTCCTCCCACCAACTCTCCCTACTCCCAGCCCTTTGCCATTTCAGGAAAACCTAATAAGAAGTCTATTCGCATTGAAGAATAGCTGGTGAAACTAGTTTTTCATTTTCCAAATTTTCCAGGTCCCCCACAGCCTACTCCAAATGAAAATAACAGCATGAACTAGTATTACCTACTGAGTACCTACTATGTGCCAAGGACTGTGTCTCAGTGTTTAACATTCTTTCAAAAAAAATGTAATGATCACAAACATTTATAAGGTATCAGAGATTCCCCTTCTTTCTTTGAGACAGGGTCTTGCTCTGTCACCACTGTCAGGAATGCAGTGGTATAATCATGGCTCACTATAGCCTTGACCTCCCAGGCTCAAGTGATCCTCCTGCCTCATCCTCTCAAGTAGCTGGAAGTACAGGTGTCCATTACCATGCCTGGCTAATGCTTTATTTTTTTGTAAACACAAGGTCTCACTATGTTGCTCAGGCTGGTCTTGAACTCCTGGACTCCAGTGTTCCTCCCACCTCAGCCTCCCAAAGTGCTGCAATTACAGGTGTGAGCCACTGCACCTGTCTCCTTATTTATTTTTTTAGTGGGTGAGGAAAGAGTTAAGGAGATAAAATAACATTCCTAAAGTCACAGGTAGTGAGCTGGGATGTGAACTTGGCTCTATTACCCTTCACAGCTGCATGACTTGGCTCCCAGACGACCACACACTTGGCTCGTCTCATGGTTTGAGCACATTTCTCAGAGCATTTCTGTGCCTGTCTGTTCCCTCAAGTTTCTGTCTCCAGTTTCTTGAGAGCAAGGACTGGGTCTGCTCATATCTGAATCCTTCCCCTAAGACCCTCCGCAATGCCCAGGACAATGTAGGGTGTGGCCGACATTTATCAAATGAACACATCATTCATGATTGAATCATTTTTTTTTTTTTTTTTTTTGAGACGGAGTCTCGCTCTGTCGCCCAGGCTGGAGTGCAGTGGCCGGATCTCAGCTCACTGCAAGCTCCGCCTCCCGGGTTCACGCCATTCTCCGGCCTCAGCCTCCCGAGTAGCTGGGACTACAGGCGCCCGCCACCTCGCCCGGCTAGTTTTTTGTATTTCTTAATAGAGACGGGGTTTCACCGTGTTAGCCAGGATGGTTTCGATCTCCTGACCTCGTGATCCGCCCGTCTCGGCCTCCCAAAGTGCTGGGATTACAGGCTTGAGCCACCGCGCCCGGCCATGATTGAATCATTTAAAGAAGAAGAAGAAAGAACCTTCAACCTCTAATTTGCACTAAAAATTATAATTTTCTTTGATGATTCAGTGGGCATTTCTGCCTCCCCCATTGCCACAAGGCCATGCCCATGAATTATTTGTCATTATCTAATACCAAAGGCCACATATTTCAGTACTGACACCAAGTCAGGCCCTGGAAGTAACGATGGAGACAAGAGAGCCTCACTCTCTGAGCTCGTTTCCCTGCCAATTCTCTCCAATACCAAATCGAGCAGACAACATGTTGCACGTGATCTGAGGCCAGGAGCATACACACGTATGTATGCACACATGCATGTACACAAACGTTCTATTTGGATTCCTAGAATAGTGTTTGTTCCAGGAAGCCTGACTCTTCCTATGAGCCAGAATGATGTTCTCCAACCACCAGGGGGCTGCCCCAGAGCCGGTGCCAGCCACCGCACTGGGTGTTGACATTTTCCCCACCTGAGATAGGTCAGAGAGCTGGGGCATGTTCTTGATTCCTGGGAAGCCGAATGGGGTCCCTGCGTAGTCATTCCATCCCTGCTCAAGAATGACAAGCCTTGCCTCCCCAGTGACCCCGAGTTACGTAAGCTTGTTATGTAAACTCAGAGAGGCCTTCCATCTCGGGCTGAGAACTTACTCCCTGACCTCAGAGATCAAAGAACTGGGCTGCTCTTAACTTTATTTAAAAGTGTACATAAAGGGACTTTTGCCTGGCCCCCAAGTGCACATTCAGGTCACCAGGAGGCAGAAATGTTTTGGTGCCCTCATTTAAGTCTGTCAGTTACAGTTTATTTGCGTGGAAAAAAGTCCAAATAGAGAGCTCTGCCCTCAACTCATGTCACTGTCGCTGAAAGCTGCTCGTCTCACAGCCTGCAACACTCTCTCAACCTGCAAGTCACAGCCAATTGTGACTATCACCCCTCAAAAATAAACCAGATCATGTTTTCTTTAAAAGAAACAAACAAAAAACCCAAACGTCAGCAACCAAAAAACACTTCTGTAGCTCAGACTCTTGGCACCAAGAAGAGACATGAATTCTTCAGCACTGGACAAAGATATGGCTCAAATACCAGCAGCAAACGAGGAAAGAGAGGAAAAGGAGCTTCCGTTCACTAAGGGTGTATCAGGTGCTAGGCACTGTGCTAGGGCTTGACATGAATCTTCTCATCTAGTCTTCAAAGCAACCCTCTGGACTAGGTATTCTTATTATTATCGTCCTTTTATGGATCAGGAAAGTGCAGCTGAGAGAGGTCCAAGCAGGCGCCTAAGGTAACACAGCAAAACAGGCAGAGCTATGGACTTGAACTCAGGTCTGCTGGGTTCCGTAACTACACTGTCCTCCATGAGGGAAAAACAGGGAGGGAGGCTTCTCCATGTGGTTTGCGCCAAAGGGAGAAGGTAAAATAGCACGTATTCAACGTCATATAGGTTGGTACAAAAGTAATCGCGGTTTTTGCCATTACTTTCAATGGCAAAAGAAATCATGGTTTTGCCATTGAAAGTAATGGCAAAAACCGCGATTACTTTTGCACCAACCAAAATATTTCACTTCTCTCTCAGTCAGAGGCCTGAATTAAATGTTCCCTTTATACTTCTGACTTTGGGAACCTTCAAGAAAGCGCCAGGAAGCAGATCCTCTGCTCTGTCCCACATATCACTGCAATGCTCCTTGGTGCTACCATCAGATCCATCACCCAACTCACCAGTTCCTTGGGCCTCATGTTATAAAGTATCCTCTCTGCGTTTTCACTGTCGTGCCTGCTTTCCATGATGGCCAGGAGTAACTTCGAGGCATTGTTCTAATTGGAGAAACAAAGGGAGAGGAAATGTAGAGGGGCTGCTTGGGGGCCCGGCCTGAATGCAGGTGCCAACTGACACATGTGAGGCATCCTGGCTAAACAGACGAACATTTCACCCCATGAGGAAGCTCGGGGTCAAGTACATCAAAAGCTATCTGCGCCAGGCAGAGAATGTCCCCCTTCAGACCCCAGATACATGTGTAGAATCTGACTTGGGACAAAGAGGCACATATTTGTTAGGGCACGTGTGTTATGCCCTAATGTCAGCTGGTACAAGTCCCAGAAGAAATTGGGAATTTACACATGGGTGCTTATGGATACACTGTCACCCTCATGGTGACAGCGGTCAGGAAGAAGCTGCTGCTACATAGATCCATGCTGCCTTCAGGGCAGGGCCTTGCAGGCCAGAGAAGACAGGTAATAAAGGTAATTCGTCCCTGTCCTAAAATATTTCTATTAGCTCTCATAACCCCTAATATAATGAGTACATCTGACACTAGTTAACAAATGTGACCCAAAGGAACAATATATGCAGGCCAAGCCACAATTTCCCATTACATTGAAAAACACCCATGTTCGCACCCCACATTCTGTACTTCCTGGCTTGACTTCGTTTTAGGCCCTGGGTCTATGATAATTTGTATGCTTCTTTATGTACAGGACTTGAAAGTTGTCTTTTTGTTTTGTTTGTTTTGGTTTTGGACAGTGTGAGCGGTCTTATTTCTTCCCCTAGCTTAGGTCACAGCAGTTGAGTCAGGATATCATGCTATCACAGGGCACCAATTTCTATAATCATCCACAGATCACTGAATTAGTTGAAAAAGTCACTAAAATGCTGACCAGGAACATATGGACTTCTGTTTATTTTGGACTTTCTGAGGAATGGTAGCCAGGTATGAACTTGAATGTGTTAAAATTCATTCTAAAACACGATTTGTCAAAAGGATTTAAAAATAACAGAAAAAAGTCCATTTAAACCACACACCCAAATCGACTGTTAGTGTGGACTCTCAGTTCTAAATAGTAAAGAAAAAATAAATGCCATTCCCACAGGTTTCTGTGTTCCCATCTTTCCTAATGACCTTTCCTATGACATCCTTCATGCAATGAATACAGCTCAGCCTTTCAGCCAAAACCCTGTAGTTCTAGGCTCTTTCATGATATTGATGAAGTGCTCGCTGCTGCGGATGGCACACAGAGGACAAATCTCAACATGCCCTGACATGGGAACAGTTAAAAAGGAAATGTGTCCAGAAAGGCTAACATGTTTTGAAATATACTTTAGAAACCTGATGCCTGCAAGTTCAATTGTTAAAACTGAATCATGGGATTCTCTGAGAATCTTTGGAATCCCTACATAGAAGCGAGGATTTTTTCTGGGTATACTTCAGAAGTCAACATCAGGAATGGTATATCAATTTCTCAAATATCCAAAAGGCCAGCTTGGAAATGCTGCAGGTTTAGCACCAAGAAGTCACGATTTTCACTCCGTTAAGCCGTTTGAATAACAGGGAGTCCAAACGTCAGTGGGGCTTCCACATCAGTCACCTGCAGTCCCGCATTTGTACACAATTCAGAGAAACTCAGCAGAGGCCTGCAGGCACATTTTTGGTTTGTGTAATTTTCCTTATTTTAAACCAACATTAATAACCACTCTTCTGCTAAATCAGTGACAGAGAAGAAAAAGGTATTTCCTTGATTAAATAAAAATACATGTTTTGTGTGTGTGTGTGTGTGTGTGTGTGTGTGTGTGTGTGTGTTTGGTCCTAGATAGGCTTAGTTGTACTATTCTTCAACTGGCCCTTTTCCCTCAAATGGGGAAAAATCAGAAACCATAGAAGGAATGGCGTTTCCATTGTTTCTCTGTTTGTGACTTTCAGAACCGAGGCGTTTAGTACTCGATGCTGTTGGAATTGATTTCTCAGCTTTGAGCAAGGAATCTTCATTCCATGTGACCTAACATTTCAGAAGCTCCTATCCCCTCATGAGACCCTTATGTGGAAGAGAAAGGGTGAAGTTCTGCATCATAGTCAGCACTAGCAACTTGGGTCATTCATTCAGTTTAAAGAACTATCTTTAATATTTAGTCTCATGACTAACTGACCATGTACATGTGCCAAGGCAAAACACAAAAGCGACTGTTTACAAATGACTGTCTTTTGCTTTTAGTTCCTACTTGCCTTCAGTTCTAACACAAGGTCCATCCTCTTCTTTCCCAAAGGATTGATATCATTGAGGATCAGGGCTGTGATGATGTCAATGCCATTGGATTCATGAGTGGCTATGCAGTTCTGGGCAAAGACACACACAGACATTTACACAAATGCTGGTCATAAATCAGACGTCAAAGGCCAACAGGCTGAACTGCTATTTCAACACAATGCTTACCACTCCCAGTAATGTCTCTAGGGGAGAGCTGCAAATTTTCCGTGAGAAAGTGGTAAGAATAAAAGACAGATGAAAATCTCTAGTTTCAGAATTAACAGTAAACAGTAGGAAAGTCCCCATGCACTGTAACTGATAAATTGGTCGTGTCTAATCCAAATCATGCAGCACAGTTGGCTTTTGTTCTTAAAGGAAAATATGGTGTATGACTGATTCTGGGTTCTGAACCCTTTTTCCCCTTTCAAGGTGTGTTCCATTCTCTCTAAATCACTCTTTTCGTATTTTGTACTTTAGCTTAAGGCTTAAGCTTGGAAAGCAAGTTTCCTGTTTAAGGCACACAATATCAAAATTAATCATCTGCCCCCAGGTAACATCTCTGTTTGCAGCACAATCCACTCTGATCTGTTCCTTTCAACAGGCCTCTATTTGGCAGAGAAGCAAACTTGAGGTAATAAGGAAATTCACTTAGATGTCAAATAAAGCCTTTCCCCATGCCTGTTGTATTTTTTTGTTCCTTTTCATTTTAACTAGGACTACACCATCTGCTTCATGAGGGAACCGGGAGAGGAAAGTGCATCTCACAAAATGCTATTCTCACATTCACAGACAACTGAGACCAGGTTTTTAATAGACAATGAGTTGTCTCTCATAAACCATTCTCCTCTGAATGAAGGGCCTGGCTCCCCAAGTCACACAAGTAACCTTCCCTGGCTGCTGGGTTTAGCACTGACCATTTGAAAGCTCAGTCATCCCTTTCCAATCAGGATGAAGCTATAATTTGGGATTAAAAATCATACTTGGCCGGGCACGGTGACTCAAGCCTGTAATCCCAGCACTATGGGAAGCCGAGGTGGGTGGATCACAAGGTCAGAAGTTCGAGACCAGCCTGGCCAATATGGTGAAACCCCATCTCTACTGAAAAAATACAAAGATTAGCCAGGCTTGGTGGCATGCACCTGTAGTCCCCGCTACTAGGGAGGCTGAGGCAGAATAATCCCTTGAACCCGGGAGGCAGTAAGCTGAGATCATGCCACTGCACTCCAGCCTGAGCAACAGAGTGAGACTCTGTCTCCAAAAAAAAAAAAAAAAAAAAAAAATCATACTCAACCTGGCACAATGCAAAAACTCACAAAATCCTTAAGATGCCATGTATAAGCAACGACTCTACTCAAGACAAGAAGTTACTGGATTGTACTCCCAAAATATACCTCTTTGAGAGACCAAAGTCAAGACTATCTCGTCTTTCTTTTCCCTGAATGTCCATGATGTTTAAATCTCAACTATAAATGTCCTTGTATTACTTTCAAGCTGTCTCACGTGTAGTAATTTTCTTCTCTCTAGCTAGGCTTAAACGTCCTTCGAGTAGTCACTCTTTGAAATCCCCTAGTATTTAAAATAGATCACTGTCTTTTGGTTCTCATTTAACTCTTGCTTTATTGCCTACTCCTAGAAGTCAAGTTGAAAAGTTGGACATTCAAACCAAATCAAAGGAAGCCAAACCTAGGCAAAGAAAGAGACCACAGACTGCCCCTCCAATGCCCTTCATTAGGAAGGTTCTGAAGTATCATGAAACACCATGGCTATTTCTCAACTGCTGGAAGACAGCCTCCTGTCCTACTGACTCCCTAGGCCAACAGGCACAGGCTTCATGATGTCTGAACTAGTTTCTGTCAACATTTCTAAAATAGGACACTTTTTTCCCCATCCCAAAACAGAAATTTAATTACCTGGTTCTCATGGCAAGGTCCTTGACAGTATTCGGTCAGACTTTCCAGGGTCTGGTTGATAAGTGCTACGTTCTTTTCATTTATATACAAGCCCAGAAGACCAAGGCCTCCAGTTGTGCTTCCACAAATACAGTCTAGAAACTGCAGCGTCTCACATACCAAATTGTAGTTGGTCTTGTTATTTTGGCAACGGAGGAAGTTCTGCAATTGAGTAGTCCCCAGGTTAGGGGAGCAAAGGCAGAGAAAAGAGGGAAACGTTATTCATCCTGCCATTTTGATAGCCTCTCATAGGTTGGTAATTATACAGAGAGATGCCACGTGGGAGAGCATGGAAGAGTCACTGTACCCCCCCCACCACGACGATAAGCCCATAGACTTGGTGTACGGCAATGGCCCTCAACAATGCAACCTGCTCTCCAAGGTGTCAGTATGTGGAATGCAGTGCAGTTGACTCCTGTCATCTTTCTGAGTCCTCATTTCTCCATTCACTTCTTACCCCTTCCTCACTCCTGCCCACCCCAGCTTCCATCAGGTGTTAAGTTCAGAGGCATCTGACATTTCCAAGGGCAGTGGTTGTGTTTAAAGATGATGGTGTGGTCTGAGTGTTGAATGCCCGGAGCCCAGCGCTGGGGAGGGTTCACCATAAAATGGGGGTGTGATCAGCTGGCTTACTCCGAGTGCCATGTGGAGGGAGCCTAGATTACTTGTTTGACCATTTCTATGATTAAGGGAAGGAGTGAGTGTGAGTAAACGTGTGTGTGCTTATGTGCACGTGCCTGAGCAGGTATTCTCCAGGTGAGTTCCAAATGTAAACAAGAGGCACAGATAGGAGCAAGACACTTCCTCAACAAAATTTAAAAAGCCACATTCACCCAACTTGAGAAATAGAGTATTTTAACGAGGAGATTTTTTTCAGAGGCTCCAGTAATCTGTTCTTAAAAAGAAGCAAAAATTAATTATGTATGTTCTCTTTCTCAGTTACCAAAGCGACATGGTTACTGTAAAAACTGGGCAATACGAAAAGATAAAATGGACATGATCTTTGACCCAGTAATTTCCACTTCTATGAAGTATTCACTTCTACTCACAAAGTCTGTATTGGATGTTCACTATAGTACTGTTTGTGACAGTGAAGAACTGGAAACAACCTAATTGCACACCAATTGAGGAGTAAATAAATTACAGTATATCTATATCATTTAATATTATAAATTAGGAACACTGAGTAGATCCATATGTGCCAATATGGAAAGATGTCTAGGATACACTGTCAAGCTTTTTCAAAAAGGCATATAGATTAATATCTAACAAATGTTCCCATTTCAATACATAGAAAAGGACTACAGGATACAGTCTAAACCAATAACCAATTCTCTATGGATGAAAGAGAGGCAACTCTTGTAACTAAATACTTATATTCATTTCATCTTTATAAAAAGAATATATCCACATATTCCTTGTGTAATTAAAACATTTGTAAATGTACAGGTTAAGAGCTGGTAACCAAGTTCCATGCTTGACTCATCACCAAACTAACCGCCTCCTTTTTCCCCACTACAACTTAACCCAAATCCCTTTTGCTTCATAACAAGTTCAGGTCCAGGTGGGAGGTGGAGGGAGAATAGATGATTTGGGACTGTGCGGGCTCAACTGTTTTTCTAAGGGAAACCAGAGGAGGATTTCATAGCCATTTCTGCCTTGCTCCAGCTCCTCAGGGAAGACGCTACCTGTGTGAGGGCTTGGCTCAGCCCCGCTCTGTGCAGGGGCGCAGGAGGAGTGTTTGGGACAACTCTGGAGAGGGCCTGGCTGTCCATAGCTGAAATTCACAGCAAGGCTCTCCTAGCCCATCTGCCTCTCAAATTTCTGTTACTGCTCCCAATGAATTTAAAAAGGCATATAGATTAATACGTAACAAATGTTCCCATTAGAATATATAGAAAAAGGACTTAAGGATATAGTCTAAACCAACAACCAAGTCTCTATGGATGAAAGAGAGGCCACTCTTATAACATCTGAGAGGCAAGTCTTATACCTTATAACATCTGTCTCTCAAACTTCTGTTACCACTCCCAGTGAATTCATTTCATTTAATTCAGATTATTTCAACCAGTATTTACAACACACTTCAAGCACTCCTCATTCTCTGCCTGGCCTCTGGGCTCCTACCAGCCAATGCCCTCTGCCTGTTGCCCTCAGGGCCTCCACCCTGAATGACTCCTCTTCCTTCAGGATGTGGTCTAAAGTCACTTCTAGGAAGCTCCTCCAACCCCTGGCCTCTGCTCCAGTGAGATGGGAGCACTGCGCGTTGCCTCTTCCGGCCCTCCTCACTCCGTGATGTGCATACAGAGGGGCCGATCAACTCACCAAGGACCACGTTGACAGCGCTGGGTGCCCAGCAGCTGGCACAGGGACTGGTACCTACCAGGTGCTTTGCAAACACTGGTTGAAATAATCTGAACTAAATGAAATGAATGGAGGGAAGAGGACCAGGAAGTCCTCGAGGCTAGCTGGGCCCACGTGTTTCAAACTCCCCATGAAGACAATGGCTGCCCATTCCTGAAAGCCTCTCTCATCTTTCATGGCTTTCAGAGTGTCTGGGCGGAATCTGTCCCAGACTCAGATCCATTTCCTCTGGCCCTCTCCATAAACAGAGGCACGCCACTCACTACGAGGCACAGGGAACTCCTTCTCAGAGAAGAGAACTCCCCGTCAGCATGTACCACCCTGGCTTGTCCAGGCTAGAGAAATCCTGCCCTTTTTGCAGTCTTCCTTGGAGGGCCTGGGACCAAGTTGAGATGGGTGGGTTAAGGAAATGGAAGACTTTAAGTCTGTGCTTAGACAGACTTTGGCGGAAAGAGAGCAGGACCTTCATTGCCCCACGGGGAAGAGCAAAGCCAGCTTCTCAGGGGAGGGCCCCCAAACACATGCCAACTGGCTGAAGAACGGTTTTTCCCATCACATTTCTGACCACTGTAAACAAGGCTTGCTTAAGGCAGCAACTGCCTGTTTGGCAAAGTGAGACTTGGTGACTTTATCTCTTCTGAACATTTACCAACAGGAAAGTTAAGGTTATAAATATGACAAGTGACTCCGGGCAGGAGCCCAGAGGTTGCTGCTGCAAAAGGCCAGATTCCTTCTCCCTCTGCGCAGACTCTGAGCTGCTGTACACCAGGAAGCCGAACACTCTCTCCTTATGAGAATGCCTTCTCCTTCCGTCCGATCCAAGGGGAATCCCGGACACAGTGACCCACCCCCTGTTCTGGGATATTGCCACAGAATGGCACTCAGAGTGGCTGAGTCCTGCTGAAAACTATTTTTTGGAGAAGTGGATTTCTACACACAATAATTGTATTGCAGCAAGTCACTACCTGAGAGAGTCTGATTTTGCAAGAGTTTTTAAGGATGATTCCAACCTCCATCCTTGTGAACCACTGGTCCAGATCACGGGCTTCTAACTGGGCCCTGCAGAACCCTGGGGGCTCCGTGCAATTCCTCCCTGCCATCCCAGGGGTCTTGTAGGTGAGGGAGCACTCTAGTTTCCACTCTGAACAGAGCAGCTTTGCTCTCCTCTGCAGTATTTAGTGTATTTCTGCATAAGATATTCAAACAAAGGATCCTGTATGCCCCCCGCCCACCAAAAAGTTTAAAAGCACTGAACTGGATAATCTTTATGATACCTTCAAAAATTATGTTGCTAGGTCTTTTTTTAAAGTTAAAATATGTTAAAATATACTATACACCCCAACACCCCACAGCACTGTTTCCCACAGAGCTATGCACTGAGAAACGAGTTTTGGAAGGACTTCATTAAAAGGTGCTTCTGTCCATGGGGTTCCCAGGGCATTGATTCAAATTCTGCAAAAAGCTAAGCTAAAACTAAAATTCTGAAGACTTCCAAACAAGAAATGATGAACCTGTGCAATTAAAGCCTTACTCTGCTTCCACAGTGGAAGGAAGTGGGTGTATGGGCGAGGGAGGGAAGGTCAGGGAGAGAGGGAAGGCGGAACAAGCCCGTGCCACCAGAGCTAAGCTTGGGAACAAGCACATTAGCACTGCCCCTCTGACACTCATGGAGGGATTCTACTCCAGGCAGTCTTGGGTTTCATCAACTCAGAACTCAGCAGATGCCAGCTCCTCTAAGAGGCCTTAAACAAGGACCTGCATTGGACCTGCATTGGGTTGGTTCCTCTCCTCTAAGGAGTGGCTGGTTCCATTCAGTTCGAGTGGCTGCTACCCTAGACTCAGCTCTGTGAAGGCAGGGGTGAGGTCCTGTCACCATGGATGCTGCGCATAGAGCAGGGATTCACTGATATTGATTACATGACACACACATGCCTGGGCATCATCTCAACCTACTTCCCCTGTGGACCCCAAGGCTGGCAGCGACCAATGACACCTGCACAGGGGAATAGTACAGGGGCACTGATCACCATGCTCTACCCAGAAACAGGCCCCAGCATCAGGGTGCCCCCACTCCCATCCACAGAGGTGCCAAGCTGAGCTGCTCAGGCTTAGTCCTCTGTGGGTCACTCACTCCCCCTTTGCCTGAACCCTGTGACTAGTGGTAGGGTTATGGAAGGTGGAGGGTGGACAATGTCGGGGAAACAGTGGCCTACAGATAGAAGTTATCAGCCAGTGAGATGGTTACCAGGCCCTGAGCCTTTGGGGCACATAAGTGCTTTGCTCCACCCAACTGGACTGCACAGTCCTGGCAAGAAAATCTAGGGCTGAGGTGTTCTTAAGCCCAAAAGAGGAAAGTCTGAGCAACTGACAAGAAAACTAAGGAAACTGATGGCTGAGATCCCACACTCAGATGGCAACAGGGATCAAGCAGGGAGCACCACAGGCTGAAATGGGCCAGGCACCAAAGAAAAGAAAGAACCAACCTCATCTGGAGGGGCCCCCACTAGCATGCAAGCCACATGGTACTGTGGGTCCAGCCTGGCTGACAGTGGGGTGTGTGTGAAATTCCTTCACTTTCCAACATGAGTCAGATCTGGCCAGGTGATGACCTCAGATCTCAGATGCTTTTTCAAAGTTGAGGCTCTTCAATCCGATTGAAAATTCAAACAACTATAGAAGGTATTAACGTTGCAGGTTTCTCTCAATTCCATTTCACAGTTCGCCTTACTGATTAACAATATCATTTCTTAGCTAATCCAGGCATAGAATCTGTGGCAAGTTTTAAGTGAGAGCAATTCACTGTGGCAATACCAACTGTGTAGCCACAATCAAGGTGTGACAGGCATCAAGTCACCTGGGGGATAAGGTCAACCAGGTAAATATTTAAAGGCTGCGCCTTCCCCTGGCCAGATCTGGACTAGCATTATTTCCTTTCCATACCCTCATAACCCAACTACACAGAACTACCATAGCTGACTGAAGTGTCTTAGGAGGAAACATTCCATCATAAAGGAGATGTTCAGATGCCTGGGTTCAAGTCCTAGTTCTGCACTCCCTGTGTCCTCTGCACCTCAGTTTCCTTCTCTATAAAATATAATCATATAAGCAACACTAAGGATCCAGGATATCATAAGTGCCTAACGAACCTTGGCCATGGTTATACAAAAACAACAACAAAATGAACAAACGATTTCTGGAATAATCAGTTCAGCAAAGATTTCTGAGCACCTCTTTCTGTAAAACACTGAAAGGCAGCCATTTCCTTTATTCAGTCAACAAATATTTAATCAGAACTTTCTATGTATCCAATTTTAGAAATCTAATATATTTAATTATCTAACCATCCATCCATCCCTTTTTTTTTTTTTTTTTTTTGAGACGGAGTCTCGCTCTGTCGCCCAGGCTGGAGTGCAGTGGCGCTATCTCGGCTCACTGCAAGCTCCGCCTCCCGGGTTTACGCCATTCTCCTGCCTCAGCCTCCCAAGTAGCTGGGACTACAGGCGCCCGCCACCTCGCCCGGCTAATTTTTTTGTATTTTTAGTAGAGACGGGGTTTCATTGTGTTAGCCAGGATGGTCTCGATCTCCTGACCTCGTGATCCGCCCATCTCGGCCTCCCAAAGTGCTGGGATTACAGGCTTGAGCCACCGCGCCCGGCCCATCCATCCCATTTTTACCTGAGCACCTAGATGTCTAATAGTGACAGGCTACAAGACACACACATAAACAGGCACATACAGACACTTAACAAATACATATGGGGCAGGCACCTATGTTGGTGCACAAGATGTGGTCTCTGGCTCTGTGGAAACAGCAGGAAGACAGACAAGGAGATGCATCACTGACCCAGGCTTTTGCATCAGAGAACTTTGCTGATCTGGCCAGACTTGGTGGCTCACGCCTGTAATCCCAGCACTTTGAGAGGCCAAGGTGGGGGGATCACTTGAGATCAGGAGTCCGAGACCAGCCTGGCCAACAGGATGAAACTCCGACTCTACTAAAAATACAAAAATTAGCCAGGCATGGTGGTGCACTCCTGTAATTCCAGCTACTCGGGAAGCTGAGGCAGGAGAATTGCTTGAACCCAAGAGGTGGAGGTTGGAGTAAGCCAAGATCATGCCGCTGTACTCCAGCCCGGGCGACAGAGCGAGACTCCATCTCAAAAAAAAAAAAAAAAAAAAAAAAAAAGAAAAGAAAAGATAAAAAGAAAAAAGATAAAAAAGAACCTTGCTGAATCCTTGGCTCAAGCAATCTGGCCCAAGTGAGAGGTGCTGAATTACCAGAGGAAGGCAGGCCTTGGCAGCCTTGCCCGAGCTCCCTCCATGCCCCCGCCCCCAGGCCCTCACCTGCAGGTCTCGGTTGTGGTTTTCGCACAGGAGTTGCAGGAAGCGGAGGATGGGCTGCATGATGGTGATGACCGCGCTCATCTCCAGGTCGTCCTTGGTCTTGTCGGCAGTGGCCTGGGTGCCCTCTCCAGGCTGGTAGTGGTCGTCGGGATCAGCCTCCCTCCTGAAAGTGGTGAAGGCTTTCCTGGTGGCAGCAGAGGCCTCCAGGAGCTGATCCCGGACCTCTTCTGTTATCTGTGTTGTGGGCTCTTTAGCTAGAAAGCAAGCATAAGGCATGAAAGGCTGCAGAGTCCTCATGGTCCCTGTTCACCACTCCAAAGGTGACACTCAGAAACCTACATTCCTGTATCTCCTATAGATCTTCAAAGTTGGCAAAACACTCCAAGAAGTCACAATCTGCTTTCAGTCCTCAGACAGGATTAAAACTGAGCCACGCCCTGCCACCTTACTTGTGGTGCTACCATTTCACCTATGCATGCGATGTTTTAGAGGAAAAGCCTTAGTACAGGTTCTGTCAACCTCAAAAATATAAGGGTCTGGGCCTCAGCTTCCTCATCTTTAAAATGGGAGAGCATTCATGAATAATATCTCAAGAAAGTTCTTAAGAAGCTCAACATAATGCTAATCACAATTATTGTCATTACGACAACAATAATTGTGATTAGCATTATGTTGAGCTTGTAACTGTCAAAGCACCATGATTAAGAACTTTGTGTTATTTTATCTCATCCTCAGAATAACCCTGTGAAGTAACCATGGCATTACAGTTAGCAGCATTGACTCCGCAGCCAGACAAGCTCGGTTCAAATGCTGGCTCCACTGCCTTCTAGCTGCATGTCCATAATGACTTAATTACCCTCTCTGTGCCTCAGTCCCCTCACCTGTAAAATGGGGATAACTCAATTTTATCTATCTTGCAGAGGTGACATGAGTTTGAAATGAGTGGAATTGTAAAGAACTTTGAACAGTCAGCACAGTGGCTGGACTATAATCCCAGCTACTCAAGAGGATCACTTGAGGCCAGAAGTTCAAGACCAACTTGGGCAACATAGTGAGACTCGATCTCTACCAAAAAAAAAAAAAATTGTTTTAAACATTAGCCAGATGTGGTGGTGCATACTTGCAGTCCCAGCTACTCAGGAGGCTGAGGTGGGAGGATCATTTGAGCCCAGGAGTTTGAGGCTGCAGTGAGCAATGATCGTGCCACTGCGCTCTAGCCTGGGCAACAGAGTGAGACAGAGCCAAGATTTTGTTTTTAAAAAAGAACGTTGAACAGTGCCTGATTCCTAGTAAGCATTTAGCAAATGGTAGCCATTCTTCTTTTTCTTCTCTTTAGCTCCATTCTAGACCAGCTGTTCTCAGCCAGGGGTGATTTTGCCCCCAACCCCACCCAGGGGACAACTGGCAATGTCTGGAGACATTCTGGGAGTAGGGGTATGCTGCTGGCATCTAATGGGTAGAGAATGTATATGCTGCTAAATATCTTACAGTGCACAGGACAGCCGGACAGCCCTGTAACAAAGAATTCTCCAAATGTCACTTGTGCTGTGGTTGAGAAACCCAGTTCTAAACTTGAAACATGAGGCTCAGGGTGCTTAACTTTCTCAAGACCACCTGACTCCAACACCTGTGGGTCTACCCACTCCCCAGTATGACTTCTGTTCTGGTGAGATACTGGATAAAAAGCTTTATAAGCTTTCCAATACCTCAGAAAACAAAAGAACATTATCTGACAAAGGACTGACACCCAGTTTTAAAATACGTATTTCCCTCAACTTTCTCTAACATTAAATATAAATCACAGGAAAAGAATATTCATGGATCCCTTGCCAATAAAACCCTAAGCTTGACCAAGAGGAATGTTCTTTATTAAACAGGAAGATCCTTCTGAGCAGCAGGGCTTCAGCTCAGGTCACTGAGGAAGAATTACGTCATAACCAGGCTGGCTTTTCTTCTGAAAGCTCCCATCATAATGCATTTTAGAGCACAGAAGTAAGGAAAACAATGAAGGAAAACAAGGACTCCTCTGTTGTTCAAGGTCCAGCTGACTGAAGACTGAAGAACATTTACCTTTTTTCCGTGATGGGGCATCTCTGTCTACCTCGTCGTCTTTCTTTTTATTTCCCAAGTCACTGGTGTTCACTGTCACTGTTGCTTTGATTTCTTGCTGGGCCACCTTCATCCGGTCATAAAACACCTTAAAGAATTTCTCTGACTTCTTATCTTCTGTCAAACGGCAGAAAAAGGAGTGCTGCAAAGGAAAATCCATGGATTGTGAACACTGTAACTGACCAGAAACTGCACCCCACTCATGACACCAAAACCTAATGAAGATTAGAGCCAGTTGCAAAAGCTCACGCATGATCTAAGTTTAGGTCAACGTTAAGGACCACTCCACACACTGTAGTTCTCTGGGTTCTAAGGCCTGAGGTTTTCAACACACAGCCTTTGAAACAAATTGCTGTGACTGGAACAGACACATAGGCTTTGGGAGCATGCTCGAGTGTCGTAGGCAGACTGTTGCCAACTAAGAACAACTCCCTTTCACTGTTGCACACACGCAAAACAACACTGTTAATAATGAAAACTGACTTTTTGTGGGGGGATTACTGCAGGGCCAATCATTTGTTTAAGGGCTTCTATGCACTCTTCCCTTGGGCAGAGCCCTATCAAAATATACACATGAATAAGATATGCTGCCTGTGCTCATTAACATGTTAGGATGACATGTCCATAAATCAGACTAAATTATGTTAAGTAAAAAGTGCTCAGGAAGCTACACAACTATATTATAGATGCTCAGAGCTGGTGAGGATGACACTATGCTATAGTGATTCCAAAATCTTCAAGAAAAAGGTCATCTTCAAATCGGGTCTCAAAGGACAGGTAAGAGTAGTTAAATGAAGAAGCTCAAAATGAACAGGTAGCTCTCCTCTTGGATACACATTTGTTTTTGGACCCACTGCAAGCAGTAGTATACACTGTTGATGGAAAAACACAACATGGTATCTCAACTTCATTTATGAGTATTCGCTTTTCACCCCTTTGCAAACACCACACTGTTGTAAATTATTTACATAAAAATACAATACGGTCATTTAAAAAACAAAGCTCCAAACAATATATTTGCTTCTTCCAGGGGATCTTCTGCCAATTTCAAATCCTTCCATTTGGAAAGATGGCACTTCCCTATAGAAGGCAGTCCTAGGCTTCCAATCCCAGAAAGATCTTAAATCTTATCACCTTCTCGAAGCCCCCTAACTCTTGAAACTCACCCATACACACACCCCAATGCCTGATTCAGCAGAGCCCTAGGGAACCACCACATTTCCATCATCAACATGCAACTTCAGCTGCTTTGACTCTTCCAGCCATCGACTCACACACTTTGTGGACAAACATCTGTCCCGTCTGCCCACAATGCACTTCTTGGTCGTGCCCTTTCTCTTCCTTCTAACTGTTCTTCTTTACCTCTGGTTGTTTTTTACAGCACAGGATCCATCCTTCCTGCCTGTGCTCCCTGGTTTGTTTTCTCTCCAACCACTGCCAAATGCCAGGACACAAGTTACCACCTCCCCTGTGCTTGGCCTTGTCACCCTGCGTGTCGCTGAGGCCTTCACGATTCCCACTCTGGAACGAAGGTAAGTCTGTAGTGTCCTCCATTGCCCTTTATTGCCTATTTTCTTTTCTTTTAGGTTTCCTGCTATTTCATCCATCCATCCACTCATCCATCTACCTACTCATCCATCCATCCATCCATCCATCCATCCATCCATCCATCCATCCATCCACCCACCCACCCACCCACTACTTATTTTTGCATTTGTCACGAGGTGGGCACTATGTCAGTTATAAGAGAAGTGAGCAAAAACGAGCCTAGACCTTCCCCCCATGAAATTGACAGTCTCAGGAGGAAAACACACAGTAATTCAATAAACACCATAATAACTATTTACTAAATAGCCTTTTATCCCTACAAAAGTGACCCAGGAGGCTGCTGGTAAACAGTGCTGTGGCAGACACTCAATGCCACTGCCCTATTCTTATATTCCTGCTTCTTCCCCTGGCTAGGGCTCCTCATCTTTTGGGCCCACCACCAATGCCACCTGCTCAGTGAGGCTGCCCCTACAGCAGCTCCCAAGCCTACTGCTTATTCTCCATGCCCCGTTTTATCTTCTTCACAGCAATCGAGCCCTCTGAATTGCACTGTCGCACTGGCTGTTCGCCTGCTTACTGTCTGTCTTATGCAGAGTGCAAGCCCTATGAAGGCAGATGCCTCACCTCAGTGGTTTTCAGCTGCCCCCAGAGCTCCTAGAAGAGACCCAGCACACAGAAGGCACTCCATGATTATTTGACAAAAGAATGAATATAACCCAACACTTTATGGCTCCCCATAACCGGATGCCTCCCTCCCCACAGTTGGATCCTTTTTATATTTGGTGGACATGACAGAAATAAATCTCCAAAATAAATGAATTCTAGAAAATTGCTCAAATAAGAGAAAGCAACTTTCAATTGTTCACTTCTTTGAGAGCTCTTGAACCCTCAGATCAACAAAAGAGACAAAAAAATAGTGGGTACAAAGAATGCAACCTGAAGCCACCTAATTATGGTGACTGAATTTCCCACCAAGACAGGCCATCCAACATCTCACCCATGTGGGCTCACAGGGGACTGCCTGCTAAAGCGGGGGTGCACCAGAAGGTGGCCGTGCAGGACCATTAGCTTCAGTTGTATCCCAACCCTGTTCTTGTGGCATAGAAGCAGCTTTAAAAGCATTTTGGACAATCTGGTCATTCAAGGAAACAAAAGCCCTTCAACTAAGTAAGCAAATGAATAAATAAAGCCCGCCATCTGTCATCTGATAGCAGCGCCACGCGACACACACAGATAGCCTGCCACAGACCGCACTGTCTGACGGCCAGCCGGGTGACCCAACGGCTGTCAACCGCTAGGGTCAGGGTAAGGGAAGCTCTTATGAGATGAGGCAGGGCCAGGCACTGAGAACGCCACACTGCTGTGTGTGTTTGTTTCGCATTACTGATTCCAGTACTCACTTGCTCGAAGCAGCTTTATCGATAGAATGTGCTCAATAAAATAATAAAAGGGATAATAAAGTCTAGAAGACATGAGTAAGCACAGAAGATCAAAAAGAGAATAGGTTGGGAACTGGAGAATGGGGAATGAGGATTCAGAGGAGTCCCAGGCCGGGCTCTGAGGTCAAGCTGAAATGAGAGGTGTGCTCAGTTACACTACTCTTGGTATCAAAAGGAGAAATATAACCAGTGCCTTAACAGAAGGAAGACATTTCTTTTTTAAAATTCTGTTTGAATAAATTTTTAAAATTTAAACAACTTTTTAAGTTCTGGGGTATCTGTGCAGGATGTGCAGGTTTGTTACAAAGGTAAATATATGGTGCTTTGCTGCACCTATCAACCCACCCGTCACCTACATATTAAGCCCAGCATGCATTAGCTCTTTTTCCTAATGCTCCCCCTCAACCCCCGCCTCCCCCAACAGGACCCAGTGTGTGTTGTTCCCCTCCTTGTATCCATGTGTTCTCACTGTTCAGCTCATACTTATAAGTGAGAACATGCGGTGTTTGGTTTTCTATTCCTGCATTAGTTTGCTGAGGATAATGGCTTCTGGCTTCATCCATGTCCCTGCAAAGGACACGATCTCATTCCTTCTTATGGCTGCACAGTATTCCACACTTTATGGCTGCATAGTTTATGTACTACAATTTCTTTATCCAATCTATCAGTGATGGGCATTTGGGTTGATTCCATGTCTTTGCTATTATGAAGAGTACTGCAATAAACATATGCATACATGTAACTTTATAACAGAATGATTTATATTCCTTTGGGTATGTACCCAGCAATGGGATTGCTGGGTCAAATGGTATTTCTGGTTCTAAATCTTTGAGGAATTGCCACACTGGGAAGGCGTTTCTTAACAGAGGAATTAGCAGGGCAGACTTTGCAATCAGATTTCCTGGGTGTGAGTCCCAGGTCCTTGACCCACTGGCTTTGTGGCCTTGGGCACACTGCCCAGCCTCTCTCAATCCACATGGAAGGGCTGCCACGATGCATGCCAAGTGCTCAGTACAGTGCAAACTGATGGTGTTAATTTTGTTTTTCTACTACCATTACATTAGTAGAATGTGAAAACCCCAAGGTGAAGGTAACCCTGCGAGCAGCTAGGACACGATATCAAGGTGACAGCTGTGTTTCCAGAGTCGGAAAGGCCTGGATTTCAGCTCCACCACTTACTAGCGAGGGTCACCTTAGGAAGTGACAATGTCTCCGAAACCCAAATCTTCTCATCTGCAAAATGGGTAACAATCGTACTTCATGGATGGTTATGAAGGCTCAGTGAGATCACCACAGTAACACGATAGCTAACACTCACTGACTGCTTTCGAGCTACCAGGAGCTCAGGCAAACCTTCACATGTTATCTCGCCCAAAAACCCACAGAGCTAGTTACAATGATTATTCCTTTGGAGAGCTCAGGGGGCCCTGAAAGATAGTACACATCAAATATTTTAGCACAGCCCCAAGATACCCAACTACGAAGAACGCAGTCTCCCCAGGATACTCAGGTGAAGACAGCTCTAACAGGGAGGACAAGCAAGGGCTTAAGGTGTAAGTCCCCTGACTGAGAAGCCAAATAAAGACACTCCAAGCCGGGTGCTGGGGCGCACGCCTGCAGTCCCAGCTACTCCGGAGGCTGAGGCAGGAAGATCTTTTGAGCCCAGGAGTTTAAGGCCTACCTGGGCAACATAGTGAGGCTTCTGTCCCAATGAAATAAAAAACTTAAAAAGGTACCCCCGAAGGAAGAAGTGGGGTTTCTAGAAGAGAAGCAGTGGTATCTGTTGCGAGAGTAGAAGTGAAACATGATGGTAGTGTGGGTAAAGAACTAACATACTTCTCCTTAGAAGGGGCATACCCTGGGAGTGACGGGAGGCAGAGGGGTGGCTGTCCCCAGGGAGGGCCTTCTGGAATTGCTGGCTGTGGCTGCTGGAGGCGTTCACCTGCCCCCTCTGGTACCTGGTGTGACCTAGACTTAGAGAGACAAGAGCCCTCCACACAGTCCCAGACCTGTTCATTAAGCCTCTTTCTGTAATGATGCAGGGTGTGGGTGGGGAGTGGAGTGTCCTCCTCGGGACTGCCTCCCTATGGCTGGTGGGAGCTGAGAGCAGAGGAGGTGGGTGCACAGCCTCCCCGCCCCAGGCTCCTGAAGCAGGGCCCCTCTATACACGACAACGCCTCCCTCTCTCCCCCTCCTCCGAACCTCTTTCAATTCATCCCTCTTCACCCTGACCAAGAGCAAATCATCAGAGATTTTACTTTTTCAAACTCTTCACTCCACCCTACCTGGCAGATGTGAGGTAGCCCTTCAACATAAACCTGGCCCAGAACAGAAAACATCAGGTGATGGTGAGAGAAATCAGAATGATGGTTGCTAGGCACCCACAAACAGTGAGCTGGATACATGTGGTACATATAAAACATGGAATACTACACAGCCATAAAAGCGATTGAGATCAGGTCCTCTGCAGCAAAATGGATGCAGCTGGGGGTCATTTTCCTAAGCAAATTGATGAAGGAACAAAAAACCAAATACTACATTTTCTCACTTGTCAGTGAGAGATAAACATTGGGTACTCACGGACATAAAGAGGGGAAAGAGAGACACTGGGGAGTACTTGGGCGGGGGCAAGGGTTGAAAAACTCTTGGGTACGATGTTCATCACCTGGGTGATGGGATCATTTGTACCCCAAACCTCAGCACCACACAATATACCCAGATAACAAACCTGCACATTTACCTCCTGAATCTAAAATAAACGTTCAAAAAAAACACCAAAATGGTGGTTGCCTCTGGGAGGTAGGGGGTTGTGAGTAGAAAAGGACTATAAATGGGAATAAGACAACTTTCTGGAAGGAAAGAAACATCTTGATTAAATCGGCACTTTCACAGGTGTGGTAGACAGAATGGCCCCCTCAAACATGTCCATGTTCTAGTCCCTGGAACCTGTGAAAATGCTGCCTTATGTGGCGAAGGGGAATTAAAGGTGCAGATGGAACAACAGCTGCTAATCTCTGACCTTAAAGTAGAGAGATGAGCTTGGATTACCCAGGTGGGCCCAACATAATTACAAGGAGCCTTCACAGTGGAGGCAGGAGGCAGGAGAGGAGGGTAGCGAGAGGCAATGTGAGAAGGCCTCCACTCACCATTGCTAAACCTGAAGATGGAGGAAGGGACCACAAGCCAAGGGATGTGGGTGGCCTCTGGAAACTGGAAAAGGCAAAGGAAGCCTTCTCCCCTAGAGCCTCCAGAAAGGAGCGCTGGCCTGCCAGCACTTGCTTTCGTCTAGCTAGTAAGACTCATGTTGAACTTATAAAACAATACATTTGGTTACTCTAAGCCACTAAGTTTGTAGGAATTTGTTACAGCAGCCACAGAAAACTAGTATAATGGGTATAAAAACATTTGTCAAATCTAATCAAAGTCTACATTTAAAATCTGTGCTGATGATTATATGTCAATTATATCACAATAATAATAATTTAAAAAAGATAACAGAAAGTCTGCTTTGTTCCCAGAAAGCTGGGGAACTCTGTAGAGGGGCCACATTCTGAGGCTGCCTCTCCACCACAGGGAACAGCATCTGCCCGCCCCCAGGCTGACCCCTCCTTACCCTCCAGTCATCTCCAAATCACATTTGATTCCAGAGCCCTTTCCATATAAGCTGTCTCACCAGAGTCTTAGGAGATTGCCAAGGCAGATATCATCATTCATAAATCTGTCACATTATAGATGAGAGAGCTGGGGTTAGGAGAGGTCAGTGACTTGTGGCAGAGCCACAACCAACTCTCCTCCTGTCTGCATGTTGAACCAACACAGACAACCAGCCCCAGCAGTGAGGCCGGAGTCAAAGGCAGGGGAAGCAGAAGACACGAAGCTGGTCTGTGGGCAGATCCGCAGCGCCAGTCCCAGACATCCCTGATGACAGGTCTGACCCAATATGCTTTAAGCAAAAGGCCAGGGCAGGGGCAGGGTAGGCAGTGACCCCGGCAGTGGCCGTTTCCATCCTGAATCCACTGGGAAGGGGGAACAGGAAGTGGGCATGGCTGCTGTCAGCCAACCTTCAACCACAAGCAAAGAGAACACAGATCACAGAACCCTGCAGCTGGAAGCACTGGATTCCAGCAGTTTCCAAATGCCTTTTTTAGCAGGGGAACGTGCTCCCTCTCCAGTCCCCAAACACCATCTTAGATAAAGACCCCCCTAGATAAAAGAGAAAAAGCAAAACAGATCCACATGAAGCAGAGCAAAGAGGGTCTCCTCCCTCTCGCCATTGAAACTCCTTGGAACTCCAGGAGAGCAGCACTTGAAAACCACCCACATCGGCCATCCTTCCACATTCCACAGATGAGGAAACTGAAGCCCAGAAAGGGAAAGGGACTTGCCAGGGTCACACAGAACCTCCCTCTCCTGACTGCCCAAGACAGTTACTTTTGACCACACTGGGGTGTGGCTGGTTGAAACCACAACCCGAGTTTACATTCTCACCTTCTGCTAATTATCAAGTACACAATGTTCCCTCCTTGGGTTGACTGAGCTGCAGAGGGGCCAATGAATCAGGGTCTTAGATTAAAAGAATAACAAAACTACCTTTTCGGATCAGGCTTGAAAATAATAAAAGATTGCTTAATTAGCCTGGCTCCCCATCCTCCCCTGGCCCCGCAAGTCCTTGCAAAGCCATGGATCATGGTTATGATGAGCCTGCCTCGCTTCAAGAACAAGAGCCACCCTGAGGTTAGGGGCTAGCAGACAGTGGTGGCCACCCTGGTGACAGCAGGGAGACAGAGGGCCTGGAATTATCATTGGATGCAATTTGGGCACTAGTCTTTGGCCATTTACATAACACCCAGCTCCTTTCTGGATCCACCTATCTTACCCTTCCCTGGAAAGGGGTATTATTGTTAGACATATAGCACTTTGCATCTGAGTAGTTCTTGGTAGTAATCAAAGTGTTTTTCACAACTGATGTTTCATAACAACCTTGCTGGGCCCCAGCTTCCATGTGATGCTGACATGGCAGGTGGTAGGACCCTCATTTTTCAGCTAAAAACCCCAAGGCACAAATGAGGTTCAGTAAATTGCCCATGATCACATGGCTGGATAGCAAGGAGCCAAGGCCATAATTTAGGTTCCCTGACTTCCAGTTCTCCAGGCACTCTCTGCCTAGCCAGGTGTGTTTTATTACCTAGTTCAAAGGGGGACACTCCTTTCTTTAGGTGCAAGAGGTCACAGTCCTAATCAAACTGTGTAAACAAGTGGTCCTGGAGAGAAGAATAGGAGAGACAAGTCTTCTCCACGACCTGGACATATACCCATGAAGCCATCTTTCCGAGAATTCGGGAAGTTCAGGGGAGAAGCCAGGCTTTGCAGTCCAAGGATCATGGCGTTTCCTGGAATGTGAGCCAGCCTACCTGTCCCTTCCTGGGCCACCAGGCCATTCTGGGGGAGGAGCCCCTTTGCAGCGTCTCAGCTGCAGGACAGGGCAGTGGTGGGGAGCATAGATGTATGTGTCCCAGGCTGGAGCCTGGCGGGAGTGGGGATGGCTTGCAGGGGAGCAGTCCAGCACAGAGTGACGACTGTGGGACTCGGATCCTTCCCCAAAGAAAAGCATTTCCATCCGCTCTGAAAGTTGGTCCACTTTTCAGAAGCCCTCGCTCTGGGCCTTGAGAGAATCCAGAGAATGGGATTTTCCATCTCACTGCCTCATAAGACACGGCCCTGACCCATCCAGCCCACGACACCATGGCTGCTCACTTATCTGCTGCAAAATGATTTAAGTTCTCACGCTAAGGCCAAGAATTTGAAAAATGTGGCTGCTGAACAGTGAGCCAAAGCTGGAGTTTCCACGGGCTGAGGTAACTTCTCTGTGGGCATCTTTGATTTTTCCCTTTCCACATCAACTCTGGGAGTCTCAGGGATTTCAGGGGACATCTCCAACCAGACTAACCCACTCCTGCCCAGCTTGAACAGATACTCTGTGGGTGACAGAGCAATGCCAGTGGCTACCAAGAGGTGGGGCTTACCTTGGCTGTCTTCCTACACCTGTGATTAACTGAGAACTCGCCACTCCCTAGGGACCCTCTCTCTGCAAGTTTTATTATAGTGAACGGCAACTGAACGTTTCCAGTTTGCTGGGTGCTAAGTGCATTATGTGCATTATCTCATTTAATCCTCAGAACTACCCCATGGGGTAGGTGCCATTATCATTCCCAGTTTACAGATGAGGAAACTGAGGCCCCAAGAAGTAGCCTGCTGAGTCATCCACCTAATGAGTGCCCTGGCACCCAAGCCCCACCTGTCTGACGCCTCAGCCCTGTTCCCAACCACTAGCTCTGTTAAACGCCTCTCTCCTGAGCAGGAGTCTGTCCTGTTCTGAACACCTTTTGGCATTTTATAATCCACCCCACCCCTACCCCTACCCACCAGGTCTTTCAGAGGCATAAACAGGCTCCTCTCACAGTAAAGAATAGTGGCGGAAGGCACACATGCATTTGAATGCCTCAACTTTCCCATGACGTTTAATACATTTGTTAATATGGGCTCCCAAACAATCCCCTTCTGCAAGCTGAAGGGCTGCCAGGGCTGGGGTAATCAATTATTAACAAAACCATTGTCACACAATGACTGCTGTGGGTCTGGAGTCCTTCTTTTAGAAACCAGTGATTACAATCAAAACTCAAAGACCAGGAACCATGAACTAGGTAATAAAACACACCTGAGTAGGCAGAGCGTGCCTAGAGAACTGGAAGTCGGGAAACCTAAATTTTGGCCTTGGCTTCTTGCTATCCAGCCATGTGATCATGGGCAATTTACTTAACCTCATTTCTGCCCTGGGTTCTTTAGCTAAAAAATGAGGGTCCTACCACCTGCCATGTCAGCATCACATGGAAGCTGGGGCCCAGTAAGGCTGTTATGAAACATTAGGTGTGAAAAACACTTTGATTACTACCAAGAACTACTCAGACGGAAGGTGCTACAGTTGTCTAACAACAGTACCCCTTTCCAGGGAAGGTATAAGATAAGTGGATCCAGAAAGGAGCTGGGTGTTATGTAAATGGACAAAGACTAGTATCCAAATTGCATCCAGTGATAATTCCAGTTGGTTCTGGTAGGTTGAATGGCTTCTAAGTTGACAGCAAAAACACAATGAATAGCAATTCCCATTAACCATCACAATGTAGATTTTTTTTTTTTAAGTTTGGATGGCATAAAAAAAGAACAAGACCGTATCTTTTGTGGGAACATGGATGGAGCTGGAGGCTATTATCGTCAGCAAACTAATGCAGGAACAGAAAACCAAATCCGCACATTCTGGCGTATAAGTGGGAGCCAAATGATGAGAACTCATAAACACAAAGAAGGAAACAATAGACACTGGGATCTACCTGAGGGTGGAGGGTGGGAGGAGGAAGAAGAGGAGAAAAAATAACTATTGGCTACTAGGCATAGTACCTGGGTGATGAAATAATCTGTACAAGCCCCTGTGACATGCGTTTACCTATATAACAAACCTTAACAGGTACCCCCAAACCTAAAGTTAAAAAAAATTTGGCTGAAATTTCACTAGCTATAGAAGCCAAATTTCTGCATGTGCAGAGATAAACATCGTTGCTTCCACTTGTCAAAGTTTAACACACCCAAAGGCAGAATACAAGCTTGTGTCAGACCCTCCTCTCAAACAATCCCAAGCCTTTCCACATAAAGCATTTTCCAACACTTTAGACCAGTCTTGACTTCAGTAAAATTCTGACCTATGAAAAGGGTCTAATCATTAATACAATGGGCATTCAGAATTGGACACTCTCTTGGCATAAATTATCACTCACCCCAACAAAAACTTTTTTGCAAGGTCTGATGGCTTTCAACCAGCCAACATCTGCAGCTCTCAGTTTACCAACCTCTCTCAGGTTGTTTCCAGCTTTAATGAGTTCAGAAATAACTTCCAAGTAGAAAGGAAGTGATGAAGTGAAGCAAGTCTGTATTGGAGAGGTGTCAACATTTCAATTTCATTTTTCTGAAACAAGGTCCTCCCCCATCCACACTGTACAGTCACCTCTTAACAAGTGAGAGACAAACCAGTTTCAACTACCCTGCCAGGTAAGGGTGGGGCAGACGCCCGTCGCTATGCCGGACACCTGAGAGAAAAGGTGGCAGACAAGGAACCCTTCCTTCACTCTTATTAATCTGGTCACTGGGCTCTAGGGAAGGGCCTAAGCTCCAGGGTCAAGGCTAAGGCAGGGGATCTTCATGATGATTTTCAAGGTGAATTCAGTTTTCTTCAGGCAACAAAGTCTAACCTGTTCTATTAAAAACACGTTTCAGGGTCCAGTGTGGTGACTCACAGCTGTAATCCCAGCAGTTTGGGAGGCCCAGGTGGGAGCACTGCTTGAGCCCAGGATTTCGAGACGAGCCTGGGCAACATAGCAAGACCCCATGTCTAAAAAAAAATGTTTTAAACTGAGGAAAAAAAACACCTTTCTTCTGAGCCAGAAAGCTTAACAGCTCTCCTTTCCTGTCTCCCAGTGCCCACGGGAACTGGGACTTACTGGGAAAGCTCTGCCCTATCTGGTAAGCAACGCGGTCCCCTACACCCTGTGTGGATCAGAACACTAACTGTGTCACACATATTCATCAACAACTCAACCAACAAACAGTAATTCCTAAAAAATAAATTTAAAGGTATTATCTTAGGAAGCCTCTGATGGTGTAGGCAGGCTGCTGGCAACCACTGTTTCCAGCAATATTTAACAGTAAAACTGGATTTCAGAGAAATAGGTCAGCCACCACTCTGGAGAACCCTGTGGTTCCGACCCAGGAACAGGAAGTTAAGGACACTCCAAATTTTCTCTGGGTTCAGTGGTCAAACAGATGCCAAAGGCCAGTATCTTCTGTGGGGATACATGGCACCGCCGTCTGTCTCGTCCAGCCAAGTCATGAAGATTGGAAAGCCTCCAGACAAAACAAAGATGACCAGTGGAGTGGCAAATCAACGACACCTTTGAAAACAGACATAAAATAGACGCAACCTCAAAATTTGCCTGAAGTGGAAGGGGACTGTGGTAGGAAGCTCCTTAGTAATCCTCCAGGAGGGCAAGAAGGTATTCTGGTGGCTGTTCAAGCCAACATGAGGCTAATTAAAAAGGTACTCTAAAGCAAAGGAGAGTTTGGTTAGATCTCAGGAAAGACTTTTGCCCAAGGAATCAGAGGGGCTTTAAAATTTCAGTCCATAAAGAAGGAATGAACAATGTGAATTGCATGTCTGGGCTGCAGGAGACACATGCCAGCCTCTGAGGGTGGCTTCCAGGGTTGGTTCTACGATTCAATGACAAGTATCCTCTGGTGGCTCTTGTGAAACTCTCAGGTCCTGTCTTGGCTCACCCACATGATCACTGTGGGAACTGTGACCAGAAGGACACGAAGACCTCCTCATCAGACCTCTACCTTGTCTCATGAACCCTGAAAAGACAGATACAAGAGGTGCTTGGAAAATTCTATCACTAAGTCATCCTCCCGGGAGGAGGGTCTAGTGCTGAGGACCTGGCAGTGACTTGGGTGCTATTCCTCCACGGGGGTGGCAATCTGCATCGTGAAGAGCGAGGGCTGAAGTAGGAGATGCAGGGTTAGGGGAGCTGATCTCTGGGACCAACTCCCCAGGTCTTATTTCCATTCTGTGTACCCGAGGGGCAATGAATCAACACCAATCAATGTTTCCTGTCCTCAATGCTCCAGAGTTCCCAGGGAATTCAACTTGAAATGTATACTGATGCCAAGAATATTCCTTGCCCCACCCATTTTCTGTGTTTGTGCAGTCACATGGCTCAGTGACAGAGCTCTCTATCCTGCATCTTTAGCAAGGTAGAAACGTATGCAAAGGGGTGACTTAGGAACTAGGTGGGTTTGGACAGCTCATTTATTAACTTCTATCCTCAGTTTCCTCATCTGCAATGGAGAAAGAGGAGGAGAACCACTTGAGGCTCTATTGCAAGGAGTACAGGAGAGAAAACAGGTGAGAGCCCACACAGTACCAGCAGGATGTCTACACCAGCCACGTTCCCTTCTCTGCTCTCCACACACCTGTGACAAGGACACTTGGCCGTAGAAGCCGAAAAAAGTAAATCCACCCTGGCCTGCTGGAGGCAAGGACACTGGCTCACAGATGGCAAAGCATCAAGCAAAGCAAGTGCCTCCTTGATGAAGACTCTGCAGTCACCCCTAGTCAACTCCAGTTCTTCCCAACTCAAATGACTCTCGGGTACAGCCAAGTCTGGTCCTGAGCAGAATGTGCTGGGGCTTTTCGTGTCTCCCCACCCACAGAACCATTTTGCTGTGTGCTGGCCCACCAGGTAACTTCCACATGGTCACAGAGAGCATCCCTGGCAGCTGACAGTAAGATGTACAGATGGCCAAGAGGCTAGAGCAGGGCAGGGTGAAATCACACAGCACTCATCTGGGTAAAGCTGCTTTGTATATTAGGGCTTTGGCAGCAGCAGTGCATATCCAAGCAGGGGACAGGCCCAAGCCAACTTGGTGCCCTTTAGAAGCACTGACTAGGGATTGGCAGGAACCACAGAGATCACCTCATCCAGCCCCCACTTGATGACAAGCCCGTCACCTTGGTGGAGCAAATACTTTCCACAGCTCTGCCCCCGACTGACCGCCATGGGGTAGACCACGTCGGCCTCCTTCACTCAGCTCCTCCAACATCCCAAGCACAAGCCAACCCACTTCTGGAATACTCTTGCCCTCTGCTACTCTTCACACAGCTCCTTCTCTTCCCATCTGCTGGGCCTCAGCTTGAATGGCATCTCCCTAGAGAAGCCCTCCCTGACCACCCTTCGTGGCCCCTGTTTGCTTCCCCTTCACACTTCTCTGAAGCTGTGATTTAGCTGATTATGAGCAGATTTCCTATCTCTGTCTCCCACAAGACTGTAAGCTCCGGGAGGACAGGGGCTATGTTGGTCTCATCCCTGACTGTATTAATGCCAACGTGTACAGCACCTGACACCCAGGGAGTGCTCAGTACATAAACATCTGCTATATTAAGCCGGCTGTGGTGGCACAAGCCAGTAGTTCCAGCTACTCCGGAGGCTGAGACAGAAAGATCTCTTGAGCCCAGGAGTTCAAGGCCAGCTTGGTCAACATAGCAAGGCCTCTTCTCTCTCTTTTAAAAAAATTTACTATATTAATGAATGAACAATAATCCTGAAGGAGGTGCAATTCCACAACACTCAAGCCAAGCTTTGCATCCATGGCAGCTGAAGTATAACTTTATGGCCAGAAGATCCCTGCATGTGAAACCTTCAAATTCCTGCTAAGTGGGAAAATGCAGCACACACTGCTGACCAGCCAAAGGCGGCTGATGTGGTCGTGTCACCTCTACAGGCTTATCCGGTTTTTGCACATAACTCTGTGATGGGCTCAGCCTGGCTGGGGATCCTTAATCCATCGAGTTAACTGTTAACTACCCCGGCCCCAGTGACATAGCGGCTTGCATTATTAACTACAGCCCACGAGGGATGATCATTTGTGCACCTTCCGTCTCCAAACCTGGCTTCCTCCCCAGACTTGATAGCTACAAGCTCTGGGCTGAACAGTTTGTGGGTTTGTGTTGCAAGGAGGCTAATAAAAACATATTTCTCAAATACCGTATGGTAAGGGCAACTGAAACACATCCTCCTCGAACAGCAATCAAATACATATATTTTTAAAGTCCTGAATTCCAGGGGAAAAAAGAGGCTTGAAGACTTCAGAGGGTTTACAGGACTATCCCCTTCAGTGTCAGGGCCATCTTGATGAAAAGTCTAAAACCCAGGCATAGGAAATTGGTAGAAACTTTGAGAGAGCCTCTGACAGTTTCAAAGAGGAACTCAGAGGAACTCAGGAAATGTGAGCAATGTGAGCGGGCATAGATTTCTCAGTGAAAAGGAGGGTCAAGGCAGAAGAACCAGAGGTAACTGTGAATATCAAATCAGTTCTCAGGGAAGCGGGGGGTCCAAGTGTGTATGTGAGGTGCCTTCGTCGTCCCTGCATCGGGAATCTAGCTGTTGGCAACTTATAATGAGAAAACAGTCTCAACCACGAAGTTAACTCTGCTGGAAGATTTCCAAAGGGAAAGTCCCTCCAGTTACTCAGAGGGGAAAAAAAAATTACCTACTTGGTCTGGAATCCGGGGATATTTTATGCAGATGTCTCTAACAGAAGTTAATAAAGGGAAGTCAGCTTGCCTCTGATTATTCAAACAGGCTACTGCTGTTAAGGATTGCACAACTTCTGGGCAAGGCAGGGGTGGGTTTGGCTTTTAAAAAATTTTTTCAGCCTGTCCTCATGGAACTATGTATTCTTTTCTAAGAACTTTTTATCCTAACCTCCCTACTCACATCTTCTAAGTGCCTCTGCTCTGGTGGGAATGTAATGGACAACACAGAGCCATCTCAAAACCCTCTGTGGCCACCACCAGGCCGGCCAGAGTGCAGGGGGCCACTCCCTGGGCAGCCATAGGGTTCTCAGCAAGGTGCATTCATCGTCCCTGCTGAGAATCTGATGGGGCAGCATTTTTTTTTTTTTTTAAATTAAATGCAAGCTGAGTAATTTCAACCTGCAACCTTCAGGTAACAGGAGTTACCCAAGCTCCAGGAATTATGACTGTGGGGTAAACCCATTCTCTTGTTTTCTTGCGGTTCTATTTTCTAACACACTAGAGGAGATGGAGACGTCATCACTCCACCCAGGGCAAGAGGACAAAGGAGGATGCATGGAAATACAAACGGCCCTTCTCCTCCAGGCCATACCGACTGTCCAACTAGCAATACACTTCATCTGGTTTTGGAGCAATCTGAATTTGGAATCTGCCAGAGAAAACTTCTATCAGGCAAGATGGAAGACTCCTAGGATAGGTCCCTCTGATGGAGGGGTTGGTAATAAAAAAAAAAATCATGGGAAAAGAAACAGGGGAGGGTGGAAAAAATATACCTTAGAAAACAACTTCTGATGTCCTGGGGCTACACAATGGGGGAGCTGAGCAGTTAGGAAGAAGAGGGAAAATATTCTGTTTCCGGAGACAGCTCCAAGAATCATGAGTAGGTGTGAGAAACAAGGAAGCTTATAGATTTAAAAAAAAAGAAAGAAAGAAAGAAAGGAAGGGGGCAAAAGGAAGGAGTCAGGGAAGGGGGGAGTGAGATCTTTGAGAGACAGGGGAATTAAAAAACACCATAGCAACAACTCAGTCCACCTACCCTGGCCGCCCACCCACAGCCAGATTCTTTACTGACGCATTTGAGAACAAGCTGGTTCCTACCAGCTCAGGAAGGTGAGCAAACCCAGAGAGCTCATTAAATCCCTTCTCAGCGACTCTTGTCTGCCTGCAGATAGTGAGCAAGGAGGATATAAATAGAAGTTATATAACATCTCTTTGTTGATTCCTGTGCTTACCAAAAAAAATGCAGCATGACCTTGTTTTTCTTTAGAGTTTGCCTCGGCCTGCTGGTTGAGGACTTTAATCCAGATAGGAATCATCTTAAAGTTTAAACAGCAGATATAGATTTCCAAGTTAAGGGTGCTCTGCATGGTCGTCCAAGTTAGGAACCCTCAGGGTCAAGTCCTCCTCGGAGGATTAAAAAAAAAAAATCCACTAGCTCTAAAACAACAACAGCAGGTATGGAATCTTGTGGCTTCCTCTTAGAACATTTCCTGAGGTAAATTAAGGAGTAAATTTGATACCCAAGAGCAAAGCATCATTAAAATGGCATCTTGGGTTTTCTAAAGGAGGTTGGAGCACCACAGGTATATTCAAAGGTAACTGATGGTTTCTAAATACCCTCCAGGCATAATCAGTTGTCTTTTTGTTCCTTAACAGGCATGACGGTAAGAGTCCAGTGGATGGAAAAGGCCTTCTCCTTAAAGATGCTTATGGAAATGAGCACTGCACAGGGCAACACAAATCAGGTCCCCTGAAATCCAGCCCAACCTGGCTAGACTCTCCAGTGCCTGTCAGGGCTTACGAACAGGTCGCTTCAGTGTCTTTGTTAGGGGGTGGTTAAAAAGGAGTACATGCTTATAGGGTATGCTGCTGAGCTCCATGGTTTTGACTTCACGTCTAACCTGTTGATGCTACAAAACTCTTTTAAAAACAGTTACCATGGGAACTTTTCCCTGGCAAGCATTCTTCCAGAAACGTTAAAGGTGCTGGTGAATTCAATGCCCTTGGTGTCAATAAGCTTTTGCTGAGTCTTAGAATGTATGGCTTGAAACGAGAGGACTTTCAAACACATAATGCAAAGTTTCCAATGCAAATGTCTTCAGGGTTAAGTGTCAGTGAAACAGGTGGAAAGTAGGGGGGAATAAAATGACCTCAGTGTGTATGGAGGCCCCAGTTAAGCATTTGAAAAATTCTATATACAGTGTTTTCAATGTATCATATATCAGCAAACCAAAATACCCCATAGGGCTATAATCAGCTCAAGGGGTTACTTCAACAAGAGATGCTCTGGCTGTCACTCCTACTATGGGATTTCCTCTCTCATCAGAACTAGTAAGTGGTCAAAACCACAATAATGCATAAATTAAGGCAGGGAATTGGGTATCCAATGTGAGCAATTGAAAAGGTACCCATCTATTAGCTATTTGCCATTACGATACTGGAAGTGCTCAGATGACTCATAAAATGACCAGAATAAAAGTTTGTTGTTTTGTTTTTACTTCAAGAAGATAAAGAATCATGAATTAGTATTCAAGGTTACCTAATACTAACCCTTGTCTAACATGTGAGGAACCAGATCTAGCGTTAAAGGGAGCTGTTGTTGGGACAGGACAAGAGTCCACATCCCCTGCCCAGCGCCTGGTTCTGGGTCATGTCACTGAAGCGCATCAGCCCATCTGTCAGCCAAACCCCACTAGCCTTGTGCCTTCTCTTCTAAATCCCTGTGGAGGAAAACAACTTCTGCCTTCTACAGTATGAACAGTGAGGGTCTGCTAGGAACCAATACAACTTCACGTCCCGATGCAGCAATGTTGCCAGGTAACAAATGTAGAAATATACTCCAAAAACTGTATGTGACAATATACAACCTCCGCTCTGCAGCTGATAACCGAGGGAGTGTTAAAACACCGTGTTCTCTTAACACTTGGGCTTTTGGTGTGAAAATAAAATTAAATGGGATACTTCCTCTTGTAAATATAAGACAGGCATACAACTCACACATGTATCCACTAATTGGAAATAGTAGAGGGGTTTGCAATAGCTCTGCAGTGCATCCCAGCCTTCACTCTTAACCTCAAGATGAATTCCAGAAAACCTACAGAAACAATAACTGAGGAACCTTTCTTATATCGGGGACAAGCTCTCCTCTAACTATTGTGAGGAAGGAACCCACCAGAAGGACACCAGCAGAAATTAAGGAAAAGCTCATACATGGTTATAAAACAAAATGTGCTTCTGTTCCACTCCATTTGATAGGTCTACCTTGAGAACTCATTGGCTAACCAAGCAGTGACTACTTGCTTCTCAGATCAAATAATCAGTGCGGCCTGTTCCCACCCTGAACGAAAACAAGATAGACACTGCTCTCTAGTAGGCAGAGCTCCAAAGTGGGTACAGGGCACTGAAGAGCTCCCTCACATTGGACTCATGTAACTTAAAGGCTGGCTGGCATGGTAGAAAGCTGAGAGACTTCTGAGGGCCTTGTGTTCACATCCCAGCTCTGCCGACTGGCTGACTTTGGGTAAGACACATGGCTTTTTTCAGACTCAGTTTCCTCATCTGCAATTGGGACTATTCCATGTAGTCCAGATAGAGTACCTACTGGCTCCATGCACAGTGCTGGGCACTTCACAAAAATGAGAAGACCCTCCTTCCTTTCCCTTCCCCCAAACATGAATATTCTTCAACCAGTACAGACTCAGATGTGGGGAATATCTGGTGCATTTAGCTTCTCTGAGCAAAACGGGCAAAAGTTGAGATCTAATAATCCTCACACGATGCCAAAGAACATATGCTTCTTTAGATGCAAGCGAAAAACAAAAATTGCTATTAATCTAACTTTTCATAAGGGCCCTGATTAGATGAGCTGCTATCAATTTCTTCCACAGTGAGGAAGTTCCGTAGGACAGTCTTATTGTCATTAACTTTCCTAAGACCTGGGAACCTGGAACTTGCTGGAAGTACATGTATGTAGCACATATAATTGTCATTTGGCAAATGAGATGCCCAGTCTGAAAGGAAAAGTCTTTCATGATTTCCTCCTCCAGAATTCATGGGCAGACCTTATAAACAAAGCAAATACACCGACCACTTGAACTGCCTTCTGATTATCAGGAGGGCACAGTGTCTCCCACAAAGACTCCATTATCAAAGACAACAAAATGTGGAGCCACAAATTCCATCCCGCCTGGCAAACAGATGCAAGGTCCTTGAAGCGGCCATGTCTGTGCCTGGAAAATCGGTGGAGTAAGGAGGTGGCACGGCATGGTAGAGAGGCTACAAACTCATGTTCTGGCAGAAAACAAACCCTGGCACAACTACCAGCTGGCTCTGTGACTCTGAGCACATAACCTTACCTCTCGGATCTTCTATTTCCTCATTAGCAGAAAGGGATCAAAGCAGTACCTACTACATAGGAGCCCCAGGAAGAGTGGATGAGACCATGCAGTGAGGACTCCTGGCTAGCCCCGGCACATGAGCACTTGTTACCACTACTGTCCATCATTATTACAAACAAGAAGAAAAGAGGACTGCTGCCATCATAAGGATATTTCTCCAAGCTGACATTATGTATTTCCTGTGGGATCAGATCAACTTAACTCCCTCCCACACCTAAAGAAGGTCTCCTTTAAAATGGTAATAACCATCAACAACACACGTTCACATTTCACATCCTCATGTTTCTATTCAGAAATGGTAAGAAGGCTAAAGTAACATGGTGGCCACATTGGGTCAGAACTTCAATTTCTACATTTACAGTCTGAGTGCTGGGGAGTCAGATGGAGACTTGACCTCAGAAGAAAGTGCACTCTTGGGTGAGTTAGTGGGTGAGGGAAGATAAACAACCAAAAAGTATGCAAAGTTGCTTTGGATGGGCTGTTACCATGTGTTAAAAGCTTCATGCTGAGCTGAGTGCCTTCCACATATTATCTCAGTGAATTCCCAGAATAATTTACACAGTAGGAGTATCCACACTGATTCATCACGTACACACTGAAGACCTTTCATCCAGCACATGTGGAGGCTCCTCGAGGGGACTTGGGGTGAAGACAGACTTGGTCTCTGCCCCCTTGGGTCTTACAGTCAAGCTCTAGTTGAAGTGTGGTCATTACTGCAGTAAATGAAGCACAGTCCATTATCTCTGCCTCAGGGGATAAGAGGAAGTTTCTAGAGTAGGAGACATTTCTATCAGGGCCCAGGGAGCCTTCCAGGCAAAGGGAATGAAGGCATGTCCACACGGAGCAAAGGCATCTGAGTTCATGGCCCCGCTGGGGATTGGCAGGCGTGAGTTGCAGCTGCAGGACAATGAGTGTGGGGGAGTGAGTGGAGAAACCCAGGTGGGGCCAGATCACGCAAGGCACTGATGCGTTCCGTCAGGGAGGCCATGGACTCCATACTCCACAGAAGGCTGTTCAGATGGGGAAGCAAGTGGTGAGGGTTCCATTTGGGGGGCATCACTGACAACCGCGTGGAAGAGAGAAATGCCCAGAGGCAGGGAGGCCACTAAAAGGCTAACTCAGTTATCCAGGCGAAAAGGCTGGCAAGTGCAGAGCTCAGCAGCCCCATGCTGGCAGGCGGTCAAGCCTGGTGGTCAAGCATATGAGTCCTGAAGCCACAGTGCCTAGTTTCAAACCGCAGCTCCTGCATTCCCAGCTGGGCCACTCTGACTTCACAGTGCCAACTATCTGGTTCATTGTAAGTCCTAACAATGGTTAAACTCCCAGGAGGTAAAGTGGGCACAGATTAGTTCCTGGAGCAAAAGCAAGAGAAAAAGAAATCTGATGACTGCAAAGCTTCTAGCTTGGGTATCCTTGGCTGTTGGTGAGTCCACTGACAAAGCTATGGAACACAAGAGAGCAAATGGAATGGGGGAAGGGAGATGACGGCATCATGGGGTCCTGCTAACTTACAGCTAACACAAGTGGAGATGCCCATCAGGGATTTGAGCAGAAATCTAGAAATCAGCAGAGAGGTGGGACCGGGAGCTATATCTTTGGGAGGTGTTGGCATAAATGGCTGTGGGAGGCCTTGGGAGTAGATGAGATTACCCAAGGGGATCGGTAGAAAAAGAAGGCAAACAGGCTGGAGACGGGGCTCTAACATTTCAGATGTTTTAAGGTCAATTGTACATGCCCTGAGAAGTCCCTGTGTTCACCACTAGGAAAACGTTTGTAGGAGGCACAGAAATAGCACAGCATTAAGCCATAAGGGAGTGACTAACCTGGAAACGTGATGCTTTGGGGTAGGATGGTCAGAGGGGGCTCACAGATCAAAAGTCTGTAATCGCAGGTGTCCGGATTCTCAGGCTACACAGACAATTCCCTAAGGAATGTCCTGCTTTATCTGCCTCCCAAATCTGTGTTGAAAGGTATTAAACTGGAGTGATGGAGTACATCCTGGCAGAGGCTATGTGGGGAAAGCAGAGATCACTCTAGGAAAGGAAACGTCTTTTAAAAAACAACCCTGTCTGCCCCCACCAAAAGGAAGAAAGAAAAGAAAGAAAGAAAAGAAAGGAAAGGGAAGAAGAGAGGGAAGGAGGGAAGGAAGGAAAGAAAAAAAAGACAGTGAGAAAGAAAGAAAGCAAAAGAAAGAGAAAGAAAAAGAGAAAAAGAAAAACAAGAAAAAAAAGAAAAGGGGAAGGAAGGAAAGAAAAGGAGAGGAGGGAAAGAGGAAGGAAGGAAGGAAAGAAGGAAGGATGGAAGGAAGGGAGGGAGGGAGGGAGGGAGGGAGGGAGGAAGGAAGGAAGGGAGGGAGGGAGGGAGGGAGGGAGGAAGGGAGGGAGGGAGGGAGGGAGGGAGGCAGACAGGCAGGGAGGGAGGCAGGCAGGGAGGCAGGCAGGGAGGCAGGGAGGGAGGCAGGGAGGGAGGCAGGGAGGCAGGCAGGGAGGCAGGGAGGCAGGGAGGGAGGCAGGGAGGGAGGCAGGCAGGGAGGCAGGCAGGGAGGCGGGGAGGGAGGCGGGGAGGCAGGCGGGGAGGCAGGCAGGGAGGCAGGCCCGCCCTAGCCTGTTTCCTTGAATTCCCATTTATTAGCTGAGTAAGTGGCCAACATACCTTGGGACTTAGGATATTGCTCATCTGGTGAATATTTACTTAAAAATTGCCATACTAGGGGGTGAGGAGCACAGAACAAAGGGAAAATACTGTGTTTCTTTCCCTTAGGCAGTTTAACATCTACGTAGTAAAGATTAAACAAACTCTGGGGTCAGCAAACATTTTTCCAAAGGGCCAAATGGTAAACATTTCACACGCTGAGGGTCATCACAGTCTGTCACAACTACTCAACTCTGCCCTTGAGGCAGGAAAGCAGTTAGGACAATCCCGAAGGAAAAACTGCAGCTATGCACCAATAAAACTTTATCTACAAACACAGGCGGCTGTCTGGATTTTTCCCGTGGGCTACCATTTACTAATCCCTGAACCTCCAGAGGAGGACTGACCAATCCTCTGCCTGGCAGTTCCCAAGAGGCATCTCATACTCAGAAGTCACTAAAGAAAGTTAGGAAGAACACAGACCTCTTGCTAGACCGGAAGGAAGAGAAAGAAATAATAATATCTGGACCTGTTGAGGATTCAGTGGGATAAAATGAATTGATGGCTTTACAAAAATTTCCAGGTCTTCTCTGTCATTTTTCTCTGCACTTTTAGTAACATTTTAGAGACCGTGGAAAACCTGAGGTTCTCTCTGAAGACATCTCCTCTTAGAAACAAATTCTTAGCCGTGCACGGTGGTTCATGCCTGTAATCCCAGCACTTTGGGAGGCTGAGGCGGGTGGATCACTTCAGGTCTGGAGCTCAAGACCAGCCCGGCCAACATGTAGAAACCCCATCTCTACTAAAAATACAAAAAATTAGCTGGGCATGGGGGCAGGCAACTGTAGTCCTAGCCACTCAGGAGGCTGAGACAGGAGAATTGCTTGAACCCAGGAGGCAGAGGTTGCAGTGAGCTGCGATCGCACCCCTGCACTCCAGCCTGGGCAACACAGTGAGACTCTGTCTCAAACAAACAAACAAGATACAAATTCCTGCTTCTAGCTTTCGCAGGAAGGAAGGAGATTAACATTCTGCTTCCAAAGATCTTCCCCTCCCCCTTCCCCCTCAACAGTTGCAGTCCTGTCATGGAAGGCCAGACAAGCAGATGTATGTCACTGTCCACTTCTGTCCATATTGTTGGTTCTACTACTCAGGAAAGAAGAAAAATCATGCTGGGTCTCCAGCTCCTCTGGAAGCATGAACCAGGATGCACATTCTCCCCTGGGACCACCTCAAAGGGATTGTGCCTCTTACAACCAACCTGGAAGGACTCACGGATGAATGATGCTGACAATTCTTGCCGTAATTTCTTGCCCCGAACTGGGAAACTGAATGCCAGTAGGTGCATGCATTACCTAATATCTGCCATCACTAGGAGAGCTGCGCTAAGGATGACCAGGGCAGAGCTGTGGGAACTGCTATCTTCTTCTGCAGGAGAGCTCACTCAAGTCTGATATGCCTAAGAATGCAATGACTTGTGAATTTTGAGTTTCTTCCTGAAGACCTGGATTTAAACCAAAAATCCCCAAGGATTCTTGTTCAGTAACAGTCCAGTTTCCTGGGAATGGTGAAGAAGGGTGTGAGGTGTTCAGGTTGAAGGCAAAGAAAGCAGGAGGGAAGGAAGGGAAGGAGGGAAAGAAAGGAAAGGAAAAAAGGACAGACAAGACAATGGCCTGGGCCAGGGAGCACTTCAAACCACAAAGAAGTGAGTAGATTGCTGTTTTTCTTTCTGCTTCATCCCAGAATGTCTCTCATTACTTTTAATGGCAAAAACTGCAATTACTTTTGCACCAACCTAAATAACCTGTACCCAAGGCAATGACATTTCCCAATGTCCTGGAGTTCTAAAATCATTTTTAATATACAGTCAGAGGGACTTGGGTCAATTGAGTGTGTAAATAACATAAAACAGAGCGTCCCCCAGGCCCGCTGGATGATAAACCACTACGCAAAAATGGAAAATATCAGAAGTAGGATTTTAGACAGAAAACAACTTTCATAAAATACAGCATGTATTTAAAATAAATAAAAATATTATTAATTAGAGCCAAGCATGGTGGCCAGCACCTATAGTCCGAGCTACTCAGGAGGCTGAGGCAGGAGGATTGCTTGAGCTCAGGAGTTCAAGTCTAGCCTCAGCAACATAGCAAGACCCCATCTCTTAAAAACATATACGAACAAATAAAAATAAGAACATCATCTTGAGATCTTTGTATTGGCCAGACGCTGCGTGAGGTGCTTTCTATAAATAGTCTATGAAACCATCTCAGGAGTTCTCTGAGGTGGGAACTGTCACCATCCTGTTCTCCAAGTCAGGAACCAGTGGGATGAGTGAGGTGGACTTCGCCAGGAGTCCTGATGTGGGCATGTAGGAGGCAGGGCTTGAGCCCAGGCTGTACCCACACCACAAAATCAGCAGCTCCGGCAGCACCTCTACATGTCTACCGGACCACACACTTTACCCCCATGTTGTTTGCAACTCCATAAGGAAGGGACTAGGCTTTTCCAACCCTCATTTTGCAGATGAGGAAACTGAGTTTCAAAGTTGCTCTAACAAACCCCAAGGTCACTCAAGGCTGGCAGGGGCAGAGCTAGAATTCCAGCACAAATATTGTGGTCTGAAGGCCATGCTCCTGTATGTGATAGGCTCTCTCCTTCCAGGGGTCCTCCCCGAGTCCCCAACTTTACTCCACCATTTCTCAAAGGAGCCCAGCTGGTCCTTGAGCCAACCTGGGACAGCTTTGCTGACCCCTCACAGCTTCAGCGGAAGGGCAGGGTCTCTGGGGACGCCTGCTGGCGACAAGTCACTGCCTCCCTCTTTCTTTAATGCCAACAGCTCTCGAACCCCTCACATGCAGGAGGAGAGCTGCCCTGACTCCAATGCTGGCTCCACTCCTTTCCCACATGGATAAAACTGAGGTTAGAAAACACCGCTCAGAAGTGACTCATTCCTGACTTCCCTGCCAAAAACAACACCCATTTACGTAACTTGCTCACACACCAATCTTTTCCTCCTCCTCAGGGTGACTGCCCTGTCAAACCAAGGCTGATCTTCCTCACAAACTGGCCTTCCGTTTCCAGCAGAGGCAAATCAAATTACCCTTTCCACCCTCATCTCTCTGCTAACTGGGGTCAGAGGTAGCCCAACCAACGTGTCCCTCCCACACTGTGTTGCAGTGACTTCTGGAAGGGATGTGAGATTTCCTATCTAACACTGGTTCTTGGGCTGATTTCTTAAGCCAACCTCAAAAAAAAAAAAAAAAAAAAGAGTGTGGTGTAGGAAAGGCCTCATGAACCAGGGATCACTCTCTCTGCTGAATTCGCAGGCCAGTTTCCTGATGGAGCACTTCTCACATTTTCCATCTCTAGCTGCTTACGTGCAGAAAAGAAAACCCTTTTCGGGTGTGTCTGTAGACTAGACTTTGGCATAGGAATAGACGTGGGCAGCCATTTGATACATGAAATTCCCGGTGCTTCTGAAACCAGAAGCAATTAGTCCAAAAAAATGTTTAACCATCTATCCCCATAATGTGCTAGGAGGTTCTCTATGGGCACGTCAACATACATATCCCAAAACATCTGTATTGGCTTAAAAAAAGAAAAATAAAAAACGAGGTATGTCCAAAGATAGCCTCTCCTACTCTTCATTCCAGGTAAGGACAGCCCCTGTCCTTCTGTAAGGAAGAGGAAGCGAAGGGAACTTCCCCCAGACACTGGTGGGAACATCTTAGGAGGAAGGAACACAGAAATTGGCAAGGACTCGAAGGACGGATATGAAAGTGCCGTGAGCCCTGCTGAGCCCCGTGTGTGCCAAAAATTAATTCATAAGCAAATGCTTATTTTATAGTTTTCCACTTGCTACAAAACATCAAGCCACAAGGAAATATTGCTTCTGGGGGCTGGCAGGAAGCGGGTGGCACCAGAGTGGGGAGAAAGAAAGCAGGAAGTTCTCTTCAAGACAAGCGTGATCCCGTCACCTGACAACGTGTCACTCGTTTCTGGAAAATCCATGGGCTGTGGTACTGTCTCCTTGTTCCCACAAGCAGAGGATTCAATGTGAACCCTGCTCTGATGGCAGCCAGGTAGAAGTCTGGGAGTCACGATCTATCCTCAGATGTTATCACCATTGCAGGAGCCGGGACAGGGAGAGTTGATGCTGGGAGACCTGGGGACACCACCCCTGGGAGCCCATTATGCCAGACTGGGAAGTAACTTGTATTTGGCTTCCAGGCATTTCAGGGCTTTAGGTGAGGATGTGATGGATGACAGGGTTTCATAATAAGGGAGCAAACTCCATGAGAGTGCCTAGCAAGCACTGTATGTCATTATTTGTGGATTCCCATAAATTGAATCTTCTAGGGTCTGGACAATGAAATCTAGAATTTCTGGAGTGCTGTGATTCCCAGTGAGCTTATCCTAAGGCAGGACTGAATTTTCATACAACATCCAAAAGGAGAAAGACAGAGTCGACACTTTCACAAAGAAGGGATTTAGTATGCAGGGAGATCCAAACTCCTCAACTGCAGAGACAATGGTGTCTCCCTTTCCTGTAGCTGTGGCATCCAGCTTGGGGGCCTTGCTGACCCATGGTAGGTGCTCAATCGATTATAATGGGGGTGGTGATGAGGGACCCAGTCCCCAAATGTGGTCTCCAACAATTCTCTCTTTTTATACACATACCCTCCTCACAATAAGAGATGGAGCTTTTCTCCCCACCTTTGAAGTGGGGCCGGCCTCATGTCTGGCTTTGACCAATAGAATGTGGTAGAAGTGACATTCTAGGAATTCTAAACTCAGGCTTTGAAAGGGCTAGTAGCTTCCACTTCCTGCTTCTTGAAACACTGCTTCTCAGAACCCAGTCACCACGTTCTAAGAAGCCCAAACCACACAGAGAACCAAGGCACTCCAGTCAGTCAGTATCCCCAGCTGAGCTCCCAGCAAAGGACCAGCACCAACGGCCACAGTCATACAAGTGACCACATAAGCTGTTCTAAGACCAGTCAACCCCCTGATGGTTGCAGACCCAGCCAAGATCACACAGAGCAAAAGAACCACCCAGCTGAGCCCAAGCTCACAGAATCATGCTAGGCACCAAAATGGCCATTGCTTTAGGCTATGCAATTTTTAGATCGTTACTCAGTGACAGATAACTACAGGTGGAGGTGGGAGGGACAAGAGGTACAGGATATTTTATCATGGGTTTTGTCCAGCTCTGGAGCTCTGAGTAAGTCATAACCTCCTTGAGTTTCTGTTTCCTTATCTCTATAATGGGGATAATGCAGGTTCGGCATACCCACAGAGCAACTGGGAGACTCAAATGAGACATTTTGAACGAAAGGACTACATAGGCAGTAAATCGCTAAGCAAGATGAAACTGTATACTAGTCATATTTGTCTTTGCTACTGAGCTCTGAGCTCTGCAGCCACGAACCCATCCCCAAACCTCTTATGCCTCTGCCTTTGGAGATGACAATTATTTACCTTGTAAGAAGAAGCCAAGTCAGCCTCCTTCCTAAAGCACCTGACCTCCTACCTCAGATCATCGTGAAGAATGAAGCCATTAAGAGCAGTGAGGAATTTGGGGTGCCAGGTTGCCCCAGTTCAAATGTTGGCTCTGCTAGTTTGTTTGTTTGTTTATTTATTTATTTATTTATTTATTTATTTATTTATTTATTTTTTGAGATGGAGTCTCGCTTTGTCACCCAGGCTGGAGTGCAGTGATGCTATCTTGGCTCACTGCAAGCTCCACCTCCCGGGTTCACACCATTCTCCTGTCTCAGCCTCCTGAGTAGCTGGGACTACAGGCGCCTGCCACCACGCCCAGTTAATTTTTTGTTTTCAGTAGAGATGGGGTTTCACCATGTTAGCCAGGATGGTCTTGATCTCCTGACCTCGTGATCCACCTGCCTCGGCCTCCCAAAGCGCTGGGATTACAGGCATGAGCCACCACGCCCGGCCAGCTCTGCTACTTAATGCTTGTATGATTTGGGGTAAGTTCCTTAACTCTTTTGAGTTTTGGTTTCCTCATCTATAAAAAGGGATAATCTTCATAGGGAGGCTGTGAAGATTAAATGAGATGATACATAGAAAGTCCTTATGCGTAATTCTTGGCACATAATAAGCACTTAATAAATGTTGGTTCTCATCATCATCATCATTATATGTTTTTTACTTTTTTAATTTATAAAATTATCATATAGCTAAATTGACTTTCTTCGGTGTACTGCTATATGAATGTTCACACACATGTGGATTCGTGTGACTACTACTAAAAACAGAACACACAATGGTTCCATCACCCAAAATATGCCTCTGTGCTCTTCCTTTATAGTAAAATTCTCCCCTCCTGCCTAGCCCTGGCAAATGCTAATGTGTTCTCCATCTTAAGAGTTCTGCCCGTAAAAAGTCAGGAAACAACAGGTGCTGGAGAGGATGTGGAGAAATAGGAACACTTTTACACTGTTGGTGGGATTGTAAACTAGTTCAACCATTATGGAAAACAGTATGGCGATTCCTCAAGGATCTAGAACTAGATGTACCATATGACCCAGCCATCCCATTACTGGGTATATACCCAAAGGATTATAAATTATGCTGCTATAAAGACACATGCACACGTATGTTTATTGCAGCACTATTCACAATAGCAAAGACTTGGAATCAACCCAAATGTCCATCAGTGACAGATTGGATTAAGAAAATGTGGCACATATACACCATGGAATACTATGCAGCCATCAAAAAGGATGAGTTTGCGTCCTTTGTAGGGACATGGATGCAGCTGGAAACCATCATTCTTAGCAAACTATCACAAGAACAGAAAACCAAACACCGCATGTTCTCACTCATAGGTGGGAACTGAACAATGAGATCACTTGGACTCAGGAAGGGGAACATCACACACAGGGGCCTATCATGGGGAGGGGGGAGGGAGGAGGGATTGCATTGGGAGTTATACCTGATGTAAATGATGAGTTGATGGGTGCAGCACACCAACATGGCACAAGTATACATATGTAACAAACCTGCACGTTATGCACATGTACACTACAACTTAAAGTATAATAATAATAAATAAATTAAAAAAAAAAAGAGTTCTGCCCCTTCAAAATGTCATAGAAATGGAACCACATAGTATGTCACCTTTCGAGACTGATGTTTTTCACTCAGCATAATGCTTCTGAGAGACATCCAATGTCTTGCACTCATCAATATATTCCTTTTCATTGCTGACTACTATTCCATTGTATAGATGTATGGTGGTTTGTTTAATCACTATCGTTTTTAATAATTATTTTCACAAGCCAGGAAAGACTTAAGAAATAAGACCAGCTGACCATTGCCACTGGGTTCTAAGACTCCTTGGGGAAAATATCTAATGATTGTTGAAATGTCCTGACTCAAAGCTGCAGGGAAGCCGGGAGTCTGTTTATGCCTCACACATGCTAGACATGGAAACAGAAGCCCAGGGATAACTTCCCTCATCTCACACAAAACTGGACTTGAAAGCAGGTCTCACTCTTCTTCTCCATGTGAAACATGTTCGGAATCCTGAGAGGAGGTGCTGCTAAACATAAGAGCTCTTTTGCAGGCCTGTCCTCAGACAGGCAATACAGTTGTCCCTCGATATCCGTGAAAGACTGGTTCCAGGACCTCTGCAGATGCCAAAATCCAGGGATGCTCTCTTATGTAAAATGGTGTAGTATTTACATATAACCTAGGCACATCCTCGTGTATACTTTGAATCACCTCTAGATTACTTACAATGCCCAACACAATGTAATGCACCATCGTTTGTCTAATCACCATTATTTTTAATAGTTATTTTCACAAGCCAGGGAAGACTTCAGAAATGGAATCAGCTGACCATCACCACTGGGGTTCTAAGACTCCCTGGGGGAAAATATCTAATGATCACTGAAATGTCCTGCTTCACAGCTGCAGGGAATCTGGGAGTCCATTTATGCCTTATACTTGACAGACATGAGAACGGAAAGCCCAGGGATGGGAAATACTTGTTAATGCTTCATTTTAAAATATATGTATTATCTTTTTACAGCTGAATTATTATTTTTAATGTTTTTTTCCCTAAATATTTTATTTTATTATTTATTTTTTTTGAGACAGAATCTTGCTCTGTCGCCCAGGCTCGAGTGCAGTGGCACAATCTTGGCTCACTGCAACCTTCCCCACCTCCTGAGTTCAAGCAATTCTGGTGCCTCAGCCTCCTGAGTAGCTGCAATTACAGTCTTGCACCATCACACCCAGCTAATTTTTGTATTTTTAGTAGAATCGGGGTTTTGCCATGTTGGCCAGGCTGGTCTTGAACTCCTGGCCTCAAGTGATCCACCTGCCTCGGCTTCCCCAAGCTCTGGAATTACAGGTGTGAGCCACTGTGCCCAGTCTCCCCTGAATATTTTAAATCTGCAGATGGTTGAATCCAGATGCAGAACTGACAAATACAGAGGGCAGACTGTATACATTTCTGGAACCATGTAGGCCTGCCTGCTTCCCTGCAATTCCCCTTTCTACCACCTGTCATCAGGAAACATGGATCTCAAGAAGACCAGCTGACCACAGACCCATTTCCCTTCCTGAGACCCTCCACGGTACACTGAACAGGAAGTGACCATGCTCCGCCAGCTCTGGCCAGAACCCACCGTGTCTTCAGTGGAGCACAGCATCTCAGCAATCATTAATTAATTGACCGCATTGCGGTCTTAGCCCAAGTCAGGCTCACTTCCCAGCTGGCCACTTACTACTCTGAACCAACTCTCAACAGCAAGATGAAACTCTGAATCACTCCTCCTGGGGCTTCAAGGTTCCTGTCCTTAACTGGCCCCAGACACAACCCTAGTTCCACATCATTTTCTCCAGAGAAAGAGAAGCTTGAGGCCAAGGGGTTCTGACAAGTCAAGTCTAGGCTAGAAGACATTTTCCTGGAACCATCGGCCTCCTATGAGACACGGGGTTAGACTGGGCCCCCCAGGGGTCACAGAAGCAGGGAGGAGAAAACAGCATGTGCGTGCGGCCCCTCGGGGCCACACCCTTCCATCCTGGCATGCGCCCACAGGCCCCCCGCACCACCACTGAGTACCCCCAAGAGAAAACAGCCCCACTCCATACATGGCTAAACTGCTGTAACTCCATCATGGCATTTCATCTGCAGTCTGGGTGTATGAGTAATAAGTGTATGAAAACATGAAACTAATATTCATAATTACCTTACAAGATAAAGAACTTGAAGGAAAAACAGCTTGTGTGTGCCTGGCCGTCACCATCAGGATGCTCCATGAGAAACATGGCATCTCACCAGAGCCACAGACATCGTCTGCCCAGGAGTCTCAGTGCGGCAGCCCTCAGCCCCCACCAGCCACTGTACTTCATTGTTAGTACTTAATTAATGGTGCCTTTGTGCTCCTGGTCATCCTGATGCCAAGCCCAGAGCCGACTGGGACCTCTGACTTCTCTCCCATGTCTAATCAGGTGCCATTTCAGCCAACATTTGCCAAGTATCAGCAGGTCCAGGCCTGGGCCTGGTGCAGGGAGTGACAGGGTTTCTATTTATGATATCCTGTCCCTCACCCACACCCCTTTAGTCCCAGCAAGGTTCAGACTCCCATTCCCTGCCCTCCTTTATTTGTTGATTGACAAATAACATATCTACAGTAAAGCACACCAATTTTAAGCATCTGG